>NW_021703771.1:18667997-18695913 GCF_005190385.1 Monodon monoceros | reverse complement strand
ACACACACACACACACACACACACACACACACACACACACACACACACACGGATACGGAAAGCAATTTAGATCCAACCCACTCTCATTTGAATCAGTGATCAATGGTCACCCCTTACTGGTCTGACAAAGTTTCTGAATGACCGATTCACTGAGTTATTGTTGAATTTTTTCAAAAGATTAGTTTTGGTGATTGTTCACACCAGTAGTTTTCACAAATGACTGGAGAGGGCAGCTCAGTTATCAATTTCCCATGTGATTCACATTTCAGATGCTGAAACAATTCTCCAGCACTCAGCATGTAAGATGTGGATGGATGAGCTTTCCTTTAAACACACTTTACAGCCTTTTCTATTTCTGCAGGCGTATGCCCTGGCCCTGCCTCTACTTCTGCTGGTGAAAAGGCTCTTTACAAACCTTCTCCACCCTGGTAAAAGATATATACCTGATGGTTTCCTGCAATTGGTAATTTGGCAAATTGATTGTCAAAGAATTGATCTGGAGCCATCACCAAGTGCCACATACTACCGTACTTATGTTTCCATTCACGTAGCAGATGATTTTAGCAGCTGGAAGTGAACTTTGGGGGAAAAAATGGTCTCTACCAACATTACTGTTTTTACATGTACTTATGGTGCCAAACAACATACCAAAAAAATGATCACCTCCACACCACCTCCACCCAGAAATGCTGTTTCCTGTGGGATTCTTTCCTTGTGCCGCAATGAAGAGCCACAACAGTTTGTGTGTGGATGTGGGGTTGGGAAGCTACCTGCACAGCACTTTACCATTTTAAAGCACTTTCAAATATACTGTCTCATCTGATCCACAATCAGTTAATGTGTTTGCCAGGGTCCACATTACTCTATTTCTTGGATGAGGAAACAGAGGCGCCTAAAAGTTAAAGAACTTCCCTCAAAGTCATATAGGCAGTAAGTTAAAGGATCTGCACCAGAAACAACCTCTCAACTCTTTTTCCTTCACTTGACCCTGACTCCTATTTGGGCATTTTTCTAAAAAACTTCTGCATGAAAGAATACCCGCCAAATATTTTCACCTTCATTTCCTTTAGGTATTATCATTGGTTTGCCTCTGACCATGCTTTTCCTGCCCTATTAATACAGTTAATTTATTTTTGATTTTTCACACAGTTCATTTAGCTATAAACTACTGAAGGTAAAGGCCAGGTCTTCTCCACGATCAGTATAGCTCATGACATATGTCTCCTGGCACTCAAGGGATCCCCATTTAGCTTCTCTCTTTGGCCAGAGCCTTCCTTAGGTGCTTTGAATCTGTCCAGTGAGCATTAACCAATCAAGTGGCTTCTAAAGTTCTGGCAGGACTTCTAAGACCTCCTCACACATAAGTTCAGGAATGAAAATAATAAGTCAGGCTATTTTAAACAATAAATGCAACTATTCTAAGAACAGACAGCACAAAGGTTTTTCTAGTCTCTTCGAAGACCAGAACTACAGATCAATGTGTGATGTCCATCATCTCTCTTAAAAAAGAGGAGATTTAGAGTTTTCTTCTCTTAACTATACTTCTCATCTGGAAAATTTGAGCGTACTGGTGTTGAACCAACTATCCTAAATGGTATTACAATATACTGTTCAGTGAGAAAGTAAAATGCAAGAGTGTGTTGGGAAAAGAACTTAACAAGAAGGCTGCAACCACTTTAAAAGTGTAAAACTCTGTCCAAAGGGGAGTTGGGACACTAAAACTTCCATCAAAGCACATGAAAATGACATCAGTGGTCTGTTATCCCCTCATAAACGAACCGGCCCCGGGCAAGGACGTTCAAGCACAACCCTTGTCAAACCCATAACAAAGTTTGACATCTGTTAAATCATTAAAGGTACAAATAAAATGTTAACCAAGACAGAGAAGGAAGGGAGAGTGCTGATAGCATCTATTAGGACTAAAAGTAAAAGGCCAGAAAAGACATGATTAATTCCTGGATTTTGGAATATCACTATAGCTTGTTGGCTAAACCTTCCCAAGTTCCAAGTCACTGGAAACTACTCTGGCAATAAAAACACTATGGAGATCTGTAATAGATGGATTTAGGGCTTTTAACACTGATACAGCTGTTTCCACAATAAGTGGAGATCCTTTGGCTCGTCACATCCTCATTTTCCTCCAGACACCTTGTTTCAATTCCATGGAATGTAATTCTCCCTGACCTCAAAGAGAACTTTGTCCTTGAATCAGCTCCGTAAAAGCAAAAACCAAATATTGGCCTATAGTACTCATCTTAGTTTTTATACCTGATTAAACAGTGCATTCTATTTTCTCTGTCCTTTTGAGTCTGGAGCATACTAGCCTTGGACATTACCTTATACAGAAAAGAGTGGGGTTTCCCTTCAAAACTTGTAACAGAGAAAAATCAAATTTACTTCTATTTTCCTGGGGAAAAAAATACTATATTCTCCAGATTCCTTTGCAGGTACAAGGGGCTTTGGGATTGCTTTCCGGTGTGAACAGAGGTCATAAGTGTCACTTCAAAGCTGAGGTCATTAAGAATAGGTGTGCTTCCCCCATACATTCTTCTGTTTCCACGGCAAACTTGGAAGTCAAGTTCCAAATGGCATAGCTACAAGGAGTCAGCCTGGGTGCCTGAGTCACCAACTGGAGGAAAGATGCCACCTGACCCACGTGGGCCTCTTAAGTAAGTGAGAAGTAAACTAGTATTGGGTTATTCCACTGTTATTCAAGGATTGTATGATATAGCAGTTAGCATTACTTTCCATGACTAATACGTAACTTCTACAATGTTGAAATTTTCTAAAATAAATAAGCCTGAAACTTATATGATAAATGCACCACAAACGGATGGGGATGAATGTGCATTCAAGTGAACTCAAGGAAACCTAACTGGCCTGAAGGGGACCAGCAACCAGCCTTCACATGTGGGTACATGGGTACTTCCTGCAGCTACAAGGAGAGGTGCACAGGAAGTACCATTCCATACCTTTGGGCCTGCCAGTCAAAGAGGGGACTTTTAGAAGGAATGGCCAGAGTGCATTAGCTCACTTTTACGGCTGTGTGGGTGAAGGCAGAGAAGGAAGAACCAGAAGAATCCACAGCAGGAAGAAAAGACAAGTGATCTGGACCATCCCAGCCCAACCCGACACAGGCAAGAAGGAAGCACTTTAGCAGGGCCTCAAACATCTAACACCCAAGCATGTATGCAGGCCCAGCGATGGGAAGCTGGGGTGACTGTGGAGATAGTATCAGTAACCAAGGCAACAGGCAAGTTTAGCAACTTGGTGGCTGCAAGCAATAGTAGCACAAGCTCTAGAAGCACCAGTTTTCCAGGGAGGAAATACAGGAGTGCTGTACCAGCTGGCCCAGGCTGAGGCTCTGGGTGGGCCACAGCATGAAGGGCTGCTTGGAGGAGCTCCAGTTAAAGGTAAGCATAGAGGACGGAGGGATGGGCTGGGCTGTAGGCTCAATGACCCAATTGATAGAGGAAGCAAGGAAATGCCTTATTGTGAGAATTTACTGTATCCTTCTCTCACAGCATTGTTCTAGAAAACAGTCTACTGGTTCTGCCTTCAGCCTTAATTCTGGAATCCATTAAAACCAGCAGAGGAATTCAGATTCATATACTTTAACAGAGTATAGCTGTCTTCTCACTCCTTCTTTCCCTTCCCCTGAGAGAGCTTCAGAGAGTGGGCAAACGTGGCCACGAAATCCATGCCACAGAACAGGTAGGCCTCTCTAAACCCCTTCCCAGGGCCAGGTGGACCCCACTGCTGGCTGCACACCACACTGCTCGATACCCACTATGCACCTAATTAGCTGAGAAAAAATCCATCACAAAAAGCCGTCATAAAGGCTGCTTCCCTTCTGCCATATTCTGTGCATTTGCTAAGGAGAGAAGCTGGAGATTTATTCTGGATCATTTGGCCTGTACTCCACAAACAACAAGCACAAGTGTGCTTCTTAGCATCTTAGTCTTGGGGCCACCTCAACCTGAAACAAATGATCTGCTGTTCCAAATTCAGTCAATGCACAAACACCATGACGTTTTTGACCTTGGGAGGCTTACAATCTTGTAGAACAGGTCACACATGCACATATACACCTTCATTCTTTTCTAAGATACAACTAACTTGGAAAATACAAAGACTTGGATACACTAGATTGATATTTAACCCGTTATCAACCTGCAAGCTTTAGCAGGAGAAAGGTGAGAGTTTCCAACTGCTTGGATAGTCTTAGGTGGTGGATCCAGGACAGAGAACCTGTCTCCATAAAACCTAGAGCCACTACTGGATTCTTCGCAAGTACTCAGTTTAGAAGCTCTACACAGTAAGAGGCAGGGTGAGGGAGGATGCGGGAAAGGGGAGGCTCACCTTGTATTTAGCTCCTGCCCCAAATCCTCAATACTTACGAGATTACTGACTTTCTATAGTCGCCTGCACAACTGTAGTGCTCTTTTCCCCTCCAAAAAAATACTCAAGAGATCTATCTGCCTTCTCCTGGAACTCATTCATGGAATGACTCACCTCATTATCAAGGTCATCCAGACAGTTGCCATCCCCACTGGTGACTAGGAGTGGCGCTGCTGTATAGAACCCACCTGGGGACCTGCAGCCTCAGGGACTGACGCCCTTTTACACTTGCTGATTTAAGACAAGGTCCATGTTACCAATACCCCCTTCTCTCCCCAGAAAAATACTACAGGTAAGTAGGGAGAGTAAAGGACCTCAGGGACCTTGCTCATATAACTGTACTGACAGGTCTTCAAGTCTAAAGCCTGGCATTCTCATTTGCTCTGAGGCCCAAAGGTAGAAGTGGCATTGAATGCTGTGTAGCTGTGGAAAAGGAGAAAGGAAACTAACATTTGTGTTATGTGAAGGAAAATAAAAACAGCAACAGCCTCACACCAAGAGTTTCTTAGTGTCAGGATGTAGAAAACTATCTCCTATAAGCCAATGGGATAAACTGTCTCCACTTTATAAAGAAAACTGGGTCTCAGAGAGAGACATTAAATGCCTTGCCAAGGGTTACAGCAGAACCCTAAGTGCAAAAGCCAGTACTGAATTCAGCTGTCTCTGATTCCAAAGTTCCTTCCAGATGCTAAACTGCCTCTATGCAGAGAAGCAGCTTTTAGCCTAACTGTAACAAAGTAAAAACAACCCAAGAAGAGTATCTGAATGTGTTGGAACTTGGGAGGCAGGGAGGGGAAGGGCAGTTGATCTCCCAAATGGAACAGCTGCTGCTGCTAGCATCGTTACTATCATCATCATTATCATTTTAGGGAACTATTGCTTACTATAAGGAACTGATTAGATTTCTCCCTGTGCACTATAAGGATCTTGTTTTGCTCTTTACTCTTGCTGCTAGGAAGCTTGGAGACAAATCCAAAGTTCCTGTTTAATAACTGTGTAGTACTCCACATGCATATCAGAGTTATTGTCTTCTTATCTTGATTCTGGATTGTGATTGCTATTTTACTTGGTTCTAACCTTTACTTGCCATTTATATATTTACTCATTATATATATTCTCATGAGACTCCTCAAAACTTTAGTGGAATAACATTTAGTAGGCATGACATTAATTTAAAAAATAATTTACCTGGGTACAGCTTTCATCTGTAGCATCACACACATTCTTTAGTCCTTTGAATTATATTGCTAAAATATCTGAAAAAAAAATCAAGATACCATCTGGTGCCTTTGGAAAGACAGTGGTAATCAGGTCTTTGATCTGCTCTGCACATGGACTGGGAGAGGGAAAGAGGACCAAATCTCCCTGACACAGACAATCATTTGCTTTATTAAACAAGTGTCTTATATTACACACAGAGTAGTGCACTATTTGGATGCACAAGAAAAAATTATGAAAAGTAGATACTGAGCATACTGAGCACTTTGGGTTTTGAAACATTAACATCACAGCTGTTTCTAATAATTTTTCTCTAACTGCAAGCTTATTTCCACAACATGTACTAACGTAACCGTAACTGCCCCAAAATGTTTTTCATTTCTTCAAATGAAGTCTTCTTAGAAATAACTATGCAACTGAAAGCCCATAGCCATCTTAGCTCACTACCCCCATATACAGGTTATTTTGTATTCATTTTTTCCTCTGCTATATGATTCAAGATGGGACAGTTTGCAACAGTTGACCTACTTACAAACTTGTGAAATGTGCCTTTCTAAACAACAAAACAAACAGCAACAAAAAACCCAAGAGAACCTCACTAATGAGAAAAGTCAAGAAAGTTCATCAGTAGCGTGCCCTGCAGTTATAAATGGAAATGACAACGAGAAGCTCATTCCTCGCCCACTATCTGTCGCACTGATAATGGTAACAGGTCACGGGAACGGGCCTGGCAACTACGCGCTAGCAGGCCCAGGGCCTAGGGAAATTTAAGTCCTTTTTTGTTTGAGGGTTAACCTGAACTCAGGTGCAAAGAAAATGTACATTAATACTCCTTTCAAGTTTCTCCTTCTATTTACCTTTTAATTCTCAACTGTTTCCCTCAATCCATACGGACGCTTACTTTTTTTAGATGGTTTTATAGTTTTGTGAAGAGTTGGTGGGACTTCCTTCTTTGATACTCTCCGCGGAGGTCTGACCATCAGAGGCCAATGTCTTCTCTGGGGTTGGTTTTCCTGCAAGACTCAGGGTCGCCTCCACTGCGTCCGCAGATCAGGACAACCTACAGGGCTTCCCTTTCTGCCTGAGTTCAGTCGGGGACGCTCAGCTCCTGCTCTGGCCAGAAGTTCCGGAGTCTCCTACGGCTGCTGCCCTCGGCGAGACGGTGGGGTCCGCGCAGAGCCCAGTACAGGGTGCCGAGAAGGCTGCTCCGCCCCAGGCCGAGCTCGGGACAGTGAGGCCGAAGGTCCCCAAGGGCGCCACGTGCCCCAGCCGGAAGCGTGGCGGGCTCTGCGCAACCTAAACGACCACGAGCCCCTTTCTTCCGGGAGGTCGCAGGCCGGGGGCTGAACTACCCCCGCCCTCCACCCTCCAATCTGGGAGGGCTGCGAACGGCCACCCAGCGGAATAGTCGACAGTCTTTGCCAACCCTCCTCAGTCCTCCACCGGAATATATTATCCAGCTACCACCTGGCGGGCGAGCCAGCAAGGTTTATTATCCCCGTTGTAACGCTGAGGAGGTTAAGGCCGGGACACGGCCAGGGTCCCGAAACAGATGCGTGCGGAATCCCGTCAGGAGGGGAGCTCAGCCCGCCTCCCCATCGCCTAGAATCCTCAGAGCCGGGCGGTCCGCCGGCCAAGGCGCAGGCCGAGGCCCGAGGCCAGAGTGGATTCGGGTTTACGCCCTCAGGGGAGGAAGCGGTGGGCGGCTCGGCTACAGAGGTCAGGGGCCCGGGATTGCCGAGCCGAGCGCGAGACGAGGCCTGCGCCGTGGAGTCCAGGAGCCACGAAGAGGCCCAGGTGCCCCGGGATGCGGCCGCCCGACCTCAGCAGCGGACGCGGTGGGCGCCCAACTCCCGTGCGCTAACTCCCGGAGAAACGGGGCCCGCGCAGCCCCGGAACTAGAGCTTCCTGCGGAGGGAGAGGGGGCGCTTAGGTTTTCACTCACTTTGTTCTTTAACCCATTTTTAAAAGGAGAGTCTTGATTCGAAGCTATAGAAGACAAAAATGGCCTCCTCCCCCCTCCTCCAGACACTGCCCGTCTCCCGCGGCCACTGGGACTGACGGCCCGCGGCGAATCCGCACGCACACGCACGCTCACGCATGCACACATGCGCACACGCCGCGCCCGCTGTGTCCGGGCTCTGCGGTGCAGCTCAGGCTTCCCAGGCAGGGTGGGGCGAGGCCTGGGACGTCGTCAGCGTGGTTGTGCGGTCTCCTGGGTCTGGGGACGTCTCTGAGGCTTTTGATGATCCTTATTTTTAGTTCCCCTCGGAGGAGCTAGCGCCGCGCCAGGCGAGTGGTGCGCAGTGGCCGGGGCAGCGCGCCCTTCTCAACCAGCGAGCAGAGGCGCAGGCGCGGCGCGGCGCGGGCGCCGGCTCTAATCAATAACCCTCAGCGGGCTCTGAACTGCAGGGGGCTGAGAGGCCTTTCCGAGAGAGCCGACCCGGGAGATGATGTATTTATTCTTCGCACTTACTGTGCACTTAGCACCGAAAGGGCTGTTCTTTGCTCTTAGCAACAGAAACCCGCGGCTCGTCAGCCTTGACTCCCTGTGGCCGCTGAGCGCGAGTCCGCCCGGGGGCGCGGGATCTTAGACTTGGTCTCTCCAACAGGTGGCGAGGGCCGGCGGCAACCGACCCGAACACCTTCCGCCCTGCCTGACCCATGTCTCCTGGGTGTCGCGGCCAGCCACCTCGCTCTGGAGAAGGGGGCGAGGACTCGGCGTGTGCACTGGGGAGTGAATATGCAGGCGGGCTCCGGACTCCAAGCAGTAACAGCGCTAACGCAGAGAGCTTTCCAGGCGCCTTCCTTGATTTTCCGTAAAATAGGTTTAATTAATAGCTGAGACGAATCTCCTTTTCAAGCGACTTGAGCAATCAAAGACGCTCCTCTGGGATCCAGAGAAAGTTGGGGGTTGTTACTCCCTGCTCAACCCCCCACCCCCGAGTTTGCCTTCCTAGTCCTCTTGACTTCACTCGCACACAACCCACTGGAGAAGTCTCAGTGATAAATTACGGAGTCGCTTAGGCGTGGCCATGCCTTTCTCCCCTAACATGTCCCTTCCTCGGATGACTCTGAACTCGGAGTGGAATCCGATTCCCTCTCGGATCCCCGTGGCCGAGCCTCGCTCACTCGAGCTAGGCGAGCCCAGCGGCTGCTGGAAAAATCGCGGCTGCAGCGGGCGCGCGGCTTCAAGCGCGCTGCTTCCCGAAGCTGCCAGGATACTGATTTATGCTCCAGCCGCTCGCGAGAACCCCAACGCTTTGGCTGAGTTAATTTTTGTCAATTGTTCCTCATCACACTGAGATAGTTTGCAGCTTGAGGCGTGTTTTATTTATCACCTTGCACATTTGAAATACAGTCAGACATAAAAATAACTGACTCTGGGACTCTGGCGCAATATTGGAGCCGTCGGGGAATAATTTGGCTAACTGACTTGGACGTTTCAGCTTCTAAACAGAAATGCAACTCTCAGTCAAACTGTAAATCAGATTGTCTTTGCAAATGGGGGGGGGAAGCACGAAACCCAGGAGGGAACGGAAACAAAATTAAAGAAAACGCAGGTATTGACCAAAGCAAAACGAGCTTCAGACACCCAGACTGGATTTTAATTTTAGGCATGGAACCTCATCGAGAATGTGAATTCGTAAATGTTTTACCAGTCGGATCTGCCTTGGGGTTTCTAGGGTACCCTGGAAACTGGACTGATTTCTTTATTTCTTTTTACCGTTACTGCTGTTTTTGTTATTAAATAATATATGCTATCTTGGGGGGGTCCTCTTGAAGAGCTCCAATTGTAAAAGTTAACGAGAACCGTCTGGGCAGGACAGGGTGGGAGCTCTGGAAACGACCTAAGACTTGGAGAAGGAAACCAGAAATTTCTTGGCACTTTCCATGTCCCCAAATTTCTGTGAATAAGCAGAAAAGAATCTGATAGTCTTTTCTGCGCCTCAGGCATTCTTCTCCTCCACCTGTCTGGAAGCCCCCAATAATGAAAGCTCGATATCTTACCGCGGCACATAGATCGAATGGTCTAAAGCCTGGGCAGGACTGGCCTTCAGTAAGGCAGCTGGAAAAGAGAAAACCCACTCAGGCGACCACTCAACAATTGATCACTTAGGGGAATTCAAAACGCAACCAAATAAAAGTTCTGCCAGGGTGGAGAGCATCTGCTATTATTTTGGCATTATTTCACACAACCCTCACCCCAGCAAGTAAATTTCATTCTAACACAGCAAAACGGAGATCAGGCAGGAGCGTTTCCCTAGCTTCCACAAGGGGAATCTGAAGACGGTTTTCTTGACGTGAACCCACAGCGACCCTAAATGTAGGCACCTGCCCCAGTCTTAGGGTATTAAACAAGTATATATTTGTTTAAACTTCTTTTTGACCAAGACCATTCACACAACATGCTTCTAACATTTCTCCAAATAAAATGGAACAGGAGACTGTGACTCTTAAGATCCACAAATTAAAATTAAATTTAAAGATACCAAAGGGGGCTTCAGGTAGAAAGTTGGAGGGATTATTTTCAAATAACTTTGAAGGTTTAAGAGACGATATCTTGGTAGTTGATAGTGCTTGGTATCCATACCGAATATATAATATTAAATTATGACTTCAAAAAAACGTTTCAAAGGCATTAAATAAAATTAAATTAAATCTAATATTTTGATGGGGAAAAAGATCATCAAGTAGTTGGAAATTTTTCTCAAAAACAAATTATATTGGTGTGGTTTTGACATTTGTGTGATCCAATTCTTAATCTGGTGTTTTCTATATCGACCCCCAAACTGGTTTTGCTCAGGTTGACGTCTCTGCTTCTTCAGAGCTGGAACTCAGTAAATGCAGCGTGCTCTGCTGACGGGCAACTCCTGTGTTGTGAGTAATCCTTTGCCAATAGATGGTCTGATGTCCTTTTCACTGTAACCAACTGGGAAATTAAAAGAAAAATGTTTGCCTCTCCACATATTTATTTTTATTTGTTGTTTTTTCTTTATTTCTAACACATCAAGACGAGTTCTTTCTCTTAGAATCCCAAGCCACAAATTTCTCCTAAAAACGTATATTTCAAAAATGAAATCTACAGGTGTAATACATACTGTGAACCCTATAAAATGCATTTACAACGCGGACTTAAAGAAAGAAATTTATAACTTTCATATGTACCTTCCTTTTGCAATAGGCAACTGCCATATGTTTCCGACTTCCATAATTCAGTTTTTCCTGGACATCTGTAGCAGGTAGTGAGTGCTTCTTAAAGTACATTTTATGTAATTTGAGAAGGAACCTGCACCAAAGAGTAAAAGTTAACAGGAAAAAGCACAAGTCTTTCTAGAAATGCTAGTTATTCAAAATTTACATCACCTATTGTGCTTGGCCTGGATAGCTTTTTTCCTCTCTTTCTTCTTGAGACTGAATTTGGAAATGCAGTGTTATATATGCTGAGAATTCTTTACAAGCAACATTTCCAAAATTTCTAAATGTTTTGGTAAAGATCCTCTTGTTATTACTGTTCTTTTGCTTGAAGATTCTAATTTGGCTCTTCCTGAACACCCAGGTTGGAAGTGTATTCCAGTAAGATTATTTTGTTTGAGAAAAATTTTAATATTTTTATATCAAAAACGGGGAAAACCTTAAACTCGTTCATTTTTCAGCTATCTTAATTGTTCATCTTACACTCGTTTAAGGATGGAGAAGTTTACACAATTAAAAGTGAAAACAAAGCAAAACCAAAAGTAATGTAGAAAAGTCAAAGCTTGTTCTCCAATTTTTTGCCCATGTGTTCAAATTCAGGGATCATTTTTAATAGAATTTTTCAATAGCTCACTTCTTTTCGTGCAGTTCCAGTGCTAGCCTTAAATTAATCTGTTAAAAGTCTTTTCATTCAGCTGAAACTGAAATGCCTCATCTGTCAGTACAAAAATATGAATAAATTTCAGCCACATTCTTTATTGTTCGTACTTTCAGCAGATTATATAAATGCCCACAGAATTTTCACTGTTTAATAACTGTGGGTATCTACAGATGTGAAATAGGAGAACAGGGCCCAATTTACAGCCAATTAGAGGGTGTAATAATTTGTATAAAAAGCTAAACATCCTACCTACTTATTGGAGCCTAAACAGGCAGTCAGTTCCCTTTTCAATTCATTTAATTAAACCAGCAGACTCAAGAAAATCTTTGTTTATGGGGAAAAATAGCATTAAATATTTAATTCAAAGAATATGAAGCTGCATATCTTAAATATCAATTTAAACATCATTTTATAAAGCATAAACTATTAAAATGCCCATTAACTATTTAGAGAATATTAATTTCCCCATTCATTGTCTCAGTTTGATTTATGTCCAAATTGACCTGTTGCAATTCAGCAATGTCCATCTACCCATCTTTGGGTATCCATTTACATCTAGGTGTTAATTTCATTACCTCCTTGAAGCCAGCTTGTATTTGGATCAGGCATTAGTGATAGAGACAAGTGTTTCCTTCTTGGACATTTCTGTTACTAACCCCTTACTGTAGTAGTGTCGTCAGAGGAGTGTAGGTCAATGAATGAGGAAGTGAAGGGGGCGGTTTTTCATGCACAGGGTGAAAAATAATTCGCATCATCTGGAGGTAGAGCAGATACTGCTGGAAATTGGACATGAGTGGCGAAGCTCATTCGTCCAGCCGAGTGAGTTTTCTTCCGGATACATTACAGGTTTATTACGTCCTCACAGCCCCTCGACTTGGTGGGTCAGGGGCCTCACTTCTCCCTTCCTTTACCTTTCCCTGGAGAACTGGAAGTGGAGGGAGGGAGGGAGTAATGACGACAAGCTTACCATTAGAGTACACGCCTTTTGCTCTCTCCAAACAGCGCACCTCCCCTAAACCTCACCGAGAATTGAGCATTGATTGAAAAACCAGCACTAAAAGGAATCTCTCCGGACCCCAAACTGAGTTTGGGCGCTCGGGAGCCCCGAAGAGCACTTTGGTGGGCTGCGCGATTTCTTTGCTATCGAGACTCGGTCTCAGCTGATGAGAATACTTAAGAGACTTGTTGGAGGAGGAGAATGATAAACAATCGCCAACATGTGGGACAGTGCTGTGTGTGTGTGTGTGTGCAAATCCACGACAGAAGCAAGCCGCGAGGAATCGCGGTTCGGGATCGCTTTCTCCACGGGGCCTGGGTTTGCAGCTGCAGCCGGAGACCAGGCAGGAAGGAAGCCCTCGAGAGCGCAGCGGTCCAGCCCCTGGCCGACTGAATTTACTCCCGTAAATTACTCTTTGTAAACTTATACAGGTTATAATTTATTGTTTTTATTAACCCAGATCAGAGGGAGAGGCGAGAAGAATAGCAGGGCAGATAACGAAGAGAGTGGAAGACGGTAAGGGAAGGAAGGGAGGAGAGAGGGAGCCCCAGCCAGCGAGTAAGGTGCTGCCTGGTGACTCGGCGGCTCTGACGTCCACGCCCCCAATTAGGATGTACCTTCTTCCCAAACTGTTACAAATTAAGGCAGCCAAATAAGTACCACCCTTGGTGCTAGGATTGGGCCCTTGCTCACCCCCACTCTCCCGTCTATTTCTGTACTTCTCGCTAGGTTAATCTTCTAGCTAATAATAAAGTTTTTTTTTTGTTTGTTTTTTTTAGCGCATGGGAAGGAAGTCCGGATCCCGCCTGTTCGGAAACTTGGGGACCACCTGAAGCAACTCCCATTCAAGGGCCAAGAACAGACTGTCTTGTGTGCCAGGGCTCACCTCCTGTGTCATGTCTTGAGTGTGGGAAATTAATCGTAAGGGTTAGAAACTCTTATGGCCACCGTCAAGTGTAAAAGAAAAAAGAAGTCTATCTAGAGAATGAAATCCTAACGCATAGAATTTTTAAATTCAGAATTTAAAAATAAGTAACTGTTTATAAATACAAGTAGCTACATCAGGTAAGTGGAAATAGCAAGCTCTCTCCAAACATATATATGTTACACTATATATAGTGTGAACAGGCTCTAGGCTGAGAAAGCACAGCGGAAACCGACAGAATGCGTTTAAAAAAATCTTTTGGAACTGTCTAATTTAAAAATGCACAGAGAAAAATAAGGAAGAGGAACTGACTACGCTTTTCAACGCCCACCCCCCTCCCGCGATAGTTTTGCTAACTGGCTGGACACAGATTCCACTAGGTACCATTCGCAAGGCTCTTGTGTCCTTCCCTCTCTCCCCGCCCAAGTTCCTGAGAGAAGCCCACTCTGATAACGTTCTTCCCTGGATGACTTTTATTTGAAATAGAGCCGTGCTAGTCATGCCAGAGGCCTGACAGTTTAATTCAGTTTTAATCGTTTCTTTACCATAGCTCATACTGGGAACAGACATTTTCTCTCTTAAAGTGACGAGAGGCACACGCTCCCCGGTACACATGCCCACCCATGTTTCCACCCTCGCAGGTGCACACACGCGCATCCACGCACATACAGGCACGTGCACGGGTGCACCCTGTCGAGTTTTTCTCCCGCCAGTTTGCGCCCTGTCCCCGCTTCCTTTGCTCTCTTGACTGGCAAAGTGCAAGGCCCTGGCTCTACTCTGGCACGCGCGTGCCACGCTTTTGAGAAAACGCCCGATTAGTGTGGTGGCTTCGCCAGCGCTTCGAAGGCCGAGACTCCGCCAGCCTGCCAAACCCGCCTTCCTTCCCTCAGGCTCCTGGAGAAGCTCGGCTTCCCCTCTCGGGAGCGAAGGTCGGGGGTGAGCTGAGGTCTGCGACCTTCTGCTTCGTGGGGTCGGGGGCAGCTGGTCCCGCTGGGTCCCGGAGTCTGAGCCGGATTCCATGCGAGCCCAAGGTGGAGAGCGGCGGTGCGGCTCTGTCGCTGTGGTTCCCAAAGCCCAGCCTGGATTTGGACTAAGGAGACCAGAGTTGGTCCTGTCCCGGGCGCCCAGGGCACATCTGGATTATTTTTAAGGGCCACGTTCTATCTGACATAGTGGATGTGTGTGAGGCCCGACTTTCCAGCTTGTCTGTGGGGCGCAAGTCCCCGGCGTCCCGAGGGCTGCGCCCCTCGCTGCCTGGGGTAAAGGAGAAAGAAGCGGCGTAGGGATCATAGGAGGCCTTGGGGCCCTGCAGGCCCAGGTAGTCCCTTCTAAATCAGTTTTGAGCAGCGGGGCCTGTAAACGGACAAGAACCCGTCTACAAAGCAGGCTTCGCGTCTGGAAAACCGCGTTCGTCCCTGGCGGCCTGGGGTTTCTCCAGAGGAGCCGTTCCCCCGGAGTAGGCCTCAGGGCCCCGGCGACTCCACCCTTGGGCCTCAGCGCCTCCACCTCTCCAAGTCCGCAAGGGCAGCTCAGAGGAGCCTCGGGTCGCTCCTCCTTGGGGCACTGAAAGCCTGGGCGTGGAGCGGGGCGCTCGGTCTCCGCAGGCTGCGGTTGCTGGCTTCAGATGCCCCAGACGCGCGGAGCTCGGTGGGCAGCCTCCTGCCAGGTCTGCGGCCCTCCCTCCAGCGCATCCCTCCCCACTCCCTGCCCCAGCCCTACAGGCGGCCTCTTCGCTCTGCCGGGCTTGCGCCCGTCTTCGGGCAGGCTTCAGAAACCAGGTTTGCGCTTAACTTTTAAGGCTGTACTACACGCCTAGGTCGCCGCGGACTCTGGAGGTCCACCGAGGTCCGGACCGCTCCAGACCGTTCGCAAAGCCATTTCTTGCAAATGCAAAACACATCCTCCTAGTTGAGTCTGATTCTCAATCTTTTAAAAGAGGCCTCCTCTTCAGGTTGTTAGGGAGTCGTGTTTGACCCTGAGGCTGCTGGGCCCGCCGGGCGGCGCGTGCGGAGACGCCTCTGAGCACCGCCCGCTCTGGTTCCCGCTCTTCTGGTTTCCTTGGAGGAACTGCGAGTTCCCCCTGGAGCTACGGTAAAAAGATCGCAGTGGCGAAGCTACTGCCTGAATCACTGTACTGGAAACTAAGAGAGAAGTAAGAGATAATGGGGCAGCCAACAGTGTGGAGGTTAAACAGAGCGAGGGAGAGAAAACAAAAAACAAACAAAAAAACCCTCAATCCTTTGTCGTGTATTTTATACCAGAGATTTAATAGTAATATCCATGATGAGTTTTATTCTACAAAGAGACTTGCTCTATTTACATCACATCCATTATTTTTGTTAATCCAGAGCAAAAGTCGAGTTGAAACTACAAAACAAACTGTACAGATACATGTTAAGTGTTATTCAATTAAAAAGAGGTTTAAAAAAATTGTTTTAAAGAAACATGTTGGCTCTTTAAAAGCCTGAGAAAAGAAGTAGCTACCTGGCAAAAACAGGGCAAACATGAAGTTACGTTAAATCACAGAGACGTTTTCTAAAACTGCAATGGAAATTTTATTGCATCTTAAAACTTATTTCACTCTGCGAAGTGTTTAGGGGTCTTAAAGCTAAGTCCTTATCATTAAAGACATAAAAATTAAAATACCAGGTTTAAATTAGCGATCATTGTTCGAAAGAAATGGGAGACTCCGGAAAGAGCGTGCTTTTTCTGACTGGTTCATATAAAGGACTGAGCAATAATGGGGTAAAATTTTGCTCTCCTAAATATAAAGGATTTAAACGTATCTTGAATTCCCCCTCCCTCCCCAAGAAAAATCCACGGAGTAAAACAAATAAGTCTAGTGCCACGCCCGGCGCAGAGTGGGTGTTACTAAATGCAGAATGTGTCCAAGAGAAAAGACGGGCCTGGTGGATGTGAATTCTCCCCACTCCTCAAAATGTTCTGAGTTGTAGCAATATTAAGTGATAAGGGAATGGGACTGGAACTTAAGGTTTCTTGAAAAATTCTTGATATTCTAATGTGGTGATCATTTCGGTTTAAAGCCAGGAGCCTCAGCCTTTCCAGGTCCCGGTGGGGAAAGCTGGAGACTCCCGGACTGGACTGGCTGTGGGAGGCAGGGAGACTGACCCGGTTCAGGGCCCGGGCTGGCACTTCCAAGCCAGACGGCGGCGCTTTCCACTTTAGGTTTTTTGCGACCTTGTAAGGAAGTGGGCGCGGGCGGAGCGGAGTCGGCGCCTCCTGATTGGCTGGCCGTCTCGGTGATTGACAGGGCCCCGGACTCCGCCCCCGCCCCTTTATTGACACTAATGAGCAAGTTCTTCCCACCGCTCTCCTGCCTGGAAGTGCTGACAGATCAAGGCAACAAATTTCAATTACAATCCCTAATTTGTGTCCGCAGAGTGTTTTTTACCCATGTTAGTCCTCTCTGGCGCATCAGTCGAGGCAGATCTTGGAGCTGCAGGAAGAGGTGGAGGGGGTGGGAGCGAAAGAGTCCATCACTGAGAGAGCGCGCGAGAGACCGAGGGAAGGAAACTTGGCGGGCGCGTCGCTGGTTCCTGGGATCCCAACACAAGCGCGAGAGAGGAAACGCCAAATTTGTTTTTGCCCGGGCGGGGAAGAGGGCAGATCTGGGCCTGCGGGAGGCCCCGAGAGTCGTTCAGATTTTGGTAGGGGAAGGAGAGCGAGTGTGTGCGTGTGCCTGCGCTTGTGTATATGAGCGAGGGGCGGGCGCCGGGCGGCGGGGATGGCCGAGAAGCGGAGGGGCTCGCCGTGCAGCATGCTAAGCCTTAAGGCGCACGCCTTCTCCGTGGAGGCACTGATCGGCGCCGAGAAGCAGCAACAGCTTCAGAAGAAGAGGCGAAAGCTGGGCGCAGAGGAGGCGGCCGGGGCCTTAGATGACGGAGGCTGCAGCCGCGGCGGCGCCGCCGGAGAAAAGGGCTCCTCTGAGGGAGACGAAGGCACTGCGCTCTCGCCGCCGGCTGGGGCGGCATCCGGGCCCATCCGGAGCTGTGCAGACCTGGAGCGGAGCTGCGGTTCCCGCGGAGCCGCGGGTGAGTCAGCCCCTTCCCGCCTAACTTCTTCCTTAGACGTCCTCTCCCGGTCCCACGGGCCAGTACTGCCGCGGAGAACCTGAACTACTGCGAGTTGTGGGCGTGCGCGCGCGCGGTGTCCCTGTGCGCCCGGGGCAACTCAGCCATCAGAGCGCTAGCCTGGGTGTCAGGGCGCAAAGCTCGCGCTGCCCTGGACGCTCTCGCCGCGCAACTCGGGTCACCCTCCAGACAGTAAAATGCCCCTTTCAGCCTGGTTTCTCAGGCTGCTGCTGCCACCACCGCCCACTCACGCCGCGCCCTCAGCAGCTGCAGTTTGCGGCGCTCGGCGGTGCAGATCTGTGCTTTCCGCATCTGCCTCCCTTGGGCTTCCAGCCCCTGGGTGCTCTTTTTTCTTTCCTAACTTTTAAAAGCATGGGAGTGGGGGGAGCGACGGCATACCCACACCCCCAAAACCGAAACGAATGCCTAAACGGTTTGGGCAAACCAGGAAGAGGGCGGCATATTTGCAAACGTGGTTTCCCGAGGGGTAGCTGAGCGGTTCCCTTGCCTTCCTCTCTTGATTCCCGCTGCCGAGGCCGACGGCGATCGTGGGCTTGTTTTTCGTGCTCTTCTCTTCCCGCTGCTGCTTTGCTAAGAAGCTCCGGGCGGCCGGGGAGTTTGGCGAGAGCGGTGTTTGAAGAGCTTTCTAGAGGATGCCTCCGGCCGGGCCCGAAGCAAGGCGCCTCGGACGCCTATTACGAAGGGAGGCCCAAGCGCTTGGGACCAGGAGCCGGGGCGCCAGGCGCTTTTGCTCCGTGCTCTCCATGGCGTGGGGTGTGTCGGGGCCTGCACTGCGGATCTGGACTCGGGAACCCATCTCAGGCTCCGTTGGGCATGCATCCCAGACTCCGGATGCGGCACAAAACTTATTTTGGGGCCTTGACCGGGCGGAAGCAGGGAGGGTGGGGTGGACGCTGGCCGCACGCCTCTGCGGGACTTGAGACTTGGGGACCGAGAGGGCCCTACTTGAAAGTCGAGTGTCCGTCCCTTTGGCTGGCGGAGCGCGTATTTACCCACCCGTGGGCCTGTTTGTTTTAAGGGCCGGATGGCAAGAAAGCTTCCCCTTTCCTCGCGGTCCTTTTCCTCTCCCCAGCCGCCCTCGGGGGTTCATCTCCCCACCAGGTTTCCCATTTCGAGCCCTCACCGGTTACCCCTCTCTGCGCTTTGCTGCCCAGGCGGCTGTGAGGACGGCTTCCTGCAGGGCGCTTCCCCACTGGCATCCCCAGGAGACTCCCCGAAGGGGTCCCCGGTGCCCGCCCTGGCCCGGCCCGGGACCCCGCTGCCCTCGCCGCAGGCCCCGCGGGTGGATCTGCAGGGAGCTGAGCTCTGGAAGCGCTTTCACGAGATTGGCACGGAGATGATCATCACCAAGGCCGGCAGGTAAAGGGCACGCTGGCGCGAACGGCCCCGGCTCTGGCCTCACCCCACCTCTTGGTGGGTTGGGAAGAAGGACCTGCCAGAGCGGTGGGGTCTCTCGTTAACAGTTTCTGCAGACAAGGCCCCGGGTAGTGGTTCATTTTTGAGACTGGCTTTGCCTACCTAACCTGGAGTGCAGTCGGCCGGCGAGGGACACAGCCCGGCTGTCCTCTCGTTGGATGCTAAGGAGAAAATCGCTGTCGCCGCGGAGGCGGTAACGGTTACTGTTGATAATCCGCATGCAGGGTAGTTATAGATTCGTGATCATACTTCATATCTGTGCAGGCATTTATTTAGGCTTTAGTTATGTTTCTGAAATTAAGGAACAGATTATCCACCCCTCCCCCCGTTTTTAAAAAAACGCAGTTTTTTCTTTAGCAAACTATCGTTTGCTTTTTTAGATTCGAAACTTCCAGTTGGATCTTTATCAAAAGATTTGCTGGCAGTATGAGAACGTGATGTGTTATGCTATTTTGATATTAGATTAGGATGAAAATTAGTGGAATCACCAGTAATACATGCTTAATCCCTGCAAAAACAATTGCCCCGATTTTTAAAAACCATTCTTTTTATAGATTCACAGTTACGTGATTACTTTTTTTCTAAATGAAATCCAACAAATTAGCCTAAATTTGCTGAGGAATACCAAAAAAATTTGTAAGTTATATCTGTTTTTTTGAAAGTGTGAAATTTGCACATCCGTCAGTTAGTAAAATAAATTGATTTGTTGCACAAATCATGTTAATGTGAGGGAGGGACAGAAATATTTGCGTTTTAGAGTTTTCAGTTCATTTAGTGCAGTGAAATTGGTGAATACTATCTTCCTTAAAAGAAACTTTAAAAAGCACACACAACTCTTTCAGGGCACAAACACACATGGCAAAAACCTGGATAGCATAAAAGTATCCAAACTTATTAGAAATTACAAAAACATTTTATTGAATCCATATGCTACCTTCTACATTTTCACAGAGCTTTTTATTAATGATCCAAATTCAGTCTTCAACAACACAAAGCAACAGTTGTCTTATAAAGGATGTAGTTAAAGACCTTTATCTTACAGGTGCACTGAAATAACACTAAAACAGCCAGTGTATTAAACTGTTCTCATGCCTAGTTAGGAATAATGGACTTTCTTTTCTCTGGAAGTGGTCTTTAATGGCTTTATTGTTATAGGAAACATTTCTGGTAAATAACAGTACTAAAATTTGTGTTATAGGGTTAAATTAGCAAAAATTAGATTAACCGGAAGGGTCCTAGACATAAATCATTAGATGAAAGTTGTTGGGTTTTTTTAAGAGAACTGCTTTATTTGTTTTTTTATATACAATAATTTGCTGCTGTATTCCTTGCTGCCGTGCCCTTTTTAAAAGATAGGTGTGTTTATTTTAGCATCTCCTTTTATATGCATCTCTGGGAAGCCAAGAGAAATGTGGATTTTCATTTATTTTAATTAGCAAATTTTGAGTAAGTGTGGTTAAATAAGAAAGTATTTTCAGGGTATGGTGGGGGAAGGAATGATTTGGCAAATATACATTGTGTTTAGTTTCTGCTTTCAATAAAGAAGTTTTACTATACCTTTCAAATTTAGAGCAACTTTTGCACTTCACCTTTACCATGCTGCAGACAGGAAGTCCTGTCTCAATAAAGAACATATTGTTTGGTTATGGCGTGGCACATTGGCTCCTTGTGCCTTTTTTTTTTATAACCCTTTTAAAATTTCACATTATAATATATTTTATCACTTTTAGAAATTCAAAATTTCTATTTCTACCATTTGGAACACTTTATTATTTGTATTATTAAAGTTAATCTGCTTACCGAATTTTGTTTAAAAAATAAAGTGCTTTCTGTACCATTATTTCTTCAGTGTACAATTTTTTTTTTTTTCGCTTTTAGCTATACTGACATTTCAGTAAACATGGAATGCAAGTACAGGGACAAATTACATTTAAATGATTCAGTTTTGATACATCCTGTGTTCAGATTCTTTGAATTACATTACCAAAGTGAATGTTATAAGTTTTTCCATGTGAAAAATACAGATTCGAGAGTTTTCTTTGCTTATTCATTCTCCAAGTGTAAACCCAAACCAACTTTCCTCCCCTCCCTTATACATAGGCGCATGTTTCCAGCAATGAGAGTGAAGATATCAGGATTAGATCCTCACCAGCAATATTACATTGCCATGGATATTGTGCCAGTGGACAACAAAAGATACAGGTACAGTGATCAGATGGATACAGAGGATAAGAAAACGCTGGGATTTTACAGGATACGCCTATTTAATCTGTGCTGATTATGATATTTGTTTCCAGAAGCCTGTAGAATTATCAGATCCATAATCCAAACCCTGTCACTTCCAGTAGTCTAGATGGTGCCTTCTCTTACAATAAATGTGAAAAAAAAATTTTGTTTTGCTTTTAGTAGATACAGAAATGTCTTTAAGTGCTGAGGAATTTTAATAAGGGGTCAGTTTAGTGTTGCTAAACTAAATGTGACTTTAATGTTGATTCACATTTTGATTAGGATTTTGAGACAAAATGTTGAGTCAAGTTTGTAGATATACATAACAGTTAACAAATTGTTTCATTTTCTTCGTGATTTTTTGGACATTTAAATAATTTCCCTTTATTGTGTTACATACAAAATCATAGGCTTCTTCACAGGCTTTTTTCCCTTTAATTTGAGAAAATTATTGAAGATATTTTACAATTTAGAAAAAAAATTCTCAATTCATTACTATATTAAGACATCTTTAAGCTGGCAATGAATTTGTTACCTTACTGTTATTTTTTTGGCTGGTAGTTAACACAGTAATTTTTAAAAAGTTTTGTAGTGTTTGGACTTTGAGAGAATATATTTATCTAGATATCAAGCAAAGTTGGAAAAGATACTTTCTTCAGTATCAAACCAACCTTTGCTTTCCCTTCTGCAAGTAAGCAAATCAACAGTCGTCAATGGCAATTCTTTTTATTTTACTGAGGAGCTGAACTGATTCACTTTGTTATAAAGCAGAAACTAAAACACCATTGTAAAGCAATTATACTCCAATAAAGATGTTTAAAAAAAAATGCTAACATTTAAAAAAGGAAATTCTGAGTGGAAAATCGGAAGATGCTGCTTTAAATTTCTTTGTTTCTGTCTTTTAAATAAACAGCTAGAGCATTTAGTAAGTTTTTAAATGAAATCAGATTTGGTTTTTATTACTCTTTAAAGTTGTATCCCTTATTTTAATTAAATAATTCATTAGGGAGCTTTGCTAAAATTATCTACTACATGATAGAAGCTAGAAGGCATTGAAGTTTATTCTTTAAGTTTACTTGGTTTTAAATCCATATTCTAATTTGGGTTTTGCCCTTAGGAAGACAATGTAATTCTAATGAGCTTAGAAATTATTCCTTTTTCTTCTAAGTTTGTCTTCTATTTCTTTCTCCAGATCTCTTCCATATATTTTGGATGGTTTATTTTACTTAACTGATCCTTATTATTCACACATAAAGCAAGAAAAATTTCAAGTATTAAGATGCCATATTATAAAAGATCAAATTATAAAACATAAATTTGCTTTCACTTATATTGCTTCTCAAGAAAAAAATTGTTTTTAGCATTTGTGTTGAGAATGTTTCACAAAGAATATGTAACATGTAGCATTTATTCTCTTAGTGGGTGTGGATTTTTGAACTATTCAATATGCATACTTTTTCAAGGTTTTGACAGAGCATATCACTCTATTTAGTTTGGCAATAGCTCTATATTCATTGTGCTGCTTTTCTTGCATTTCTAAGATTTGCATTTTATTTTCCAACTTTTTCAACAATGGTAGAAACAAATATTTTTGGCGTATTCTCTGCTATCAAAGAATGGTATTTGGTGAAATGAAAAGTGATTGTGATTTATTAGAATGTAAAATTAATATTCACAAAAGGCCATGCACTTAGGAGCTTATTTATTGAAATTGCACTATATCAATTAAGGGGAATTGTTTTTATTATTATTCTTTATTTTGTGATAATGTATTTTTTCCCAAGAAAAGGAATTAAAGAATAGAAGGCATATTGAACTCAAAAGAGAATGAAATGTGTGACCATATTGAAACAGTGAGCCTCACCAGAGATATTATGAAACTGTTTCATGCTATTTTAAAAAGAAATTTGCATATATACTGGTAGAATTCTCTGAGACTATTTGTAAATTGTTGCTTTAAATTGTATGCCATATTTTGAAACAAATGGAAGAAAAACATTGAAGTATATAATTTCATTTTCTACCCTTTTCTAAGTCAATCATCCATATACTAGTTTCTATTTTTTGAATTAGTGTATTTTAAATTAACATTAATAAATGATGGTCTGAATATAAGATTAAACATTATTGTCTTATATACTACTTGAAACATTGTTATTTAAATGATTATTTTTATAGAGTCAATATAGTTGACATACACAAATAGAATAAGATGTTTTGTCTCTTAGTTAGAAAGGTAATGTTAATTAGATATATCATAATTTTTAAAGTTTGATGTGTATTTTAATTAGTGGTATAAAAAACTTAAAGAATTTTCTTACAATAGTCAAAACAAAGAGAAATATAGGAGATAAAGGCCTATGTTTTATGATTTTACAAACTTTTAAAATTAAACAGAATATCCTCAGTTTATAGTGTAATAGAGTTAGAAAAAATAATTATAAATGATAATAGATAGAACTTTTTTCCCTATGAAAATAAATTTACTGAAAGTTCTGACAATTTCCCCTTGCCTTTCTACCATCTATCTCATCAGTTTGAACATAAGCGTAAAATGGGAAGTGATAAAGAAAGTGGGACACTTTAAGGTATAACTCTCAAGTATTTTTGAGATTTCGTTAAAGGGGAGATTGAGAACTTAGTTTCTTCATGTCAATTGAACATCCAGATGAAAAATGGAAAACATCAGAATACAGACAGAATGTCTAATGTGTTTAAGTGTGATTCATCCAAATTAAAACACTTGCATTTATGGTGGGAATAGTGTGCATATTTTTCACTAAATCCTTAACATACCACTTTGAGTGGTCAGTAGGTTACCACTGCTTCAGAGAGTTTTTAAAAAGTGCTTGAATTCTTATATGCATTGAATGTAAAGAGCAAATCGTCAAATTTTAGACTTTTTAAAGGGTGCAGATTTTGTCTGAGTCTACTGAGTTGGAAATTCCAAGAAAGCAACAGTTCACAAACTGAGCCTTGTCATTGCCTTCTAGGTATGTTTACCACAGCTCTAAATGGATGGTGGCGGGCAACGCTGATTCCCCTGTGCCACCCCGGGTGTACATTCATCCAGACTCGCCTGCCTCAGGGGAGACTTGGATGAGACAAGTGATCAGTTTCGACAAGCTGAAGCTCACCAACAACGAACTGGATGACCAAGGCCATGTAAGTACATGGCCTCCCTAATTTGCCTCCATTGGATGGCGTGGGCTGTATCTGTACTGTTCATGCCTGAAGGAAATGAACTTTTCTAAGATCATGAAATTCCTCTCCTGGTTGACTAGCCTGTGCACAGTCTGCGCAAAATCTAGGTTATAGTTGCATCAGAGATTATGCCTGTGGCCGGAGTATTCTATGAAACATTTAATAGGGAAAACTAGATATTGCATTTGTATTGGAATGAAAGAACTTCAGGCAGCCATTTTTAGCCAAAACATTTGTTTGAAATCCCGTGAGGTGCCAATTATTATACTCTGAATATGAATTCTTGGCACTTGGGTGAACAGTGATAATGATTTATTGTGTCCTGCCTGCATCCAGTTCTTTCTCCAGTGAAGCTCATGCTTCTCAATAACAGCCCAGGCTTATGCTGTTTGTGTGTTCCACCTGCAAGCTCCCAGTTGTTTTGTAATGACATCTAAGGTGTCAAATACTTTGTAATAATTCCTTTTCGTCTTAAAACTGCTGAAAAATGATATATATGCTAAAGCCAGCCATTTCAATAATATAGTCATTTTTAACACCTTATTAATTTTTACACAGTATTGTTCCTAGGCAAGACTACCCTTATTATTTTAATAAATAAGTAACTCTGGATACATGCTGATTTCCACTCAGTGCTAGCATTTCTATTAGGTTTCTGTTATTTGAGAGGGTTTTGACTGAAGCAGGATTGAAATGCCTTTTTAAGAGCATATATGGTACGTAAAAGGTATACCAACTAGTTCATTTCTCAAAGGGGTGACATGAAGATAGCATATTTATGGGCCAATCTTTTCAAACAAAAATGCAAACTGTCATAAGCTAGTAATACAGCGATGACAGGATGTGATTTGTAAGTTGCTAGATAATATCTTAAGCAAATTGACCTTAATGAAGACATTCGAGTACAAATTTCATTGTGGTACAGATGCAGCATCTGGAGTTTTAAGACTCATCTCTCTCAAACTGCCAGTACTTTTGTTTATTTGTTGCCTTTCATATTCTAAACCAGAATCAGAAAAGTAACAGTGTACAGTTTATTTCTGAATCCCACTTCATGCCCTGTACTTTAGTGCATTACTTTGCTTCTCTTCTTTTTTTTCTGTATATACACAGTCAGGTTGTAACAGTTATTTTTCATTTGATTTCAATGAAAGAACACTAGTTTCTTCTGTCTCATTGAGGGAGCCAACTGTGAAATTTTGCCAGTGCATCCACTGAGGAGTCTTTAATTTTTTTTACAGTAAAAATTTTAAAAATAAATGGCACTGTTACCTGTTTTCAAAGCTTAAACATACCCTGCTTTTCTGAGTTCTATAGTTTGAGAATATATCTTTTAAAGAGATAGGTGGGTCTAAAAGCTATACACTGTCATATATAAGGGACAAACTGCTTTAAATAATTTAAATAAATATAGTCATTCTATAATTCAAATTCTTTCAGATCAAATTACTGGCTTTATATCTAATATCTACCATATCTACAAAATTAGATATAGATCTAGTAATTTATCCATCTGATTTTAACTTCATAATTTCACTAGACTTTATTTAAAAGAGCATTCTCTAGAGAAACAGAACCAACAGACTGTATAGATATAGTTATGGGTATATAGATAGATATAGATAGAAATAGAGATAGAGATAGAGGAGGGGTTTATTTTAGGGAACTGGCTCACACAATTGTGGTGGCTGGCAGGTGTGAAATTTGCAGGATGGGTGGGCAGGCTGAAGGCCCAGGGAAGAGCTAATGTTGCAGCTTGAGCCTGGGGGCAGTTTGGAAGCAGAATCTCGTCTTCCTCAGGGGACCTCCACGTTTTTTCTCTTAAGTCTTTCAACTGATTGGGTAAGGCCCACCCACATTATGGAGGGTATCTGCTTTACTCTACTGATTTAAATGTTAATCTCAACTGAAAAGTACCTTCACAACGACATCAAGACTGGTGTTTGGCCAAACATCTAGGTACCATGGTCTAGCCAAGTTGACACATAACGTTAATTATCACACAGCATTTGTTTTAAATACAAAAGAATAGATTGCAACTTGAGCCACAATTGTTTATACCTAAATAATTATAACATTTCACTCTTAAAAAAAATAAAAACATAGCAGAAAACAGACACAATCTATAGAAGTGTGTCATTTTCCAGTAAAATTCTTTTAAGGTTGTGACAGGATGTAATACTTTAAAAAAGGAAAGTAATTAGTGTGCGCAGGGAATAGGGAGAGAATAATATGTACCTGTGCATTTTGGAAGCGAGGAAATTGCTTTTGCAAATAGTAAAAATGTACATATTGCTTGATACTAGAGGAGAAGGTAGGTGGGAAAATGCTCTTTTCTGTTCTTTATTTAAAAACAAAGTTTTGAAGACTTTGTAAAATGTAGTAAGAGATAAGAAGCCATAGTCTCTGCCTTCAGTGATCTTCTAGCCTAGATGGGGGGGAGAGGACAGGAACACAGGTGATCGTGATGTCAGTGCACAGCAGTGCAGCTGCCATATTGTTCCAGCCGGGAGACATTGGGAAGGCTCTGTGAAGAAGGTGTCTGTTGTGTTTCTTTGCTCGGTTTGGTGACCCTAAATAAGGTTAGATTAGAGATTAGGAAGTCATTTCTTATTCTATTGCTGATGTGATTCAGCGTCTGAGAAGACAGCAGTACCATTGTGATGGGACTAACTCAGCAGTCCCTTTCCTGATGCAGAGACCTCTCAGGGACTCTCACCTCTCTGCCCTCATACAGTTGAGCCTCCCCACACCCCAATTCTAAAGGAAGTGACACTAATCTCTAACCAATCAAGCTGTAGATTCAAATGCGAGGTAATTTTCTAATTTGCTTTCTAAATTAGTTTCCTACTTTTTGTCCTCTCAGTTCCCAGTTTTATTCTGCTAAAGGTGTACAAGTGTTCAACATGGTGACTTGAGAACTCCATGTAGACCTGGGACTTTTATTAAACACAGAGAGATTGGAGGAAACAAATTGTCACGGGCTGTGAGTGGACCTAGGGCTGCACAAAACATGAGATTATGTGCCATTGTGATTTTCCCCAAAGTGATTTTTCATCTTTCCAAACACCAAGAATTGTTTAGAGAGGAATACTGGTGAGAATTTAGAGATGTAGAAATGTCCCACCACTCCACAGCTAATCTGTTTTTTTTTTTTTTCTGTTTAGCGTGTCAACTTTTTATTAAAGTTAAGAAAAATTAATCTTATAATTTTTAGGACTACACATGTATGTCTTATTTTTTAACATCTTTATTGGAGTATAATTGCATTACAATCTGTTAGTTTCTGCTTTATGACAAAGTAAATCAGCTATTCATATACATATATCCCCATATCTCCTCCCTCTTGCATCTCCCTCCCACCCTCCCTATCCCACCCCTCTAGGTGGTCACAAAGCACCGAGCTGATCTCCCTGTGCTATGTGGCTGCTTCCCACTAGTTATCTATTTTACGTTTGGTAGTGTATATATGTCCATGCCACTCTCTCACTTCTTCCTAGCTTACCCTTCCCCTGCCCCGTGTCCTCAAGTCCATTCTCTAGTAGGTCTGCGTCTTTATT
>NW_021703771.1:18542877-18667897 GCF_005190385.1 Monodon monoceros | reverse complement strand
TTTTTTTTTTTTTTAGATTCCATATATATGTGTTAACATACGGTATTTGTTTTTCTCTTTCTGACTTACTTCAATCTCCACAGCTAATCTTGAATGTTGTGAAGACTTTATAATCCCTTCTTGCCCTTTGGGGAGACCGTAGTCAGCTTTGTCTTGGATTGTATACAAACCAAGACTGGTCCTTGGATTACCTGGGAGCAGATGGTCAGCATGCTTGGGTGGGGTATTTCCTTCTCATCATGTGCATGTTTCACTTGGAATTTGCTGTCTGGAGGGAAACATTCAGGTGAACATTTCCCTGCAGAATTAGATAATTCTATATCTAAGGTAATTCTATATCTAAGGTGATGGTGCACCTTTAACCAGGGCAGGACTTGTACCCACAGTGCTGGTGTACTTTGGAAGGAAGCACAGTCAGGCATCTACAGCCAGGAAACTTGTCGGAGGGTCTGTTCTTCCAGCTGCTGTGGATTCACTGATACAGTCACCCTAGCTCTGAGTTTGTCCTCACCCTCTTCCCATTTCTGCTCGAGAATCAGATGGGGAAGCAAGAAGTCACAGGGGAGATTGCTAGATCTCCCTGATGGAAGGAACTTGCCATGGCTTAGAGGTCTAAGGTTCATAAGCAAAAAACTTTGACTCTCTGGGCCTTGGTTCTCTCATGGGTTATATTGGAACTAGAGAATTTTGAGTGACTCAAATGAGCTGATGAATTTGAAAGTCCATATTTGTAAGGGGTGCTTCATACACAGCGTCACACTTGAAACAAAACCCAGGCCACTTTGCTATGGAGCTTGCGACCCTGTGTAACTACCCTGACCCCTACCATTGAAAGCAAGTCTGCATCTGGTATCACCAAAAATGCAGGGAGCCAGGCTTTTGTTATCTGCTCCTTCTTGGTCCTTTGCTTGACTTGTTCCAACA
Source organism: Monodon monoceros (assembly GCF_005190385.1). NCBI lineage: Eukaryota > Metazoa > Chordata > Mammalia > Artiodactyla > Monodontidae > Monodon > Monodon monoceros. Next base: position 18,666,973 of record NW_021703771.1, on the reverse strand, counting down.
CTGGCATATAGGTCATGTAGAAAACTTCCAGAGTCAGCAGGTAGTGTTTCCCTATTGAGCTGTTTTGTAAGGGACAGGTGGTGTATCTGTCAAACTACAGGCACTTTACGCCCATCAGATCAGAAATACGTAACATCGTGCTTCTTTTGTCTCAAACCTAGTACCTTTAATGTGGGAAAAAACTGTATTAACCTTCACATGGGAAAGCACCCCGTGTTTATGGACAGAGGTCCATGTGACTATCTATGCTACTAGGTAATGCCCCAAAGAAAAAGCATCCTCCATGTGAACAGAACAGAGAGCACGGAACATGCAGATCAAATATAATTATTTGAGTTTCAGAAATGGGCATTATCATTGTGGTCTCCTTGTTTATAAGGCCAGTGGTTCTCCTTATTCTACTTGTTCTATTAAATAAGCAAAATATTCTTGATGAATGGATAAAGAAGATGTGGCACACATATACATTGGAATATTACTCAGCCATAAAAAGAAACAAAATTGAGTGATTTGTAGTGAGGTGGATGGACCTGGAGTCTGTCATACAGAGTGAAGTAAGTCAGAAAGAGAAAAACAAATACCGTATGCTAACGCATATATATGGAGTCTAAGAAAAAAAAAAATGTCATGAAGATCCTAGGGGTAAGACAGGAATAAAGACACAGACCTACTAGAGCATGGACTTGAGGATATGGGGAGGGGGAAGGGTAAGCTCTGACAAAGCGAGAGAGAGGCATGGACATATATACACTACCAAACATAAAATAGATAGCTAGTGGGAAGTAGCCGCATAACACAGGGAGATCAGCTAGGTGGTTTGTGACCACCTAGAGGGGTGGGATAGGGAGGGTGGGAGGGAGGGAGACGCAAGAGGGAAGAGATATGGGAACATATGTATATGTATAACTGATTTACTTTGTCATAAAGCAGAAACTAACACACCATTGTAAAGCAATTATATTCCAATAAAGATGTTAAAAAAATATTCTTGAACACTTGTCATTATAACTTTGATAGTTCATTAAAAAGCAAATAATGGATAAAAAAAGCAAATAATGCTATTTTATGAGAATAACTAAGGCTCGTTTAGCATTCTCTTAAAATTTCCAGCGATATACTACACTCCTATAAATCATATTGAAAGTATATTATTTTTCTTGAATAATTTTCAGGTTACTATTGGCAGTTACCCTTTAATGTGCAAACATAAGCATGCCTCATCTATTTCTGTACCCTACCCCAGTATACCCCACCTTAAGTCATTTTGGAGATTCCATAAGGATATAAACAAATAAATGAAATTAAAATGTATATAGCTATATAGAGAAATCTGCTTGAGAGAACAAAGACTTCATAAAACAAGAACCCACTTTTCATTGACTAGTAAACAGAAACCCAAATGAATTTTTTTTCCTTCACTACAAGCCAGTTCACTCTCGTCTTCTTGGCTATGCACTGTATTTTTGTTTGTTTAATGTAAAGTGGCTTTTTCCAATTTTTAGTCTGCTCTGTTTTTTCCTGTCTGGGTTCCAATCCAGAATCACACATTGCATTTATTTATTTATTTATTTATTTATTAACGTCTTTATTGGAGTATAATTGCTTTACAATGTTGTGTTACTTTCTGCTGTATAACAAAGTGAATCAGCTAAATGTATACATATATACCCATATCCCCTCCCTCTTGTGTCTCCCTCCCACCCTCCCTATCACACCCCTCTAGGTGGTCACAAAGCACCAAGCTGATCTCCAGAAAGTAGGCATAGAGGGTTAGGGCTATTTCTTTACCCCACCTCCTCAACCTTGACAGTATAAAACGTATAAAGAAGAAGAAAACATTCACACACAATTCCATCATCCAGAGCTGTGACCACTCTTCATATCTTTGTATGGGTCCTTTTTACTGTCTACCTTTATGTAGTTATGATAAGTTGAAAAACAACTTGGATCCTTTATTCTAATTTAAGATTTAAAAAGAAGCGTTTCATTATGTGGTTAAAAATGTCCTAAAAGCGTTAGTAATGGCTGAATAATGTTGTATCCCACTGTGTGGACTTTCATTTACCTAACCAGTCTACTCATGTCAGTGGTTTATAGTTTTTCCACTGTTATAAATGGTGCGCTGCACATCTTTGTATATGAAACGCTTTTCTGGATTTGGAATATTTCCTTAGGATAAATTCTCAGAAGTGGAGTCTTTGGGCAGAAGGCAGTTGAACCATATCATCAGATTCCCCTAGCTGAGTCTGAGAGCTTTTGCATCGCCAGGCATCTGGGTTTTGGAAGCCTTGTTATGATGGGAGCACGGACGCTGGGCTCTCCAGGCAAACCAGAGACTTTGTGAGCCACGCATAAGTCACACCCTGGGGTATCCTTAAAATCCCTTTGCCCTTGAATAGACATGTTGTGGTCACCAACAAGGGAAAAAATGTTTCTGAAGAAAACCTTGGTGTGCAAATACTTATTTTTAGGGGATGGGTGTGGTAGAATTCAAATAATCATTTCAGTCTCACTCTTAGTTTTATTGTTTTGGACTCTGTTCCATTAGGCTCATTATAAATAAAAGGCTTATGAATTTATTCTTGTGTTTTCAGAAACAGAAAATTTGATGTTACATTCGTATGGTTATACTCAGGGTTCTGCCAAAATAGTGATTACTTTTTTTCGTTTGTATTTTTATGCACACTTTGCAAACAGCTTCTTAGCAGTCTCAGTCCAATTTTGATATACTTTATTAAATTGGCACTTTCAGAGCCTTGGATATTTTTATTTCCAACTGGGATTCGTTTTGCACGTTAAATATTTAGTCAAGGCAGAAGTTGCTGACAAATTTGGCTTCTCTTTCCTTGACATAGATTATTCTTCATTCTATGCACAAATACCAACCGCGAGTCCATGTCATCCGTAAAGACTGTGGGGATGATCTTTCTCCCATCAAGCCTGTTCCATCTGGGGAGGGAGTGAAGGCATTCTCCTTTCCAGAAACTGTTTTCACCACTGTCACCGCCTATCAGAACCAGCAGGTACTGTTCTCAGAATTGGGATCTTTCTACCCGTTTAATTTCATGTGCAGATTGAAAGCTAGCTCTTCTTTTCACTGTATCTAAATGTTATGAATTGTCATAAAGCATTTGCCATCCAGAATATATATGTATTGTAATAACAATTATTTATCCATTATTCCCCATGTAAAGCTACTCTAGTGAGGATTTCTTTAGACCAGAGTGTGTCTCATGACTGGCAGTGTAGGTTTACTTTCCATTTTGAGACATTGAATCCTGATGTCATAATTAAAATTAGAAAGCATGTGTATTGACTAGGAAATAGACATGTAGGATATGAAAGTGAGTTGCGTCACAGGGCATGGGATTTGACAGCTCACTTTATTTTAAAGCTACCATCCATATATTATGGGAAATATTTCAGAAGCATTTATCCTATGCAGTCATTTTAGTATATATATACAAAAGGGCTATTTCTTTCAAGATATGCTTTAATTGTGATAGAGGGTGATGCATATGCTTATATAGTCTGAGAGATGAGCGATTGTGGAGTAATCCTTTCATAAAATTGGAAATGATTTGAAAAGTGAAATACTTCTTTTCTATATGAGTAAGTATATGTACTTCTTTAAGGCTGTGTCAAGCAGGTGGATAACTGAATTGAGGCAATTATTTGATCCATGCAATTCTGGCCAGTTTTCATAAGAAATAGCGATGGAGTTGAGGCTGATGTGGTCTGTGGTAGATTTTTTTTAAAATTTCAATGGTCAGCAGAATTATTTTAGGTTTCCACTTCTCTTTACATTTATATACATCTCAGTTAACAGTTTTAGGCTTTATAAACTCTCTGTTGTGTTTTCTGTTGTTTTAAAGCTTCTTAGGAGATTTGGACCCTGTCCTGTGCGTCCTCCTTTAGGGCTGAGAGGCTCATCTGTTCTCGTCCATGTGGCGACACCTGTCCCACAGCCCAGGCTGTCCTGTCCTCTCATATTCACGTTGTCACACTTCTATACAGGTTTTTGGGAGGGAACATGAAATTAACCTTTAAAAGGGCTGGAGAGGGCTTCCCTGGTGGCGCAGTGGTTGAGAGTCTGCCTGCCGATGCAGGGGACACGGGTTCGTGCCCTGGTCCGGGAAGATCCCACATGCCGCGGGGCAGCTGGGCCCGTGAGCCATGGCCGCTGAGCCTGTGCGTCCGGAGCCTGTGCTCCACAACGGGAGAGGCCGCAACAGTGAGAGGCCCGCAAGGGCTGGAGATAATTAGGAAGAGATTCTTAAAATATGTCAGGTGTAGAAAATGTTTTTTATTAAAGGAAAAATATAATGCATGGGGAGAAAAGAGCAGAGACATTTGTTACCCAGTTCATCTTTTTTCTCTGTCTGTCAGTCTCTCTCCAACGCACCCAATTAACTGTGTTAAAAGTGTATTTTCTACTAGCCTCTGTGATACAATAAACGAGCTGCAGTGGGCTTTTGGTACATGTTGGTGACTAACACCAATTCACAAATGTTGACAAATCAATTAAGAGGATGGAAAAATTAGAAGAAAAGAAAATTGATGATGAAAAACCATGTTCATTTGTTTAAACTTCCTGGCTGCTATTTTGAAGAACTTTTGGAAAATTGGTAAGCAGCCCATGCTTGGTGGCTACCAGCGTGGGCTCTAAAGCCTGGGGTGCTAGCCCAGTTCTACGGCCAGTTAACCTTATGATCATAGGAATCTTAACCCAGTATAAAAGAAACATAAAATTGGGATAATAACTACATCTAAGTTGCTATGAGAATTCAATAAAATAATATGCACAAAACTCATATTACAGCATACATGGTATGCACTCAACAGATGTGATGTCAGCAATAAAAATCATTATAATAGTAATTGTGAAAAACCTATATTTAGACAAGGCACCATTATATAAATATGTACTCTTTTTAAAAATACTATTTTAAATGAACACCTAAGTTATTAAATGTTCTTTAAAAATGATTTAAATGAACAGATAATTGAGCTATAATGAATTATAAAGAATTCTTTCAATGGCAGAGTGGCAGACATGGTGAATTACTTAGCCGACTCTTACATTATCTCATTTATAATGTAGTTTTATCCACAAACTAAAACAGTAGCATATGGAGTACACCTACCTCAGGTGTTGCATGGCTGATTGGCAGATGGTTGAGAGCATACACAGCATAATATAGGGGGATTGCAGACGACTTTCCAAGGGTGCCTTTCTTTGCCTTAGTGTCGTCCAGCAGTGTTCATTTGTCCTTGGCCAAAATGGCACAATAAGAAAGAAGGATGTTCATTAACTTTGGAGATTCCACTAAACCAGGGAACACAGAAAACAAAGCACGATGTGCTTCTTAGAAAATAGGCTGTTAACTCCTTTGGGCAAAGTGGAGATCTGGTAAGAAACAAATGGGACGTTGTTTATTAGTGTCAATTTCAGGATGGTATGACTACAAAAAGTTGTTTTTAATGGAGACGATTAGACCACTTGCAAAAATGTTTCCCTCAAATCTTGGGGTCTTCTTGGGCAAAAATCTGGTTGTGAGTCAACAAATTACAACTGTAGTTAAAATGAAGCAATTATTTATTTCTCCTACATATATAAGATTGAATCCCATTAGAACCTTCAAGTCATGGTTACCTCTGGTTAGACATTCACTGTAGTGCTCTGACCAGGTCACGAATCCGTAGATAAAAGAGGAGATGAGAGCCATAAAGGTGATTCAAGGAGAGGCAAAATTAAAGGAAAGTATATTGCCTATTTCTGAAGAAGGTTAACAACATTCGAGCGTATAAATGGCTGTTAAATAGAAGCTGGATATTAGCTGCTCCGCATCACCACTACTGCAAGAGAAACAGACACATGTCACAGCGTTAATAAAGGGAAGAACTTTAGTTTAGAGAGATTGCCAAACAAAGGGCAAATTATCAACAGATGATTCAGAATCTCCTTCTCCAGGGATATTAAAAGCAAAGCAAACTTTATCTATTACAGAGCTTGAACAGAGGCGGGGGAATGTCCTTTTCATAGCAAATGAATGTCTTAGATGATTTCTGAAATTTTCATGTAGCTTTGTTACTAATATAATAAAATACCTGAGAAACAGGGAAGAAGAACACAGTACATCCTCTGACAGTTAATTTTGGAGTTACTTATAGTTCTTCCATCATTTCCATTTTTAATAACCTTCCTTGTCATTTATAATAAGGCTTGATGTGATTTTTTTTCTGCTCTGCAGATTACTCGCCTGAAGATAGATAGGAATCCCTTTGCCAAAGGCTTCCGAGACTCTGGGCGTAACAGGTGAGCCTTAGTGAAAAACATTCTGACTGTGATAAATATATTTGATTTTTTATTGTGAATTTTCCATTACAAAGTAAACAGTTAAATTTACTGACATGGTTTTGAAATCACTTCTGATGAGGATTTAAATTTACTAATATCATTGAGCCTTGGATGTAACTTATTTTGGGTGTGGCATTTTGCCCATTTCTAAGGTTAATGTTGATGTGAAATGCTGGGGTGAAAATGGAAGTTCTCAGGGTGTACAGTGCATGCTGCCTCTGAAGGGGCCTTGTGGAAACCTGCCCCTCAAGATCCAGGGGCTTTAATATCCCAAATCAAAATACTCTCTGCATCTGCTCTTGGTTTAGAATTTGCTTAGTGATGTCACAATTATGTATTGATCTGTCTTCGAAATAGGACAGAGACTCTTGTTCACTCAGATTTCCAACTAGAATATGAGACTACTCCTCACTGCCAAGACAGCTGATGTTCTTTGGTTTCCAAATTTGTCTTGGCTCTACTGACAGCCACACACTTGTTTATTTTTTCTGTTTCGTGTTTTATGGTGTTTGTACTAAGTGGGAGAGCTACAATAATGAATTCCACTCTATTACTTTTTATCAAAAAGCAGACCACCCTAGTCTGTGTGCCAAGAGTTTTTGAATTTATTGATATGATTCTATCCCAATACAGTTCAGTGCAACATTTTCTAAAATAACTGTTGATAGTAATAATAGACTAACGTTCTCCAGATGCCCTTTCAGGGTAAGACTTTGACTTAAATGTTTCTAAAAGCACTTTGTTTTTAAAAAATATTTGAGACATTTTTTATCACTTTACTCCAGAAATACTTCTTGAAAACTTGGTATTGATAGGCGGTGTCTACATGAGGTCAGAATCCCCGATTATCTTATTTTAGGAACAATTTCACTTAAAATTGTAGAGAGAAAACAATCAAGCAGTAGTGCAGACTTTTAGTTCTTTCAGCTGATTAGCTGGGCAAGGTAGTATAGACAGAGACCTTATCTCAGAATAAACTCAAATGCTTGCAGAAAGACTTGATTTCATCTTCATATGCAATGATTCATTTAAACACCTGCCCTAAGCCTTAAACTTAGCGCAGGCAGATCAACAAGACTGACTAATAACAGGGCTTCACTCTGTAGGAAGATTTGCAGGTATTCCTACTATACATTGTCTGCTGTATTGAGATTATTCTGTCATTTTAGATGTCTCTTTCCATGTGCAGAAAAACTTTGCTTGGCTTTTGTTATGTTGCTTTAGCTTGTGGTTAACTTTGCTTTTCAGAGGAGTTTCTGAAAGTTGAATAATCTAGTAACTGGGGTGGTCACTGGTAAGGTGACTGAAGGAAGCCCCTGGGATGACTCCTTTTCTACCTTGCCAAATACTTTGATGGAATCTTCTTGTGGTTTTGGCTATAGCCGAAGAGTATTTATCTATTTATGACCCTTGCATTTCTTTCAGTTCTTTTTTTTTTTTTTTTAAAGCAGAGAATAAATTTATTAAAACTCACTGAAACTCCAGGAGGGCAGCATTTAGGCTTGAGGCCATATACATCCAGGAACTAAGTCCAGGCTCTCCTGTAGGATGGCTCTAGCAAAGACCTCACTGCTGTTGACATTGGGGGTTCACATGGCCGCAGTCTTTTTTTTTCTTCCATTTTTATTGAGATGCAATTGACATACAGCATGCCTAAGTTTAAGGTGTACTGCATAATGATTTGACTTCATGAAATGATGACCTCAATAAGTTTAGTGAACATCCATCCTCTCGTATAGATACAAAATTAAAGAAATAGAAAAACAGTTTTTTCCTTGTGATGAGAACACTTAAGATTTCCTCTCTTAATAGCTTTCCTCTATAACATACAGCAGTGTTCATTACATTTATCATGTTGCACATTACTGTCAGTTCGTTTTTGAAGCAATAACTTTAAACATATTTTTAAAGGTGTATTTTGGGTAGTAGTCATGGCGGATAAGCCTATAAGTAGAAGTGAGATGATAAGATACATATTACAAGGTTTCAGGAAGAATTCTAGATAAGTCAGCACAATGAAAAGACGTTAGTTTTTAAAAATTTGATCAGTGAAAAAAACTCAGAGGCATTGGTGAAAATAAACCACTAAGTCTCTTGTTTGGTACCATGAGGTCAAATGCTAGGTTTGATAGAAATTTTTTCTTCCCTTTGGCTGTTTCAGGAGTATATAAGCATGGCATCCATGGTGCTTGCTACTGTTTATTGCCTGACTCTAAACCTTTTAAAGTTTTTAATGGACATGCAAAAAATAATAAATTATGTTTTAACACTTTTTAAAGGTTGTTAAAATTTTAAATTTTTATTTTACTCCAAATGTTTAAACAATATCTTAGTATAGGAAAAACATGTTGAACTTATACATAGCTTTCTTGTTAGTGAAATGAATAGTTTCACTTTTTTTCTCATTTAAATGACTTCTGCTTACCATAGAAAAGCTCTTCAGTGCCCAGTTTGGAATGCTAAATATCTATGAATCAGTATTCCCAGTTTTAAAAAAATCTGATTTTAACATTTTCCACTGATAAATGCAAAAGACACTTATAATGAAAAGAGAGAATTTGGTCAGCTTTAAAGATTTCTAACTTATGTATTATTTTCCTTTAATAAAAAAGTTATCTGTAAGACCAGGAAGGTGTGTTGGTGCTGAGGACTTGGGGGAGGGGTGATATGTTTTCATATATTAATAGAGAAAAGAGCCCATGAGAAAAAATTCAAAATATTTCTTTAATACCCCCAGTTTTCTTGCACTGTTGTTACTGCTTTTTAATACACATTCTGTTTTTATTTTTCCCTAGACATGAAATAAACAAATTATGCAGGACAAGAAAGAAACTTGGACTTGTGATTTTTTTAAACTTTATAAAACAATTGAATTAAAAATTATACCTTCTTGGCTATTTATGGTTCTGCAGCCTATTTTATAGGAATCAGTAGCTTCAGCCCTTAAAAGCTCTCCTGCAAGACATTTGTTACGTGAAGGAGAATTTATGTGCTGAGAATAGTTTCATTCTTCAGTTAGGCCTTACGGTTGACCCTATAAAATGTTTTACTCAGGAAGGTACAAAAATTTCTTCTCTTTAAATACTTCAGGAAAAACATAACCATTTTACTAAATAAACTTGGCCATTTGATAGCATAAATTAGCGAGGTGATAAAATGTGGAAATTGTTCAAAAGCGTCTTGTATAAATTACCGTCTTGGCTACACTCCTGCAGGAGGTGTCTTTTATCTTTAACTAGATGGGAAAAAGTCTCCATTACTGGAGAAAATGAAGGCTTTTTTTTAAAAAAAGTCCAGATTCAGCTCTGCAAAATATCTGAAATCCTTTCTAGAACTTGCAGTGTGAAACAACAGCTTCAAGAAAAATATCAATAGGTCCAAATCAGATCACATGTAGATCTGTCACCTTCAGAGCATCCCTTTAAAGCTTAGGGTTATATATTTGTGAGGATCAATAACTTCTCCCTAAAAATTTGGTCTGTGGGTTTGTATTTGAAGCATCATACAGTTTACACTGCTAAAGCAAATAATGCACTGATGGTCATCTCCACAGCTAATAAATTTCTAGGTCCCATAGATGTTCAGGACTTACCTCTTTGTAAATTCCCCTTGAGATCACTCCAGGACTACTTTGGTATCCTGAATATTTAAAACTACAATTACGAAAACTCATCTATGCGGTTTAACAAAGCAGTTTATACAAAACTGTGTCCTAACTTCTTTAGCTTAAAAAAGCTTGTTTCTAGAAAGTCATAAAAATTGAGTATTAGTACAAGCTGAAAATAGAGTAATCAGCTAAACAGCGCCCAGCGTTCATAAGTTGAGTATTAAATGAAACCTGCAGGTTATGTGGGGCTTTGGGACTGACCAGGCTGCCAACCTTCTCCCCAGTCAATACTTTAATGTACATAAAATATTGCTGAGTAGAGTGGTCTTGGATCTGGTTTGTAGTCAGCCACAGATAGCATGTCTCGTTTGGAAAAAAATCACTTCGTGGTAAACAACTTTAGAGCTAGGAGAGGGTTTAAAGCTTTGTATTCCAATCCTCACTTTGTGGGAAACTGCAGTCCAGGGAGCTTCAAACATTTACTCAAGGTTAGTGGGTTGTAGTCACAACCCAGTTCTCCTGATCTCCAATCCAGTGTCCTTACCACAAAATAGTCCTCTCTCTGGGGCACACCGATTCCATCCGAAGCCAGACTCTGTCCTTCATGCTCAGGGCAGCCCAGGGCAAGCAGTGGAAGATGGTTTTAGCTGCACGCACAGGTCACTTATCATGGGTCTTTAGAGAGCTCTCGCCATGTTGTATAGGGGGTGTGACTCTGTGAGGGGGTTTTCTGTAGTCTTAGTTCATAGCTCATGACTTGGGGATGGAGGGAAAGTAGCACGTGGAGTCTAAGCTATTAAAGATAGACCCTGTCTTTAATATCAGCATTAAATACAGATTATCTGTATTAAATAAAACTGTATCTGACAATCACAAGAGGTGTTCGTGTGCTGTTTGACACTCAGGAATCAGACATTTCCTATAGTGGAGCTATATATTTCATGAAAAGCACAATGTTACCTAGATTAACAAATTGCTTAGCACTGAGATGGTTGAGGAAATAGTGGTGAGGCCTTGAGAATGTGCTAGTTGAGTGAAGGGCCTCATTTCTATGACCTGGAGGACTTAGTTATCTGATGTATGGAAGTGATATCTGAATCACTTACGGTAGGAGATACATACATTTATTATGTATTTAGAGTAGTCACCCTTGTTTTAAAACATACATATATCCATGTAAGTAGCCCATAATGAAGTTATCCTGTCTCTCTACGTGTCCATTCATTAAGTGTATGTAGGGGCTTTAAAATAATGTCTGGTGCTGATACTAGCTCCATATACCGTAGTGCCCTGTGAGATCACCTTCCTGTGATCATCCTACAGGCTGGGCTGAGAAGCCAGGGCTGCCCCCTCTTCCCCAGAGCCCACCCTGGCTGCCCTGCGTGTGGTGATCATACCTCTGAGAGAGAAGTCAGTTTTCTTAGGATGAGTGCTCTTCTCAGCTGGCTGCCGAGGCACCGAATGCTGGATAGAAATGCCTCTTTACAGGGCGTGCTTTTGTGGCAGAGCTCTCCGCATCAGAGGGAGAGTGGTGTAACAGGGAGAGAGGATGAGCTCCAGATCACAGCAAAGCCTTGGACTCACAGCAGCTAGGGTGGACTCTCTCCACCCCAACTTCCTGGTACAAGGGTACAGCTTTTTATCCCCTGAGATCAGCTAAGTTTTCTGAGAACATTAACAGGACATCCTGGGTGGATTCCATCCTCTTGTGCTCCTGGTGACAGAATGGTAGCTCATCTCTGAACTATTTCTTTTTCTGTTTGTGCCAAGCTCCTCACCTGCCAATGTGGGGGGCCACTGTCAACACCAGCCGTGTTTTCTGAGCTGCTTATTATGGCTGCAAACTCCAACTGCTCCTAACTGAGCTTCTTGTGTTCACCCCCATCCTGACCCTTCCATTTAGAATGGGTTTGGAAGCCCTTGTGGAGTCATATGCATTCTGGAGACCTTCACTACGGACCCTCACCTTTGAAGATATCCCTGGAATTCCCAAGCAAGGTAAATCACAACGTGTCCTGGGTCAGGGACTTCCCTGGTGGTCCAGTGGTTAAGACTTCACCTTCCAATGCAGGGGGTGCAGGTTCGATCCCTGGTCTGGGAGCTAAGATTCCACATGCCTCCCGGCCAAAAAACCAAAACATAAAACAGAAGCAATAGTGTAACAAATTCAATAAAGACTTTAAAAATGGTCCACATCAAAAAAAAAGACTTAAAAACAAAAAACGAAAAAAAAAAAAGTCTCCTGGGTCATGTATACAGCCAGGTCCTGCCTAGATGCTCAGGCACTGAAAACTGCACAAGTCATTGCTTGTCCGCTATAATGGCGACCTCATTACCAACATCCTCCCATTACAGGATCCCTCTCTTTTCTGTCTGGTATGGGGATGGGCCAGGAAAATGGCCGTTGTGGTCAAAGGTTAAGTCTTGGATATTTTAGGCTCTTTATATATTTCATAACCTTTACTTTACCCTAAATCTCTTCTTAAAATTAGAGGTAGACTAGTTGGCCTCTAATTGGTAGAGTTGGTACAACTCTAGTTGGTACTTCACAGATAATTGCCGATGCTGGTCCTGGTTTACCCTTTCTCGCCAGCTTCCTCTTCCTTCAGCAGAATTGCCTCTAGGCAGGGTTCTCTTGTATTTATGATGAGAAGGTCAGGCACACTGAGGCAACCTTCCCTCAGCTCCCCTTTGAGTATTTCCTACGAGCCCAGGGCTGGTGTTTCCTCAGAGGGAGCAGCATGGAGAGGGATGACACTTCCTTCTCTACTTGGTAGGTAGGACTCACGGCTCACTCCTGCACTCAGGCATTTTACGTCTGATCCTGCCCAGCACCCCGTTGAGAATTTAGCATTGCTGGGTTTTAGATAATTATCATTGGGCAGATTGGGCTTTTAGATTATTTTAAGAAGCTGTATAAAACACTGTCACTAGAGCAATGAAGGTTTTACAACCTATCCAGCCCATTGGAATTCTCTTCTCTCCCTAAGTTCCGTCAAGTTGCAAACATCAATCTGTCAGCAAATCCAGAGGGAGGAGTCAGCCGCCACCACTGTTATTGATTGGATGCAGGGTTAACCCCCCTCTCTGTTTCACAGGGCTGTTTACTTGCTGGACCTCTGCTCTTGTGTTAGCATGTGATTCACCAAACCATTTTCTGTTTGGAAATGAGATATGTATACATGTAGCTGATTCACTTCGTTGTACAGCAGAAACTAACACAACATTGTAAAGCAACTATACTCCAATTAAAAAGAAAATAAAGTTCTAGACAGTTGCCTTATTTCAGTAGCCCTGAGTGGTACAGTCATTGATGCACACAAGCTTGCAGTGGGAAGTTGCAAGTTTGTTTGAGGCAGGATGTGTCTTTGACCAATTTGGCTCTTTTCTTTGAATTCCTTCTTTTTTGGCAAGAAAATATATTGCTCCAGAGGAAGCTCTGCTGAAAGAAAGAGTAAAAGTTGGATAGGGGCTTCCCTGGTGGCGCAGTGGTTGAGAGTCCGCCTGCCTATGCGGGGGACACGGGTTCGTGCCCCGGTCCGGGAAGATCCCACATGCCGCGGAGCGGCTGGGCCCGTGAGCCATGGCCGCTGAGCCTGCATGTCTAGAGCCTGTGCTCCGCCACGGGAGATGCCACAACGGTGAGAGGCCCGCGTACAGCAAAAAAAAAAAAAAAGGTTGGGTAGAAGTGAGGTGATGGAACTTTTGGAGTAAGATGAAATTTATATTTTCTAAAGTTGCCAGGAAAGTCAGTATTTGTAGTGTTTATTATTAAAAAATGAGAAAAGTTTGAGAAAGCTAATTGAGGGAGAAAATGTGAAAATTCTATATGATAGTGTCCTAATATCTTTTGGAAAAAAAAAAGTCACTCCTTGGGGAGATAATTTCCTTGAAAATATTGAGAGGATCTATGTTTAAAATATTTCAGTCTGAATTCAATTAAATTACAATTCCTGAGAGCGGAGACCATCTCCTTTTCGTCTTTGTACCCGCCCCTTGTAACAAGTCCGTCTAGCTCACGTGTACACAGTTGAAAGGAAAAGATGCTCTTTACATTTCAATTTCTTTTGTAGGAAATGCAGGTTCCTCCACCTTACTCCAAGGTTCTGGGAATGGCGTTGCGGCCACCCACCCTCATCTTCTGTCCGGCTCCCCTTGCTCGTCTCCAGCCTTCCACCTGGGACCCAACACCAGCCAGCTGTGTAGTCTGGCCCCGGCTGACTACTCCGCATGCGCCCGCTCTAGCCTAACCCTCAACCGATACAGCACGTCCTTGGCCGAGACCTACAACAGGCTCACCAATCAGACGGGCGAGACCTTCGCCCCGCCCAGGACTCCTTCCTACGTGGGCGTGAGCGGCAGCGCCTCGGTGAACATGTCCATGGGCGGCACGGATGGGGACACCTTCAGCTGCCCACAGACCAGCTTGTCCATGCAGATTTCCGGGATGTCCCCCCAGCTCCAGTACATCATGCCTTCACCCCCCAGCAACGCCTTTGCTGCTAACCAGACACACCAGGGTTCCTATAACACGTTCAGGTTACACAGCCCCTGTGCCTTGTATGGATATAACTTCTCCACATCCCCCAAACTGGCTGCCAGTCCTGAGAAAATTGTTTCTTCCCAAGGAAGTTTCTTGGGGTCCTCACCGAGTGGGACCATGACGGATCGGCAGATGTTGCCCCCCGTGGAAGGAGTGCACCTGCTTAGCAGTGGGGGTCAGCAGAGTTTCTTTGATTCTAGGACCCTAGGAAGCTTAACTCTCTCATCATCTCAAGTGTCTGCACATATGGTCTGAGGAAGCCTTTAAGTTAAACTACATTGGAATCTGGCTAATGTATATTCTTTCTTCGTTTTCCTTGTCTTTTCTTTTTGGAAAGCAATATGAAAAGAAACTTATCAGTAGCTTGTAAAATGTACATATAATAGAAAATGAAGGCTCACTGAGTTTTTTTGACTTTCTCATGGTGAGATTGTAATTATCTTTGGTACATATGTATACTGTATATGGTATGTGGGGTTTTGCAGCCTACAAAACCACATCCTCCCTCTATTTTCCCCCCAGTTACACAGAGTATTGGCATAAATGTAGTATGTTTAACCAAAGTTCTCATACTTTTTAAAAAACCAAACAGCAAACTTAAAAGTTGGCAATGACACTAACCAGACTAAGACATATAACTTAATTTATCAGGAAAATGCTCTACACAGTTTCCTACTTGAGGGTTGATAACCAGCAGTAACCAGCACACAGAGTCTTGTGATTTCTGTTATTCTTGGGCACAATGTGAGAACCTAAGTCAGTAGAAGTCTTAGTAATAGTACTGAGGTATCTGTAATCATGAAGGATTAGCTTTTGTGTTCCTACTTGCTCTTATTTATCACAGGTATTAGGTGACTTTGGTCCTATAAAAATTCATAATCCATAATAATTACTTTCTTAAGGAAAATGGAAAGGCTTGTGATTTTTTTCACTTTCTATTGGACATGTAAGAGGTATTTATTCATCTGCAGAGAATAAATTTCCAGTATTTTGGATTTTTTGCTCATTTTATTTAGTATCAAGTAGACTATTAAAGAATGTCCTATAGACATTTTTAAATTCCAGTTTTCACCAGGGAAGGAATATATGATATGACTGGAATGGCAAAAAGAAAATAAATCCACCTCAAATTCTTTGATTCCAATGAGAAATGTCTAGCTTTTTAAATCAAGAAGAATAATATTGTTAGCTATCCCTTAGGTTTTTATAGTGTTTGGTTTTTTTTTAATTCAGGATTTTTTTCCACCTTGCTTTGAGATTCCTGACCCATGGTCTATAAGTAAGGGAAAAAGGCATTTATGCTACTTATTTATATCTCATAACTCCTACAAATTGAAACCTTCCCCCCTCCTGAACCTTGTCCCTTTGTCTGAAGTCTTTCTCAAAACAGATAGATTCTAGGCCTTCATGGTGTTAAATAACACTGTAAGGAATTTCAGGGGGTTATCTCCAGCAATCTGTCTTTTGGGGGTTGCAGTGCAAAGGCCAAAGCCCATTACTATAAAGTTCCTCTTGGAAGACTAAGGAGGAAGATACCAATTATGATAAAGGAGCTGTAAAACTTTTAACCTCAACATCATTTTTAACCTCAAAACTGAAAAAAAGAAAATGAAAGCAGTATTATTTTTTAAAAACCCCTAAAACAATGTATACAGGGTTTCGAAGCATGTAGTAACTTTGATAGCACATAATGAGATGAATAGGAAAGGCTAAGAATGCAAGGTGAAGAGGATTACCGTATGTCTATTGAGGATAAAATCATGTGTCTGTTCATTGACTCACTACATTTCATATATTTGCCAAGCAAAAGCAGTGTGTTTCAGTGCTAAACAGAATGGCTTTAACCGATCCCTAGGTTAGATGGGGCTAGGGCGAAGCTCCTGGCTTGCTTCTTTACTTTAAAACAGCATGGCTGTTACATATTGAGGGAGATTACTATTTAAACAGTATTTGCACAGAATGTGACTCTGTTTATATATACTGATAAATTTCCTCATGGGTTCTCTAACAGTTTGTCCAATTAGTATTGATCTTTAAATTTAAAATTAGCATGAAGGCACGTGACATATATCCAATAGGTAGATCTACATAAGATGTTTGTGTATGGTATTAATAACTTGACAAAGATTTGGGAAACGTCCTTATTATGAGTACATCCCAGCCTCAGTGCTTGGTATAATTTAAAGAGAAAAAGAGAGTTTTCCATCTGGAGAAAACATAGAAAGTAATGATCTATACCTATATGCATTAATAAGATGAGAATTTTCCTTTTTGCTCTTTGTGATTTGAGATGACACCACAATACAAGTAGCATTTTTAATTAATCTTTTCTTTCCGATTTAGCAATATTGTACAAATGCTGTTTCCTTTAGGCTTTACTGTAAATATTAATCATCATGTCACTTCAAAGACTAGCCTTTTATCATTATATTAAATGACATACAGGCATTGATAATTATAATTATATATCTGTATTTTATTAAAAAATGCTTAAGAAATTATATATTAAAGTGTGTTACTAAACCCTTTTATGGCTTTGGAGGGGAATCATTTGAAGTGTCTATAAATGTTGTTCCAAGAACAGGCCCACACATGCATGCTCCAAACACAAATTTTGTGGCTTATGATTACAAAGCATGGGGAAATGGGCCTGGTATTCATTTTTGATGTGTTCAATATAATTTCTTGGTGCCTTGACCATTTCATTGAAGGTGAAGACCTGACAAATGTTGAACACATGAAAATTCACATGTGAGAAGAGGAGGGCAGAGTGGGATGTTTTGTTTCGGGTCCAGGGTGGGGGGGAAGGGCAAGGATATAAGAATGAGCTGCTTGTACCACTGACCAGTGATGACAGATCACTTTTAGACCCCTTACTCAGAAAACATTCCAAGGGACATTGTGATGAGGTGAGGTTGCTGCTATCACAACCAGTCACATTTTGAAAATTAACACTTGCTTCCATACAAGCTCCCTCCCAGAGGTCACCAGCTTTTCACAAGCAGGGCACCCACTTGCTGACCCCTGATTTCTGGAATGTAGGGGGTCAGGAGACTTTGGTGGCCCCCAGAGAAGGTTGGGGCACAGTGTTGCTGATATAGCAAAGGATCACACTCACTCTTTATATTAGTGGAATTTTGAGCAAAATGCACCTCACTTTTGAAATGTGAATTCCTCTTGAGACCTCACTCCCTAGATTTAAACCTATTAGCAACTCACACCTTAGTATGAAATAGATAAACAGATGTTTTAGAGATAGCTGGAGGTTTGATTAAGAGAAAGGAGTAATTTTTGGAGTAGGGAAGTTCTGGGAAGATATGAATGCGAAGAAGAAGGTGCAAGAAAAGTGATCACTAACCAAGCCTGATGTAAAGCCATTATACCAGCCATTATTTAATTTCATGAGTTTCTTTCAGGGGTCATGGTAGAGTTGGTGGATGCTATGCCAATGCTGTCTTTAATTAGACAGGTTTGTAAAGAATCCTTTATTTCAAAGTGTAACTCTGCTGGGTTTCCTCATGGGGAGTTTATTGACTCATCTGCATGGAGATTTTCTTAAGCCTTCCATTGGTAATTAAGTCATTTTATTAAATTATTACCATATTGTGTTTTAATCTCATTGATCATCATTCCTTAAAATATGTGCTCAGATAAACAGTAGGTGAGGTTGAACATGTGAACAGTTAAGTAGACATATGTGATTACAGCCTTCTAGGAGCTTAAAACTTGAAAACAGTATCAGTGATGGAAATGAACAAATATATATATGTATATATTTTTTTCAAGTATAGAAACGTCCAACAGATGTTTATAACCTTAGTATCCATCTGCATGCTGATAGATTTTCAAATGGTGAATTTTCTGTTTTTGGAATTTTGCTATGGTGAGATCATCACTTCCTTGAGAATAGGGAACTTGGTTTCAAACAATGGGTTTCCCAATCATGATTTTGGACAAAAGTTAACCACTTTAGATCTCAGTTTTTTTATATGTGAAGGAAGTGTCTGGGATGAGAATCTGTACTATTCCTTTCAGTTTCAAATTCATATGACCTTAGTGCATAAATAATATTCAGCTTGATAGTAGGAAAATAGCTTTATAAAAATATATCTTTGGGAGATATGTACATATATTTGGATATATATATTTCCAAAAGGTATGTTTTTATAAAACTATTTTAGATATATATCTATCTTTATAAAGAACATTACACCACCAGGATTATTTAAAATTTATTGGATTACTTAGAGTTTTTAAAAAATGGAACTGTGCTTTATTTAGTTATAATATGTAAGACATACTTTTGTATATTAGTATTTGAAGGAAGCCGCACTTAATTATGTATTTGCTACTTTATAGTGAACAGAAAAAGATGTTAATAAAATTTCCTTTTCATGATGCTCTTAGTGGCATGGCATAAAATTGTTTCACTTTGGAAATAAGTGAAATAATTACGGAATCTAGTAAAATATTTAGAGAGCATTCCAAGCCATTCAAAATTCATTTAAATCTTCACTGAGAAAAAAACATGAATTTGTCTTTTTGAAGGGTTTTATTCATGCTGAGACTCAGATACAAAATATTAAAAAGTTGATTACTCTGCAATTCATTGAGTTTGCACAAGGCTGGATCAACATACCAATCCTTTGTTCATTTAAAAAATTATATTAATTTTAAAATAATATTTTAAAACTATATTAATTTTAAAATATTTGATAATTTTAAAATTATATTAATCAGGTCACTAGAATAACTTAATAATAAAGCAAAAACATTTTTCTAAATAACAGCTTTATTGAGATATAATTCACAAACCATACAATTCACCTGTTTAAAGTGAACAATTGAGTGGTTTTTAGTGTAATAAGAGTTGTGTAACCATCACCACAATCAATTTTAGAGTACTTTCATCACCCTGCAGAAAACTCCATGCCCATTAAGTCACCCCTTTTCCCTCTACTCTTTCTTTAACCCAAAGCCCTAGGCAACCACTAATCTACTTTCTGTCTATAGATTTGCCTATTTTGTGTTTCTCATGTAAGTGGAATCATACAATATGTGGTCATTTGTGACTGGCTTCTTTCACTTAGCATAATGCTTTCAAGGTTCATTCATGTTGTAGCATGTATCGGTATTTAATTTCATTTTCTTTCTGAATAATAGTCCATTGTAGGTATACACTACATTTTATTTATCCACTCATTGATGGACATTTGGATTGTTTTCATTTTTTGGTTGTTAGGAATAATGTTGGTAAAAACACTGGCATACATGTTTTTGTGTGGACATATGTTTTCATTTCTGTTGAGTATATGCCTAGGAACGAAATTACTGGATCCTGTCGTAATATTTTGTGGAACTTCCAGACTGTCTTCCCAAGTCATTGCACCATTACACATTTTTACCAGCAATGTGTGAAGGTTCTGATTTTTCCATATCCTTACTAACAGTTGTTATTATCAGTCTTTTTGGGTATAGCCATCCTGGTGGGTGTGAGTGATATCTCATTGTGGTTTTGATTTTCGTTTCCCTGATGACTGAAGATGTTGAGCATCTTTTCCTGTATATCTTCTTACAGAAATGTCTGTTCAGACCCGTCACCCATCTTTAATTGGGTTGTCCTTTCATTATTGAGGTGTAAGAGTTCTTTATATATTCTGGATACAAGTCTCATCAGATATATTTCTTGCAAATATTTTCTCCCATTTGGTGGGCTGTGTTTTAACTTTATTGTTCATGTCCTTTGCCTCACAAAAGTTGTTAATTTTGAAGAGACTCAATTTATCTATTTCTTTCTTTTGTTGCTTGTACTTTTGTTATGTGGGCCAAGACATTTTGATGAACTTTTAAGATCTGCCTTTTCACATTCTTAGTAGAAGTAGTAGTAACAGAAGTGCATTTTAGCGTGCTTTTTGGGTGTATAAACTTAATAGTACTCGATAAATTACACCTCCTCCCAACACACCTGAAATGTTGTCATTGGGTAAATAATTTTACATCCTTAAGTGCCTTAAAAGGAGAGTGAAAAGATCCCAAAGCATCATGAAGTTTTATTACCATAGAAAAAGGCTGGCACTTTCAGTATTTATTCAATCAATAAATATTTATTGAGCATCTACATTGGCATTATTTTAGACATTTGACGTATTGCAGTGAAAAAAAATTTTGGTGTCTTCAAATGCCCTGTAAAAGTTGAAATGCTGGTTCCCTATGGAAGAAAACTTCATACTGTAACATATCACAGTTGGCAGGAAAAAAATGTTGCCTCTTGGCTGCTCTGTGACCTGGTGCCCTCGCCCTTATCATGATATTACATATCCCAGATGGTCACTGCAAAATGCTTGCTCCTATGCCAAGGTACAACAGGGATGCATTATCGCCTTAATTCTGAGTTTGTTCCGTGGTTTTCTTTGGAAACCCTAACATCATTTAAATGTAATTGTTTCAGTTTGCCTCTGTTTACAGAACTGTAGTAAATATTTCCCTATTAATAACAGGAAGGGGAAACCCTACTTGTTTAGCATTTTGGAAAACTCCTGCATATTGTTCTTAAAGGTGTTTGGTGAAATGGATTGCAGAGATTTGCAGATTTCTTTTTCTTAATTTGCCTAAATGAATTTCAAGGGAAAATTAGTTGAACCGTATGTTTTTCAAAGAGAATAGAAGCTCTTACTCATCAATGATAAAGACAGTTTCAAAAGTCATTTCTATCAAGGAATGTTACAAAGTTCCAGTAGTCCCTGGCTTTAGGGACTAAGGAATGAATGAACATCATGGCAGGTCCCTTGTAGCTTCTGCTCATTTTTTTTTTTCTGAATTTGATGACCTTGGTGTGTGGAGAAGAGAGGAAATAGCAATTGCCTATGTTTAAATGTCTGCTGTTCACTCAATTTTACCTTGGGAGGGCACGATGGGGAGACAGAAATATAAAAATTAGAGCTAGAAGAGCCTGAGTGGTCAAGTAAGAGAGTTGTATGTGGAGAAGCAACTGACCTTCAGAGGTAACAATGTTGACCATCTACAAGCTTCAGACAAGATATTCAGAAAATTTCAGTGATAGCCTCCATCAATGACATTAAACACTTTCAAGCTTCCTTGTCTTTCTTCATGGTTTTCCCTCAGCCCTGAATGTCCTTCAAGCCTACATGCTCATTTTTTAAGGAATTACTTACTCTTTCTTCAGTGAAGCCTTTCCCAATTACCATTCTTTCCATATTCCTTTCCCCAGGAGAAATAAACTCGCCCTCTAGAATGTCACCACAGCACTCCATGCATACCTCTCTTAAAAGAAAATAACTCAATATATGCTCTTCATGTAGGCCAACCAGCCCAGCTACAATGGGAGATCCATAAGGGAGAGAGCTGTATCTTGTTTGTTTTTGCCACAGCGTACAATGAAGATAAAAAAGTGATTAATGAAGGAGTGGATACATGAGTAAATGTGTGAATAAATTAATAAAAAATTGAATAAATTTTGTAGGCCTACAAAGGAACCTAAAATTTGATAGGTCTGCAGGTTTTGCTTGGTGAGCTGCCAATTTGCCATTATCAGCAGAGACACAGAGGTCAGTAGTTCCTCACAAAAGGACAGGAAAGGAAAGACTTTCTCTCTTCTTTCCTTCCTTCATTCCTTCGTTTCTTCCTTCGTTTCTTCGTTCCTTCCTTTGTTGCTTCCTTTCTTCGTTCCTTTGTTCCTTCCTTCTTGTTAGCATTGTGGCTGACACCTACATAAGATACTCCTCCCCATATTCTACGTATTTTATCATGACTGTCTTCAAAAGCTATTAGGATACTATATGAATTCAAAGGGGAAATACTCCTAAGGGGAGAATGTATTATATGCAGCATGGAGATCATTCATTCTAGGGAGCTTCAGCAGGCAAAGCTATAGTTTCAGGAATTGACTGTTTCTGTTGCAGGCATCCCTAGAGTCTAGTCTAGCAATAAGAGGAGGAAAGTGGGGCTTTCTACATCCTAGGACACCCAGCTGGACACAGATGTGTTGTTGATTGAAGTGAGATGGGTAGAGAAGTCCAAGCTTCACAGGTGATGGATGTATTGTATCCTGGGAGCTATAGGCCCAGTGGCTCTAAAGGGATTGCCATATGAGGTTATTAACATAGTTACTTGTAGGTTATTAGTTGTACATCTGTGCAAGTGAGTTGGTATTACAATAAATATCATTTCATCTAGAAAAAGCACCTATTTTGTAAGATTAAAAAATAAAATTACAGAAGAGTACCTAGAGATCTCTCCAGCTCACATGGATTAGGGGGTGCTCTGTCAGGATAAAAACGTTTTCTCTGTTGGTGGAGACCCAAGACAAAAACTTCTTTGCTGTGAGGAAACCTGTAACAATGACTGTTGACCTAATAGCTGGTGCCATCTTTGGGGTGAACAGCTTACATGAGCAAGGCACTGCATATCGGGGCACACATGCCCCTTCTTGCTCTCTGCCCGTTCCTTTTTCTCTGGTATACAGGAGAGAACTTGGCTTAGTATTTCTTCTGATTCTAGTAGTAAGATCTATCTAAGAGGTTGGGGGTGACATAAGCAGAGACTAGGGGAAGGGAGCATCCATAAAGCAGGCAGCCCCACTGTGTCCACAAAGTAACTTCTACCATAGCTGTGCTTTGGGGGTACCAGCTATCTGCCCAGATTGATAAAATTGTACTTTGTTTCTGTGTTTTTTCTAATTTCCTGTGTGTGTGATGCATCTGTCAGAACCCCAGGGAGAAGGCTGTGAATGACACCCTGCCCTCCTAATACATGTGTTTGCTTATTTACATGTGGTTCAATCATTAATTCATCCCTGCATTTAGTGTTTGTTGAACACTTGCCACATGCCAGATTCTGTTGCTGGAGATGTGATTAGCAAGAAGAATTTGCTCTTTGGGGGGATGCTCAGAGCCTCATCAGAGGGTCCCACATGTTAAACACAGAGTCCTGACACAACGTGGTAAATGTTAAAATAGAGGTAGTACCAAGAGCTGTGGGAACATTGGAGGGTGTGGCTAAGGTTATACGGGGCACAAGGAAGTGATCAAGAAAAGCCGTGAAGATGAGGCAGTATTTGATAAAGGCCAGGGAAGGGTGGTGGAAGTGAGGAGTGAGTATTCTGGAACAGAATACTCCAATAGTCCAAAAGAACTTTCTGCAACAGTGACAATATTCTCTGGCTGCACCAACCAATACAGTAGCCACCTGTGGCTACTGAGTACTTCAAAATGAGGTTAGTGTGATTCAGGGAATGAATTTTTAACTTTATTGAATATTAGTTATTTCAAATTTAAATTAAAAAAAAACCACATGTGGCTAGTGGCTACCACATTGAACAGCGAAGCTCTAGAAAACTCTGTGAAACAGAAAGCAATGCACGTCCTAAGAGAAGTGTGGATATTGGACAATGGAGAGAGTAAATCTTCCTCAATACGCAGTTCACCCCACTGTGTGGATGATACTTCTGGAGGGTTACTACCAGTAGGTGGTGACTGTACCATCACTGAAAACTGAGTAGGCTACAAGACTCTGCCTGGCAACCCATCCATGATGTACATGTTTATTGAACACCTATACAGTTCTCCTCTGTCCTCCACATGGCTGGGCTGGTTGCACAGTCATTTGGTGACAACCCAGGCCTCAGGTCATTTCCCTTCTATCAGGAAGAAGCCAAGGGAGTCCTTTTGGGGGCATTTACACATTGTAATTCTCTTTGACAAGGCTTGTTTTGGGAAGAGCGGTTATTAATTCTGAAGCAGGAAAGACAGTTTCTGGTATCAGTGGTTCTCTTCCTGGCTGAGGAGACTTGGATGCCCTGGCCCCTTTCTCCTTGCTCTGCTCTTTACTCTCTCTGTGCAGTACCCACTGGTGAATTACAGGATGAAAGGTTGTCATCCTCTTCCCTTGATTAAAGCCCAGATAATCATTTATTAGTGAATGTGATACTTTCTCTCGCCTTACCCCCATTAAATGAATTAAGAAGACAATTCCTCCTAGCAGAAGATGGGGAAAAATTAATGCAAAATGTTCCTCATAGGAGATATTAAAAAATGACTAGCGTTTGCATAGCATTTTATAGAACATACTGCATAATCACATACATTATTCCATTTAGTCTTTACAACACTCCTGTGAGATGTTTCGATCCGCAATTTATAAGTGAGGAAACTGGAGCTCACAAAAGTTAAGGACTTGCCCACAATCACTGGGCCATCAGGCGACAAACTGGGGTTCAGCCTGTTTGCTGTTGCCTAAAGAGCGTCTGACAGCGTGGAAGGAAGGAGATTGGGGCAAAAATAATGACTGAGGGGAAAGCCTGACTGGGAGGGAAGGGAAGAGAAAAAAGGGAAAGAAAGTGCTCCTTGCTGATTCCGCATGACCGAAACTCCTGCCAGGGGAAGCAATTGGTTGGCAGGAATAATCCCCAAAACAAACCCTTCACCACAGCTTTCCTCCCTCTTTTCACCATCTTCCCGGGAACAGCCCCCACCTTGGATGGGTAGCTAAGGGATTCAGAGCTGGCTCGAAGCCAGTGGGAAAGTCTTGGTTAAATTTAGAGTTGTTAAAAGATAAACTGAGGCATATTAAGTGTTTTAAGAGTTTATCTGAGCGAAAATCAGTTCTAACCTGGCAGTGCTAAACCGAAGTGGTTAGGAGAACTCCACAGACAGGACCTTGGGGTCAGACATTTATAAACTCCAAAGCAAAGCAAAGGGAGGGAATTATGGCTTGACTATTAGCTCACAGCCTAGCCTAGTCAGCTGTTTGATTGGCTGTCCCTAGGAGTTTGATTTTGGAACCTTGAAGCATTTGCAGGCTTAGATTTGGGTTTGCTTACATAGGTGAACTTAGAGCCACAGCAGCCTAATGGCCTCATTGTGTAATTAATTTAAGTTTACTTGAATTTAAGGGATTGAAAAGAGGAAAACTGAAATGGTCAGCTTTTCCTCTTATGATCCCCCTGGAAATATGTGTACAAAATGTCAAAATGCTATGGGAAATTATTTCTGAAGTCAAGCCTTCATCTGAGAAAAGTCTTTTTTCTACACCTCTTAAAAAAGGGAGCAAATATGTGGAGATAGTGAAGATAGAGTGGAGGAGAATTGTATCAATTCGTTTCTTGATGGAAAAGTTGACCTCATGCCAAAGTTCACTGATCTTGCTGTATTGGCTCAAGGAAAACTGCACCAGCTTCAAATTTAAATATTATGATGGTTGGTGTCATTGCCTGAAAATCTTTTAACATGAGTTGTGATCCCAAAGCTCCTTTACGTGTTTTAATTTTAAAAATCATAACAAGTATTATTTAGTACAATTTTATAAATAAGCAAACTGAAGCAAAATAAGGGTCTCACCTAGTCAGGGCCACCCAGCTGGAAAGGAACAAAATCAGGATTTGGACTCAAATTCATCTGATCCCAGATTTGTTTTCGCAGTAATCCCCGTGTTACAAAACATAATGCGAGGCAACAAAAAGGCAATAGCCTTTTGTTTCAACACAGTATCCTTACGTAGTCTTCTTAGAGACGTTTTATTTTGCAGTTAAACTCAGCCCTTGTTGTACTAACAGTGCAAAGAACTCAAAGGGGGACTTCCCTGGTGGTCCAGTGGTTAAGACTCTGTGCTCCCAATGCCGGGGGCCTGGGTTCGATCCCTGGACAGGGAACTAGATCCCACATGCTAGAACTAACAGCCTGCATGCTGCAACTGCAAGATCCCGTGTGCCACAACGAAGCATCTCACATGCCGCAACAAAGACCTGGTGCAGCCAAATAAATAAATAAATATTTTTAAAAATAATTCTTAAAAAAAAAGAACTCAAAGAAAGTGATTAAAATAAGACCAGTATGACTGAATGGGCCCACGGCGTGCAGGCAACAATGATTTCATCGTAGCTGCTGCCTGGTTACAGCGACTATAAGATGCCATCAATTCGAAGAAGTATTTGTTTGGAAGATGTTCAAAATGTGGAAAAAAAAGTTACATATCCTCAGATCTTTGAAATATGATCTACTATAAGTTACTTAAAACATGTTATAGAATCTCTGTGGAAAGTCTTATATCCAACTGGAAGTTCAATGAAAGTGAAATTAACTGTGTTATCTGATCTCAATTGACTTGTCCCCCTATGTTCCACCTCCACTTTGTCTCTCAATCTGTCCAAGACTTTTCTCTCCTTCTAGGAAAGCAGAGGCTTTGCAGATACCCTTGAGGTGTTGTCATGAACTTAAACCTGCTGCCGATTTTTGACTAATCTCAGTGAGAGAGGCCCCTACAGCAAAGGCTGAACAGCTTTTCTTCCTGCTCTGTGAACACTTGGCAGAAGCGTTGATGACAGTTGCAAGAACGTGATGCACAGCAGTATTCTTTACAGCAGTTTAATCTGTGTCATCAAATCCCTAGAAACCATGATTAATAGCAGCTCTTGAGTTTGTTCTCAAGTTGTATATTTGGCAGTGGTGAACTTTGATCTACGGTTTCACTTTAAAGAATCGTTATGACACAAACTTTTCCTGTAATCCTTCCATCTAATCAAGCTCCACACAGATACCCTGTAGGGAAACATTTCATGCCATTACTGTAAGCTGTGTGTTTATTATACCATTTGAAGCACTTTGATAAGAGGAGGGGACATGTCATGTCCAGGCATTTAGTCAGTGTTACACAGAACAATCTCACCACTCAGAAGTGGCCAGTGAAGGGTTTTGGTTAGGAACATGGAACAGAAAATTAACCCTACAGGGAACTATGAGCCAGTGGTGTTGTCTCAAATAAAATTCCTTTCCTTTCATAAAGTTAGATGGGCTAAATTAATAGTTACTCATTTTTCCCTCCTCTATCTTTCTCCCCCTACATTTCAGTGTAGAAACTACTCTTTCAATTCTCCTTATAATTCTTTTCTAGAGCACCACTACCCAATAGAAATATAAAACGAGCCACATGTGTATATTTAAATTTTCTAGCGAACACATTAAAAAATCAACAGGTGAAATTAATTTTAATTAAGTATTCTATTTAGCCCAATATATTCTAAATATTATCATTTAAAATGGAATTAATATAAAAACAATTAATGGGATATTTTACATTCTGTCTTTTTTGGACTAAGTCTTTGAACACCAGTATCTATTTTACACTAACAGTGTATCTCAATTTGGATGCTAAATTTTCAGGGTAGCCCTTCCAAAACTAAATTTTTGTTTAATGGAAAAATATTTTACATTGCTTCTGTTTTGAAATTGAAGCTTAAATTAATTAAGATTGAGTAAAATTTAAAATCTAGTTCTGTAATTACATGAGCAGTATTTCAAGAGCTCAATAGTCACAAGCGTTTAGTGGCTACCATATTGGACAGCATAATCCTCAAGCTTCAGTGAGAGCCAGATCTCTGTGATTTGGGAATTTAATTTCATTCTATTAAACACTTGAACATATGCAGTCTTATACCCAAGTTATTGGAAAAATGAGAAGTATGAGCATTGTGATCCCCAGGAGGGCTTGAATGGGACTTGGAGCTAAAAGGGCATCTTTTCTTTAGGAAGTAAAGGCTGAAAAGAGAAACTCATAGAAGCAGACAACAGGATCACTGCAAGTGATGGCTTAAAAAGCAGTAGCCGGGCTTCCCTGGTGGCGCAGTGGTTGAGAGTCCGCCTGTAGATGCAGGGGACACGGGTTCGTACCCTGGTCCAGGAAGATCCCACATGCCGCGGAGCGGCTGGGCCCGTGAGCCATGGCCGCTGAGCCTGCGCATCCGGAGCCTGTGCTCCGCAACGGGAGAGGCCACAACAGTGAGAGGCCCGTGTACCGCAAAAAAAAAAAAAAAAGGCAGTAGCCATTACTGTGAATTTGTTAGCCTTATATAAATAGTATGAATGTAAGATCCTTAAAGTCACAGAATGGGACTGACACATAATAGGTACTTACTAAGTGTTAATACCCTTTACTTCTTTTCTCATATCCATTGTAGTAGCCATGCATAACTTAATCAGTAAAAGGATAGAAACAAGCTTATTTATCCCAATGGGTGGCTAATGGCTGTGACTCAGGATAGATTCTCATAAAGACAACCATTGGAAGATTGTTGCAGAAAAGAGGAATTTCTTTTATACTCCATGAAAATGATTATTGGCTTATGACAAGTGTTAGGCATACCTGGTATGCTAAAGTGGTATGTATTTTGGAAAGAAGACATAGTTGAAACTGGATTTTGGATTTATTTGCCACTATAATAGAAGTGGAGGGGGTCACGATGGGGCAGTTGGTATGGAAGCAAGTAAAATTGCTCAAAGAAATGTGGAAATTTGTGGGCTGGCCAGTGGAGCTGTTTTGAGTGTGGTTGATTCTGATTCCCTATTGTTTGGACAGTAGAGGTTTGTTCCCAGCCTGAATCTTCCCAGGATAGCCCATCTTTGGCTTCTCTCTCTGCCACATGGTTTTAGATGTAATCCAGGCTTTCTGAGAGGGCACCATGCCAAGACAAGCCTGGAGGACAAGATGATAACTTTTGATGGAAATGTGTCCAGCCTGCACGATGCAACGAGTTAATTAATGACGTTTAAAGTCCTAAAATACCCTCAGCTGTAACAGTTACAGGAGCTGAGTCTCCATGAAGATCACTGAAGTAATGGAAATCCAATAAAAAGTAGAGTTGGCATTAGATAAGGGGGGAAAGGCAGCTATCATAGAGGAAGCTGGACTTTATGTCTGTTTAGCTGAACCATTATAAACTTCAAGAAAAATCTGCTGGGTCTCAACACCATCTTTCCTCCTCAAGTGAAAATAGGTTGGATAAGGAGGATTATCACTGTAGCTTCTAGAGACTATGATCTCTTTCTGCTGTTGCTGAATTGGTAGGAAGAAGAGAAAAATGTGCTGTTCCCAAAATGACTCATTTATGGGCTTCCACAGTGGGATGATTCTGTAAGTCCTTGAAGCATGTGAAGCTGAACCATTCAACCCTGATGAGTGTCACTTTTTGAGAATGGAACAAATGCAATAGCTCGTGAAGATTATGATCCTATTAAAGTCATTCTTTAATTCCCCCTGCTCTGCTGCTCTATTGGCTATTTGGCTTGGGTTTTTTGCTTGCTTGTTTGTTTCAGGCACAAAGAACTGAGGTCACTGGCCTTTACAAAACAAGATTTTCTTCCTAAGTTCTTTGAAATTTGGTCTTCATGTTGATTCTATTAAACGTAAGTCTCTTTTCCTGAGCAAACAGCCTGGGGTTTCTCCTTAGCCCATTTCTTTTCTATCAAGCATGAGGAGAAGGCTTTTTCAGATGCTTAACAGTATCTGAAAGGAAGAAAGGCAGAGACCTGGGAGGTTTCCTTTCTCTTTCTTTTTCTGGTGGAGGCAATTCCTACCCTAAGCTCCTCCCTTACTAAGGGGTAGCCAGGGGCAATAGTCATAGCTGCTCTTAATTTTATACTTTCTATGTTTCAGATACTTTCTTAAGTCCTTCCACTACTTTATATCATATAACCTATGTAACTGTGCTAGGAGGGAGGAAATATCATTACCCTCATTTTACAGATGAGGAAACTAAGACTCAACCAGATTAAAAAATTTACCAAGGTTACACAGCTAGTGACTATTCAAGACAAGACTCATACCAGGTCTGATTCTTTCCAAAGCCCACTTTATCAAGGGTTCTTAAATGTAGGAGGGAATAGTAAGTGAGAGTCTTAAACTTCAGTCTCCTTGGCCCCAGCCCCTTCCTCTACCTACTGCCTTGTCTCCAGGCTCCTGTGCTTCCTTTTCCATCTCTAATTTATACGTACAACCTGCCCTTTGGGTTCTGATCCTGCTTGTGTTTTGGGAATTGAAAGCTTCCAAAATTTATAATGCATAAAAAGTTGGCAAAGGAAACTTACATTGATTAAAAGACACACACACGAAGTTGTAAAAACAAGGGAATCAGGAAATCCAGGACAGAATTGGGCCAAGTGAGGGGTGAAAAGAGAAGGATGCAGAAACAAGAAAGGGAAGTTTTGATGTTCTCAACTGATGGCTTCAGCTCTGAAATAACACCTCTCTTTTGCGTGTGTATGTATGTGTGTGTGTGCGCACAGGAACGCGCAGATGTGTGTTTTAAAGGAGCAATCACTTATATAAGGCTTTCTACGTGCCAAGTAAAATGCATCATATGTATTAACACATTTGGTCATAAGAATAAACCTCTGTAATAGGTTACTGTTATTACTATTACTATCACTATGACCCTCATCTTATAGATGTGCACTGAGAATCAAGGAGAGATCAAATAATGTGCCCAAGGTCACACAACCTGTAGGTTTTGCACCCAAGGACTCTGGCTCCAGAAATGATGCTTTTTTGTGTGTGTGTTACGCGGGTCTCTCACTGTTGTGGCCTCTCCCGTTGCGGAGCACAGGCTCTGGACGCGCAGGCTCAGCGGCCATGGCTCACGGACCCAGCCGCTCCGCGGCATGTGGGATCTTCCCGGACCGGGACACGAACCCGTGTCCCCTGCATTGGCAGGCGGACTCTCAACCACTGCGCCACTAGAGAAGCCCAGAAATGATGCTTTTCATCACCGTGCTATCCCACCACCGGTGCTGTGTTAGAGAACGTCAGGGTTTCCAAAGCATCTGAGCAGTGATTGAGGCTCACAGAGCAGGGGGGGGCTGCAAGGCTGCGATTCAGTCCCAGGTCTTGTCCCTGTCCAGGACTCTGTGTACTTTATGTCACACTGGGTTGTTTTCACAGTAATATGTGTTGAATAAATGAATATTCTAGAAAGGAGGCAGGGAAAAAGTTTTTTTTGAACATTGTGATGCTGGGAATAGATACAGGTATACTGTGGGAATGGATGGATATTCTTAATTCCCAGCTGTAGGACACGGTCCTCATTCCCTCACTACACACACAAGCAGACAATACCCTATTTCGTTGCCAACTGGCGCACTACCCAAAACCAGCTATAGGTGTCAAGTTCCTGCACAAATGCATCCCTTGAGCAGTTTCTTGCTGAGAAAGAATAAGTGTAATTTTCATGGATTGGCAAGAGGTATTTCTTATTTTATACCCTTTGCAGGGATCACTTGCCCAGGCCCAGGCATAGACCCGCAGAGCAAGCAGAGTGGACAGAGAACGACGGTCCAAGCCCGTCCCTGATTCCCCAGCGGACTGGCCTGTCCCAGTGTCCGAGGACAAACGTGTGAGCCAAAACACACGAGCTCTTGAACGCAGCCTGTTTCTTTCCTGGCAGCTCTGTAAAATCAAAGTTTGAGGCACCACAGGAGCTCTTTTAAAACGTCCTGGCCGGCGTGCTGCAGCCCAGATGTTGTTCCAGCCCTGCCGCAAGCTCCAATCAGCGCACTAGTTGCTCCCCCCGGCTGCAGCCCCGTTCGCCTCCGCTGGCGCTGCGCCCTAGATGTTACAGATGCCACAACTCATTTCTTTGAAGTCAGTGTGTTTTTTTAAAAAACACCCCTTTCCTCAGATTTGGCCCAACTTCTCATTATATAAGCTGATCTGTTGGAACATCTGTCACAATTGCGGCTTCAGCTCCCATCCTCCATTCAAGTATCATAACTTGACATTAATAAATAATGAGGCGGTGCTGGGTTTAACGCACATATTAGGAGGCATGGAGGCTAAAATGGCAGGCTTTCATCTTTCGGGAAGAGCGGAAGCCTAGATTAAGCAAACAGGGGAAACGCAGCTAGGGCCCGGATGAAGACTTCCAACTACTTGCTTAAAAAAAGAGTGATAGCGTACCGCGTGTAATTGACTGTCTCTTGCTAACACAGATGGACCCAAGGTTAATGGGAAGGACTGGAGCTTCGTAGCTGGAGACATATTAACATAGCAACAACCAT
Organism: Monodon monoceros; assembly: GCF_005190385.1. Lineage (NCBI taxonomy): Eukaryota > Metazoa > Chordata > Mammalia > Artiodactyla > Monodontidae > Monodon > Monodon monoceros. Next base: position 18,634,622 of record NW_021703771.1, on the reverse strand, counting down.
TCTGCACCCTCTTGGTTTCCACTCCCCTAAATGCCCACTTCTGCCCAGAGACAGTATTTTCTTAGCAGAAACGGCTGTTATAGTTCAGTCTCATGTTGACATCTATCATACAGAATAATGCCCTTGTGGTCATAGGCACTTAGTTGCCACCAACACGTGAGAAATCTCGTTGGTGCTGTGAATGTCTGTCCTTATTTTTCTGTGAGGGTCACCTTGCGAACTTGCTATTTGAATACCTTCTGGGAACATCTTTGGGACTGCCCTTTGGGCAAATAGAAAAGGAGGCAGAATCTGGTTATGCTCTCCTGTGAACTCCAGGGCTTTGGAAATTCAAATATATTTCCATATATTAATGGTCAAAGATAACCTAAAATCAAGGCAAGCACATGGAGTTAGAAAGATGGCCAATGAGACGTAGCTAAAGGTATTGTTCTTTAGTGCACAAGCATGCGCGCGTGCGCACACACACACACACACACACAAATCTGCACACTCCTGCCCTGTACTTAAGTGCTCAGATTCCGCCTGTGTTTTGCATCACGAAAGCTCTTTAAAGCCAGGGACGGGGTCTGTCTGGTATAGCCTGTACAGCTCCAACTTTGTGTCACGCATGTGGATACTTAATAAATATTTAATGACAAAGGAAACAGCGCTGTAAGTGAGGACGGCTGCTATTATTCCCACTGCAAAGATGAGTGAATGGAAGGAAAGAGATGAATTGCCTGAAGCCCACACGGTGAGTCAGTCGCAAAGTGCAGCTTGGAAGCTGAGTCCCTGGGCTGTGCCTGCGTTTCTTCAGATCTGGGCATTGAACACTTATCTTTGGGGTTTGGTTTAGAAGCTTGCTGAAATGAAAACCAAAAAACCCTGACATCTGGGCGCTTATATTTTAAAGAGAAGATAGTGCAGAGGCCAAAATAAGAGTACCAGCAAGAAAGCCCAGCCCAAATTAGCAGATACTGGTGACAGAATGGAAGAAGGATGGGAAGGTTTCCTGCTGTTGCCACACCCAGGAAAGACTTCTCCAGAGTTCCTTTAAGGAATGCTTACGCATAGTTCAAGGTGGTCATGAAAAAACTCCATTTTTTTTTTCCCTCCAGGTCACATTTCAGCATCGTCTACCAGAGTTCTTAGAGAATGTGACTCACTTGAGCTTGCAGGCCAGATCACAAAAACAATTGCTTCTGCCCATCGTCACATCTAGGGTTGACCTATCTGAAAGTGATGGAGGATACTTTTTTTTTTAATACCACACTTGCATTTATTTTCCATTTTAATGCAAATTCTCATATAGAAACTGATTTATTGTCGTTCTGATTCTTTTCCTTCAGACTGATGCTATGTAAATATACAATTTTTCTTGGCTCAATGCAAAAATATCCATCACCTCAATGTGCCTGAGCTCAAGCAGTTTGCTACAATGCTGAGTGATTTTGATATTCATTTTTATTCCTGGACTAGGTTTCTTTTAATTAGAAAGAATAGTTGAGTAGTCAATGTTCTGGTAACTTAGCTCATTGGGTATACCACCTTCTGTTTCTTAGCAATTCATGATTTGGTCTCAGAATTCAGAAAAGAGAACAAAAAGATTGTAAAAATATTTATATCTGGATGTAAAAATTTTTTTTACATCCCATCTGTCTAGAGTTGACTGGTTATAACAAAATCCTATGTCACTTTGCAGGCTGCTATGCAGAGCTTATCCCTGCTCGATTGATGTATTTGTCTAATTTCTGTTACCAAAATATATTGTAACCTCTTTGCACTATTGGCTTTGGGCTCTTTGGGAGACACTGCAAGTTGCCTACCCAGTAACCATTCTGTCTTTCTTCCTCACTATCAGAACTTCAGTTTTCTTTTGGGAATTATTTGCTTTGCCAGACTCCTTTGCAGCTGTTACTGACTATGTGAAGACTTTAAGCCAGTAAGATATAAATTGATGTGCTTGAAAAAACTTGAAAAAGTTTTGCTTTCCTTTGTGCCACAAGTACCACCTTTGATTTCTTATTCCCTTCCACTTTTATTCTTCTGCTCACTTAAAACACAGATATAATCACAGAGGTGGAAGAGACATTTTGTGAACACCAAAATCAAGGCATACTAAAAATAAGTTTAAAATGGAAGGTCTGAGCAAGATGCAGAGGTCTTGTATGTCAGACCATGAACTGCGGACATTTCCCAGGGGGCCAGACAGAACCACTGACAGCTTTAAGCATAAGAGTCGTAAGGGTAAAGTGGCGTGTAGGGTCAGCTGTAGAGAGGGGAGATGCTACAGAATTGCAGGTCGGAGGTAGGAACGTGAGGAGGCTGGGCTTTAATCAAAAGGCTCTAAACTAGGATCCTGAACCATATTACGGTGAACGCCTGAATCACTAAAACTGGGTTGGGGTGCCCTTGATGTAAAATTGATTGTTAATAGAATCTGGAACCTGACTTTTAGGTAGAGATGAACAATTTAGCTGAATAGTCACTATATATGAAAGTCCTGTTTTTCCTTCTTGTGTTCCCCCTCCTTCTCTGTCTCCCTCCCTACTTCCTCTTTACCCTCCTTATTTGTAGCTTTATTCGAATCCAGGAATGATCACTTTGGGGAACTTAGAGATTTCATTGCATGCACGTGCGTGTGTGTGTGTGTGTGTGTGTATTCACACATGCGTACATTTAGCCATCGAACTAGGGTAAAAATCGATTGATAGGACACACCAAAGAGATACTATCCAAGGTCATTAGTGGTTTATGTTATGTTACGTTCATTAACATCAATTTACAGTCCCCAAATCTTCCTTCTTTGGCACCATGATGTTCGGAACTTCACTGTTAGCTGGAACCATAACCTCATGACACCACGGTGGTGAAAGCTTGGCAAGCTAACTGGTAGATCTCGTGCTCTACTTTAAAATACTGCTCTTTGGTCTGGAGTGAATTTTTGACGGGAAGTAGCCTACATGTGCATAAATTAAACTGAATACTACTTCCTGCCCTCACCCTTTTCCCTCCAGATTAAGGAAAATCACTGTTTTCTGGATTTTTTTTTGGCCTGCTGCATATTTGGAAGGCATTCATCCCCTTCATGGTGAGCATTTAGTTGATTGCTATTTGGGGGTGGGCTTGGAAAGTGAGAACATTTTTGTTGCCCTTTCTGTAGACAGTCAGAAACAAACAAACCAAGAAAATCTATAGGCTCCTAACAGATGGGCTTTAAAAAGTAGGTCATGTTTTGAGCCCACCAACTTTGATGACATCCCTGTTAGAGAAACTGGATTCCTAAGTGTCAGGATAATACAAATGAGGTTCTAAAATGGTCTCTGGATCTGTTACTGCTTCCAAGTACAGCTGGGAAAAAGTTGTGGAGGGAAGTCTCTATGGATTCAGGAAAATAAAAACCATGCTGGGAAGCCCTGAATCCACTGCTCTGTCTCCCCTCCGCCCACCCCCCACAACCCCCCCATAGAAGACACTGGGGTTGACTAGGTCCTGAAGGGATTAAGATGATATGGAGATTTCAGGAAAAGAAGTGTGCGTGTGTGCACGTGTGTGTGTGTGTGTTGGGAGGGCTGAGGACCATTTTTCTCCTTTTCAGTGAGAAGCTTACTCAAACAAACCCTATGGAGGGTAAATAACTAGGCAAAGAGATTGTTCCTGCTTTGCTTTACGGTGGTTTGTTTCTGGCACCTGAAAAGCTAGAAGGATAAGGTGTGTGGCCTTTGACGAGGGAAGAAATTCACTCATCTTCTTCCTGGCCCAGGATGTGTGTATGAGGGAGCCCACTTGATAATGAAATTACATACAGGTCAAGTTAATAACCTTGAAGCTCAGAGGAAGAGAGCTATAGGTCTATGAGAACTCACAGGACTAAGATAAAGTACCCTTGTGTATTTTCCACTCTACAGCCCTGGAGAAGGGAAATAAAATACCTTCTTAGATCCAAATATGTGTGGTTTCCCAGGCTTCATGCCTCACTGCTGAGTGAGAACAACAGTTGGAAGCCAGGAGACACATTTATACATCAACACAGTTTTGCCTCCAATGGAATGAAGGACAAAGTGGCCTCCCCGGATTACGTCTTGTTGATTGTTTGGCTGACCCAAATGCTTGTCCATCAGAAATCCAGTTCCCACCTCAATTCCCTCAAAATATTGTTAAGCTAGAAATACTTTTTCATTACTTTTTGTCTTGTCTAAAGAGTGTTTGCCCTTCCTCTCTCCCTCATGATCAATCTGTGGCTGAGATCCAAAAACATGTTTTCTTTTATAGCTTTGGCATCTTGAATATACACTTTGACTGATACAGAAATTCAACATCACAGGCTGTTTACCAGGCATTGTCACCCATGTTGCCTCTAAGGTGATTTTTGTACTCATATTCCAACAATGATGCTTCTATAAAACAGGTCCACACTTGTGAAGATGAGTGATTTTGTGTCATCAGTCTAGCCTTTCCTTTCCAGCCAATCCTCTTGGTGGCAAGGATTTCATGTTCACATTGGGTGAGGAAAGAAGGGGGCAAGACAATATAACATTAGCAATAATAATGATAATATTTGGCTAAAAAATATGTATGTATATATATATATATATATATGTATATATATATATATAACATATTTTGATGGTATTTGAATTGTTCTTAAGCATCCCCTCCCAGTCTCTTTCCTCTTGCATAAAACTATTGTGGGAAAGAGGTTTACCTGGTATGTGGAAGCTATTGTCCAATTGTATGGAGATACATTGTTTCATCTCTGAAAATCCTAAAGTATACCTACAATTAGGTTAATGGCTCCTGAACTACTCTATGCTATTCACATGCAATTATTTAGGACCCATTCTGAAATAGCTCTGTGGGAAGAATAATGATGATATAAGATACCTGATTTCACCCCAACTTTCAACAAGGAATGTGTATTTTGTTTTTAATTTTGTATGGATACTTTCAGCTTTCCTATTCTTATAAATAGAGAATGGAAGACCCCGTAAGAGAAAGAAAATCAAGGAAAGTTGATAGTCCACATAACTTAAATTCTCCTGAGCTTTTACTTCCTTACCTGTTTTTAAAATGACCTCAATTATCATGTTTTTCATCTGACATTCTTGGATAGTTCTTTGGGTTCTATAGGTACAGAAAAAATCATTTGGTTTCTGTATCACATTCTTATGAAAGGGACTTTGTGCTAAATTTGCAAGTGCACGTTCAGATCCTTACACTTTCTACCTTTGAGACCTTGCACAGGTTCCATAACTCCTCTGAGTTTCTTTATCTGTAAAAAAGGAGATAGGGACTTCCCTGGTTGTACTGGTTGAGAATCCGCCTGCCAATGCAGAGGACACGGGTTCCATCCCTGGTCCAGGAAGATCTCACATGCCGTGGGGCAACTAAGCCTGTGCTCCACAACTACTGAGCCTGTGCTCTAGAGCCCACGAGCCACAACTACTGAGCCCGATTGCCACAACTACTGAAGCCCATGTGCCTAGCGCCTGTGCTCCATAACAAGAGAAGCCACCACAATGAGAAGCCCGTGCACAGCAACAAAAAGTAGCCCCTGCTCACCACAACTAGAGAAAGCCTGCACGCAACAACGAAGACCCAACGCAACCAAAACTAAATACATAAATAAATAAATTTATTTTAAAAAAGAGGATAATAATAGTGTCTACTTCACTGAGATGTTGTCAGGTAAAATCATCTCATATATGTAAAGCAGTTAGAACAGTGCCTGTACGAAATCAGCATTATGTAAACACAGCATCACTAACTTAAGTATATTTACCAACTAACAGAATTTCTATAAAGAAGTTTGGTTGCCAATAGACATGAAAAATGACTATCAAGTTTTCTAGGCTATTTTTTAAATTAATTTTTACTAGAGTATGGTTGCTTTACAATGTTGTGTTAGTTTCTGCTGTGTCTAGGCTGTTTTTGACCAACTAGAGTTGGTCGGGGGAAAAGTTGACATTATATCAACTATACAATATACAGTATGGAAACTATTATGTTTGAGACCATTGTATCTTCATTGTAAAGGGGTATTCCTTTGCATATAAATTTTCTTTTGGGCCTTTATTTATATTAAAAAATTTTTTGTAGTATAGTTGATTTACAATGTTGTGTTAATTTCTGCTGTACAGCAAAGTGAATCAGTTATACATATATCCACTTTTTTTTAGATTCCTTTCCCATATAGGTCATTACAGAGTATTGAGTAGAGTTCCCTGTGCTATACAGTAGGTCCTTATTAGTTATCTATTTTACATATAGTAGTGTGTATATGTCAATCTCAATCTCCCAGAGGGCCTTTAAAATATGGAGTGTGCATAAATATTACCCAGGATAGCTTAGATTTTGAACATAGGCAGCTCTCAAACTTGGGAGGTGGAGATAAACACACAGGTAGCCATCTCTCTTACATGTCCCATAGTCAGATTTTCCTGGGGTCCAACAGGTATATTGTGAAAAAATCCTCCACAGATCAACCTGATAAGCCCCTCCCTCATCATCTCCTACCCCTTCCCCTTGAATCCAGTTGAGAATCCCCAGGAAAGGTGACCTGTCACCATTTATCACTCTGCTCCCCACTATATAACATCAAAATGGAAACTGTGTTTTCAAAATAGAAAATCAATGAATTGAAAAAATGTTTGGCAGTTGCTTCCCAAATGGATTTGTATCTGAATGTTCCGTCGTGTTTGCTAACATTAGTATACAGTCTAAGACGGCTTCAGTTTTTTATTTCAAAATTTATTTGACCACCGTACTTATTTTTAAAAATGGGATCAATAATAATGAAATTAAGTTTCCTCTGCTTAATGAGTTGGACATTTCAGTGTAGAAAGGGTTACACATATTTTAAAGAAATACATCCAGACAAAGTCATGAACCATGCTTATCAAGATGTTGAAATCAAATACAGAGACTTTGCAGTATCACAAATCGAAATCCATCACTATAGGATGTGATAGACAATACTTGGAGAGTCCTGTATATTAGGTTCAGCTTTTAATGGCTTTTAATAGAATGCATAGGTTAAATTATTCCTTTCAGTTGCTCAAAAAAATCAATATGAAAGAAGATGAATAAGATGAATAATAATTAATTCAGTAAACATTTATTGAGGTACATTCTGGGAAAAACGACAGCCTTCCCTATTCCCTCCATCTGAAAAAAGCATTCAATTAAGAAAATTGGCAACAAATAAATTAAAGGAGGATTTAGCAAAGCAAGTGAAATACTATAAATTCTGAGCTTTAGAATTCATTTTCATCTTTTTGGAACTTGACCAGTCACTGTTAGTTTCATCTCACAAGTTCTGATAGTTGGCAGGGTATAGATACTTTTATAATAAATAATTAAGAGAATTGTGGTCCTCAAGAGGGCAAATCTGGGTGAAGAGAAACCAGCTTTCTCTTCCTTGGATGCTCTCTTTTGTAAAATCTATGAACTATACACAGGATCACGATTCTAAGCTTCAAGATCATCATTTCACAATAGTCCAAAGACCTTTTATACATAAGCAATTACTTAACATTAATACATGCACCCAAATTTATGTCATAAACAGAGTGTACAAAATGTATATACTATTTTCTTACAGAGTTAGTGTACTTTATTTAGACAGAAAGGGATCATTCTGGACATAATTCATTCATTACTTTAATCATATTAAGTGAGAAATAAATACTAAACATTCTACTATGTGCTGGGAATAGAGGTAAATGGTGACTGCCTCCAAGAAATTTATAATTTAGTATTTTAGGAAACAAATACAGAAATTAAACGTTGAAGGTGCTATGATTAAAATACATGTGGGATCCAGTAGAGTCACGAGAGAGTAGGTGATGATTCTATCCAAAACAATTTGGTAGGAAATAAATTAAGGGTATATTTAGTAAAATAATGAATTGGTCAGAAGTTAAGATTCCCAATTACTTCTTTTTATGTTATTGGTAATTTTGTTGCATATGGGAGCAGTTTTTCAAATTTGTTATTAATCTTAGGCATAGTTGCCCATAATTTTGTGAGCATTTCCTCTTTTAAAACAAATTAAAAATTAAACAAACAGACAAACAAAAACAGAAAGGATACCACCTGGGAGCAAGGAAGGATTCAATCCTAAATCCTACTGGGGTAGGTAGGGGAACAAATAGAATATGGTCATCAAAGTCTTTCTGAAAGTGAAGTTTAAGCTGAGTTTTGAAAGCTTCCAAGTAGATGAGAGTCAGGCATGGAGCTGGGGCAGGAGACCATTTCAGGCAGAGGGAGTTGCCCTTTGCCCAATTGAGTGCATTTTATTTGTATGCTACTTTCTCTGCCTTCCCTGAAACATGTGGCATGAGCATCCCTGATCTTGGCTCAAGGCAGCCAGAAGACTTGGTGAGCTGGGCTGAGCATGGGTGACTAAGACCAACACTGCAGAGGTGGGGACTTGGGCCAAAGCAATGGGGGCATTGGAACAACAGGGTGTCAGAGTAGTAGGGAGTATACCAGATCCTGCAAGTAGCTTGGAGGGAAGAATCCCTATACCTTTGAGGCTGTGTTACTACAGCAACTCTGTAATGAGGAACACTGGAATAGGACTGAGGAGAAGTTGAACTGGATCTCTGGCTCTGAGCTAAAACTGTTTAGAAAGGCTGAAGTAGTTCCAGGCCATAGGTACTCATTGATGACCAGTTGAGGCAGAACCAAACTTTCTCTGAAGGAATGTTTCCCCAAATTAGGGCTGTAGGAGTTCCACAGAATACAATCAAGCCATAAAGTCACATGCAAGGATTACCAAACACACTAGAAGGAAGACCACGATGAAGCAGAGGTGGTAGAAAGAACAAATAATAGGTTTGGACCTCCATGGAATACTAAACTTTAAATGTTTTTTTTTTTAAAAAGGAAGCAATTATAAAGATGAGCATACAACAAAAAACAGTCAAAACTTTTTAAAGAACACAATACATAGTGAGAACTATATTTAACAACACACACAACCAAATAACTGAAACAAAAGTCTAATGAAACAATATGTGATACAGTATAATTTTTTTATCCTATCCTATCCTATCCTATCCCTTTCTTCCTAAAAATTGCCTGTTGCAATCCACTAAACTGATTTCATGTCCCACTAATGGCTACAACTCACAGCTTGAAAAATACTATTTTAGAACAACCCCTCTGTTTACTAGAAGAGAACACTGAAGCTCAGAGACAAGAAAAGAGTTGTCCGAAGTCACTGTTATTGCAGAGCTGGGGTCAGAGCTCAGCTCTCTTGGTCCAGAGGGTCATGTTCTCTTAGGACAATTTGCGGCTCACTTTGAATCCCTTGAAACAGGGATGAGTGTAAGGACACATACACTTACGGCTCTGCTCTGCCTTCTCTCTCCCGCCTCCCCTGGCAGAGGTTGCCAGGGAATGTTGGGCTCTTCTGCTGAAGGTAAGTGGCTCCTTGTGAGATCCTCCACTCCAGGAATGCAGGGACGTGAGGACAGACTGTATGTTTCCTAAGCTAGGCCACTTGGTCTCAAGGCGGACCAAACTGTAGTACAAAACGTGAGGTGAGCTTGCCTAGCCCCTTCATCATTTATCCTCCTTTAATCAAACAGACAGAACATTTTCATGGGAAAGAGGAGGTTGTTATCCTTGGCTTTCTTGTGTCTCCAGCAGTATTTTTCTTAGGAATGTGTTAATAGCTGCAAAAATTTTAACACGTCTTCAAGTGCCTCTCATGTTAGGAGATTCTTCTCAGTTATGGGAAAAGTGGTTGTCGGTTTGCCTGGTGTTTAAGCAAAATCAAAGTGTTTCTGACAGGTAGATTATGCTCTTACTTCAAATGTCCCATCTTTAGTGAATGTGCAGCTGGAAGTAGCAGAGAAGAGACATTTTTCTTGCCAACTCTGATTCCTTCAGTCCTCATTCCTCCCGAAGCAGCTGGGTCCAAAAAATGGTTAACTCCAGGGCCAGTGGAGGAAAAGACTTGGAAGTTTCCGATTTCAAGACTGTGTGTTTTGGGCCCTTTTGCAGAGAGCAACTTTGCCCTGCTGATCAAACTCCTTTACTTTTACATTTTGTTTGAAGAAACAAGAACATTTAAGTAACAAATAGGAAGTATATTGTGTAGAAGGCAGTTCCAAAGGAAGTTGAGAGCCAAATGCACACAAAAAAGAGAGGAGATTCCTAAAAATAGCTATTAAAGTTTTTGTTACCCTTTCAAAATATATTTATTTAGTGGAATCAAAAACTAGGGTGGAGTGAATCCGGAATTCATCCAAGGTGACAAATTCCTGCATATTCCATTGAAAGAGAGATCTTCCTCTGTGGATATAACAGAAAACAATTGGCCTTCTGTGTCCATATAACACTTCCCAACTCCTACTGCCTCAGCAATGAATGCTTTAGGGAAGATACATAAATGCTTCCAAATGGATTTTTTTTTTTTTTTTTTTTTTTTTGCGATACACGGGCCTCTCACTGTTGTGACCTCTCCCGATGCAGAGCACAGGCTCTGGACGCGCAGGCTCAGCGGCCGTGGCTCACAGGCCCAGCCGCTCCGCGGCATGTGGGATCTTCCGGGACCGGGGCACGAACCCGTGTCCCCTGCATCGGCAGGCGGACTCTCAACCACTGCGCCACCAGGGAAGCCCCAAATGGGTTTTTAAAAATTTTCTGTGGGTCAGCTTGACAGCTTTTCTGATCTGGGTAGCTTAACTAATCTCGGCTCAACTCACTCCTGCCTCTGAAGTCAGCTGGTAGATATAGGACGGTCTCCTGCCCATGTGTGACACTTGGCTCTTTGTTGGTTGAGGCAACAGTAGTGATTGGATCATGTTTTCCTAATCATCCAGCAGGCTAGCTCAGGCTTCTTCTTATGGGTTCTAAGAGCAAGAAGAAAAGGCAAACCCTTTTGCCTTTTGGGCAAAAGTCCCTACTTGCATCACAATTGCTATTATGTTTAGACTATCTCAATAAGAGCGAGCCAACACTATGAAAAGAATAAATCACAGGGTAGTGGTCTGAATGTGGGTGTCAGAGTGGTGCATCCAAGGCAGTCACTGTTAGTATAATAGTATATTTACATTTTTTCACATGTAAGCTCTTTCTTTTTGTCCAAACTGGAATTCTCTCTATTGTCTTTTGTCTTGAGCTCTTTTTTCCTTTTCTTTACCCCTGCTCCTCATTTCCTCTTTAACTTCATTACTTTCTACTTCCTTTCTCTTGATTTTTCTCCTTCTTTCTCATCCACTGGCTAAGACCCATCATTTTTACCCAGAGACCTACTTCAGCTCCAAGGAAGTGGTTTATAGAGTTAAAAAGTTTGCTGAGTACTGAGATACCTGGAGCATGGATGCCCAGAGATTTGTCTCTTAAAGTGTGATCATTTTGCCCTGAGAGGAGAAAAATTCAGCAAAGCCATTCTTCCCCTTTATGACTTGTTGAATGGAGTTTTCTCTATGCTATTCCCTATTCTGGTGTCAACACGCTTCCCTTATAAAACCTCCCCTCTATTCTAGTTCTATAAAGGTGGGCAGGGAATAGGATGGAATGAATGAAATCCTTCCCCTGAGCAAGCTTCTCTCACTGATTGAAGGGTTTAAGTTTTATATACCCTTTGGAAACCAAGCAAATTATCAACTAAAAAGTGTGCTTCAGAGGGCAGTCCTGGAGGGAAGTGAGGACATTTTTCACAAGCTCAGCAAGAATAAAATTTAGGCTTTCGGCCACTAGACAGTAAGTTCTTTGAGCTCAATTTTCATCTTCCTTGTATCCCCAAAACCAACAAAGTATACGGTACCTGGTAAATAAATGTTTGAATAAAAAATGAAAACCTTTGAATTGATATGGATAATGGATGGGTTTATCTGGAGCTGTTCAAACAGATGGCTTAGAAATGAATTTCCAGTGTGGTCATTTCATCACTTTAGTCAGGAGGCAGTCTACACCTAGACATGCATGTCCTATTTCAAGACCAGAGTTGGGTCCAAAGACAGAAAAACATCTCTGAATCAAGTGTTTGCCTCCTAATCAAGAGACGGAGTGTATGGGCTCTTGGCTTATTCTGTATCCCTGAGTGATATAGAGATAAACAAAAGAAAATGGGTATTTTTTAAAGGCTTTCATGTATCTACTAGTTCCCTTGCAAACTGGCTCCAGAGCCTATTACAGCAAGTTCTGTGGCCTTAGGCAGGCTAGAAAATAGTTTTAATTTGCTCAGCGCCCTAAATTATAGACTGTGTATTTGCAACTGTTTTGAACTAGTCAGCAAAGTCATAGTTTTCAACATGTTTTAAAGAGGCACTTCAGCTCACAGGTCATAGTGTTTTAGATTATTTTGTTGCAAAATAAAGCAAATTTAGGCTTTTCTTTCCCCCTGAGGAGTGGGAAAATTGAGCAGTATCCAAGAAAAATGAATAATACTCATCCTATATTAAATTACTCATCAGAACACGTAATTGTTTTTCTCTTAGTTTTACATTTTTTTTTTTTTTTTGGCAACTTTCAGTTGCAACAGGTACTCAAATTGGCCCAATACAATCGGGGGTAGACAAGTGATCTTCGTGAGATGTATATTGGGCTGAATTTGTCTCACAGGAACTGGAATCCTGTTGTAAGACATATGGTTTTAATTAGAATGCTGATAGATGTGCAACCAGAGTAAACATTCATTAGACTGTAGCATTTTTAATTCAATAACTGAGTGCTATATATGCTAGGTACTTCACAGTTGCATTTAAACTTTGCTAACCAGTATATGATGTAGTTTTAAACTTTTAAAAACTTTGTTGCCACTGACATTCATCATTATGCTCTAAAATCTCATTTTTTTTTAGTATCTAATAATTGTTTGTTGAACACAGGAAAGGACATCTGGGTTTCCTTTATGTACTGGAGAGGTTTGCATTTCTGAAAGCTATTCCTGCAATTTCAGGCATTTCCACCAGGTGGACAAAGGAGCTGCTGCAGTTTGGTTAAGGCAACTAAGAAGGGAAATAAAAATATGAATGAACCCTGTTATTTTTTAGAAAAATTAACTGCTTGTTTCTATGTTCTTACAAATTAGATAAGTTGGTAAGAGATGAAATAAACAAAGGAAGTGTACAGCAAGATTTTTTTTTAGATATAGTATTTAGGCATAGTGTGTTCACTCTTACTCAGTTTGCACAATAACCACTAACTTTTTTCTGGTTTCCTCCTTTATTCTCAAGACATCTTACAAAACAAGTATGAACTTTGGCTATCTACAAACAGGTTACTCTTAGATTATTCATAAGCTATTTTGCAAGCTTTAAAATTAAAATTCCCTCAGCAATTTTCCCCTACTTGTTATGAGATCTATTCCTCCCCAATTACTTTTTTAAGGAAATTCCCCCACTCAGCCTCTGTTTTCAGATTTTGTTACTTTCTCTCTGTTCATTCTCTCCTAAGGGAAACACCAGAGTTTTTGTTTTCAATAATACTCTAAACTTTCAAAACACTGTTAAAAATGATATCCTTCGTTTGTTAAGCCTGGGAACTATGTGTTCCAAATACATTTTAAAGAGGAAAAAGAAATCTCTGAATAAACATTACTGTTTCCTTGTATAATTCCCAAAGTGATTTCATTAAAGAATATTAATAGAGCCTCTAGCATTATCTACTTGCTGTTTGATTGTAGATTATCCAAATCAGTTTTGGATGGAATAAATAAGATGGTTTTACTTTATTTAGGGAGTAAAGGCTTTAGACCATAATATTATTCTGCACTATGATATGTCAATAAAAAAGCTCTTCCCGTGGGTCCCAGGTTGAGCAAGTCATGATATCTCTGAGCCTTAATTTTTACTTATTTTTGTTTAATGGAAGTGCCCACAATGTTTCAGGTAGAACAGTAGATTCCGGGGGTACAGTGATACACAGGACAAAGTCCAGGCTCCCAAGGAACTTACAATCTAGTGGAAAGTGAATAATAGAAAAATGGAAATAATAATATGAACCTCACAGTGAAGTTTTCGGGATTAAAATGAAATAATTTATATGAAACTGCTCTGTAAGCTCTATAACATAAATTAAGTACTAGATATATTAAATTGCATGGTACTTTTAAGAATCCAGTGAGAGGGAATATGAATATTTATATTATATGCTTATTTTAAAGATGAAACAGCCTTAGAGAAAAGACGTGGCTTACTTCAGATCAGGTCATAAGCTCTATGATTTAATTAAACATTATACATTGTGCTAAATTGCTTTATGTTTTTTAAAAAATCCCTAGTGAATGATTCACTAGTGAATGACTAGTGTAAATGTGCGTATTATACATGTATTTTAAAGATGAAACTGAACTTGTGACACATGATGTGGTCTGCTCCAGGTCACACTGTTTGAAGTTGTACCGTTGGTTTGAGCCTAGGTGTTCCAACCCCTATTTTCATTCTCTAAACATTTAGGACTCTCTAGCCCATTCTGTTTATCTTTGCTGGTTCATTAAAGTATGCATGTATTCCTTTCTTATTTACGTCCATATACATTGTTGAATTGACAAAGCAGTCCTTCCAGGTACCATCTTCCAGAAGCAGGCTGGACTCTGTCTGTGCTCATTGGATCTTCAGTGTGCAGTTTGTCAAGTGGATACAATAGTTCTGTAGTCCGAATCAGGTTCATGTAGTAAAAATCAGCTGCAGTTCTTCATGCTTCAAAATGTTAAAGAGGGTTTTCGGAGTATCTGCTGTGTGTAGAACTCTGGGTTAAGTGCTTTAATAGAGGATACAAAATAAATGATAAGGCTGGGCCTGTGTTTCAAAGAGCACAGAGGCAGGGTCTTCCCAGGCTCCATGCAGTGAAGTGCCACAGAGAACAACTTCTCACCATTTATCCTGGGTAGACCACGCTCCAGACTCAACTGGGACTTGCATGACACCATTCACATTAAGATCTAGATTAAGCTCCTTTCGAGAAAACAAACAAATGCCAAAGCAACAGTAATAACAAGCAAACAAAAAATAGGGCAGTGGGGCATAGAAGGGTGTGTGTGTGTGTGTGTGAGTGTGTGCATGTAGTTAATCCCACTATGTCTAGTAAGGAGATATCTCAAAGAGAATTTGATCCACACTGTCTCCTATTCCCTAAATCTCCCAGGGGACAGAAAAGTGATTCAAACATCACAGGTTCCAATGTTCAACAGACTGAGTTCTTTCAGTGTCTGTAATTACATATCCCATAAAGCACTTCAGGTGCATTTCTTTTTGTTCTGTTTACTCATTCCCAAATATTTATAGATGACCTATTATGTGTCAGTCATTGTGCTGGTAGCAGTTAAAAAGAGTCATAGAAAATAGCCATGGTCCCTGCTTTCATGGGACTTCTTAAGGATGACTTTCTGAATCATCAATATTTTTTAAAAGACTATTTTCTAGATATTGCTTTCCCAAATTAACACATTAACTGAAGAAAAATAGTGAGGACTATTATTTTTAGTTGCTCTACTCATTCATATGCTGTTCACCAGTGCAGAATAGAAAAGATTTTATTTATTTGGACTTCAGATGCAGAGAAAACTGAGCTAACCTTACTCCTTAGTTCATGGCACACTGTTGCTATTGGTCTGTGTACAGCTTTTCTCTTGTTTAATTTTATTATCTTAGCTTTCCCCCATCATTCATGAAATCCACTCTTAGTCCCATCTTTCTACTTGACAGATGCCTTAGCATATATATCCTTGGATATGCAAGCATCCTTGAAAAATATATAATGCTGTTTTCTGGGAGTATATCATTTTAATTAATACATGATGTTATTCTACATATTTTTCCTCTCCTTTTCATAATCAAGGCTATGTTTTTAATATCTACCCATGTTGTTGTATATATATGGAATTCAGTGCTCCTAACCACTACATCATATTTCATAGTATGCATTTTACTTATTAATTCACCTACTGATGAATGTGGAGGTTGTTCCCACGGACTTGTTACCACAAACAACAGTATAATATGTACATCCTCATAAATGTCTTCTTATGAATCTGTGAGAGTTTCTTAGCAGTATATCCAGGAATGAGATTGTTGAGTCACTGGACATTTGCAGAGATAATTTCATTGAGAACTGAATGGCTGTTCTAGTTTATATTTCACCATAATGTAAGGTTTCTTGGTACCCCATACTCTTGCCAACCATAGGTATTGACTTTCGGACTTTTGCAAATCTGTTGGGTATGAAGAAATAAATTTTGTTGTTTCTGATGTGAATTTCTGTGATTGAATATGAGGTTCTTATATTTGTTAGCCAGTTAGATTAGACTTCTTCTGCCATTTTAAAATAATTTCTTGCTTTCTTATTAACTGGTAGATGTTTCTTGTATATTAAAAATCAATCCTAGTGGATTTTAGAAGGTACAAGTATATTCTCTCAGTCTGTTAAAGATTTGTTACCTTTGTTTTAAATTTGATGTAAACTACATTGATTTTTCCTCTAATGACATGTTTTCAAAGGTTTTGTCTTAAGAGACCTTCTTCTTACCAAAGTAAGCATTTTTCTATGTTTTTTCCATTACCTTCATAGTTTTTAAATTTTACATTTATTTTTTGATTCAGTTTGAGCTCACCATTAATAACTAGATATTTGATTTTACTTTCCTTCATCTAGCTTTCATAAGAGTATCTATACTGAGTCATCCACTTTTTGTGATGCTACATCCATTATTCCACAAGTTGAATTACATATTTATAAGTTGTTTATTGAGTTTAGTTTTGTATTAATCTGTTCTTGTGCCAGTAGTATATTGTATTTATTACCATGACTTCAGAAGGTGTCTTAATAATCTGGCTGAACGAATCTCTTCTTTTTCTTCAAAAATTTCCCATGAATTTTAGAATCACTTTGTCATGTTCCCCTGGGGGAAAAAAAAACAACTAGCTATGATGTCTTATTTTACAGATTTATTGAGATATGATTGATCTACAATATCTGCACATATTTTAAGTACACAATTTGATAATTTTGTCATTTTTATAAATCATCATCCCAATCAAAATAAATGCATCCATCATTCCCCCAAGTTTCCTTGCACCCCATTATAATCACTCTCTCCCACTGCTTCCTGCTACCCCTCCAACTCCCATGTGATAATTGATTTGTCTTCTATCACTATTGGTTAGCTTGTGTTTTCTAGAGTTTTATAAAAATGGAAAAGAAGTCCAATATCTACTCTTTTTTTTTTTGAAGTGTTCAATCACTGAGCATATTTTGGGATTCCTTCATTTTGTTGTGTGTATCAGTAGCTCATTCCTTTTTTATTGCTGGGTAGTATTCATTTGTGTAGATTAAAAACAAGCACCTGTTGAAAGACACCTGAGTTGTTTCAGTTTTTGGTTTTTACAAATAAAGTCTTTGTATAGACATATGTTTTATTTCTCTTGGGTAAATAACTAGAAGTGGAGTGGCCAGGTCATATGGTAGACGTATGTGTAACTTTTTGAAACTGCCAAACTAATGGAAAAGGGGTTGCACCATTTTACAATGACATCAGCAGTGTGTATGAGAGTGACTTTGAATTCTTTACTCTTGGATTTCTTTTACATCCTGAATAGACGTAACACTTTTTACTATAAATAAAGCATTTTAAATTCCCTAGATATAAAAGTAAATTTTTGTAAATTGATCTTATAACTGACAACATTACTGAAATCTAATGTCTGTTGATTTTATTTGGAGCCCTGTGTAGAGTTAATATCTACACATCTGCAAATAACTACTATTCCTTTTCTGATTATATTATGTGAGGGCTTCTGTTGTTTCTATGTTTTATAGAAAATAATAATGGCTATCCTTATCTTATTCTTAACTTTAATGAAAATATTTCTAAAACTTCCTTATTACTTATGTTGTTTGATCTACTTTTTTGGGTAGATTGGCTTTGTCTTGTTAAAAATATTCCTTTATATTCCTATTTTTATTTTTTAAAAAAACTATAAATGTATGCTAAGCTTTATTGAATATTTTTCTCTATTAAAATAATATGACTTCCTCATTTTTTCCAGTAATGTGCCAACTATCTTGATAAATTTTCTCATGTTAAGCCTTGAATTCTTAGAATTATTTTTAACATCCTATTAGGTTTAGTTACCTAATATTCTATTTAGAATCCTTACGCCTAAGTTCAAAAAGGAAATTTGGCCTATATTTTCTCTTCTTCATTTCCTTTCATCTTGTTTTGGATTAAAGATTTAGTTTTGGAATACATTTCATACTAGTTTCATAAGACAAATCAGGCAGATTTCCTTTTTTTTCCCCCCACAACAACTTGTATAAAATAGGGATTTTCTGTTTCTTAAAAGTTTAATAGAACTCACATTTTAAACTAACTGGGCTTGGCTCTATAGGACATGGCAATGGAAATTAATTTTTAACCATTTTATGTCTGTAGAGATTGTTTATTGATCTATTCAATTTTTAAAATTTCTTCTTGTGCAAATTATGACATTTTATATTTTTTCATAAATGTGTCCCATTTTGCCTGGGCTCTCATATTTATTAACATATGGTCATTTATAACATTCTTTTGTGATGGTAAACAAAACTCTATTTATAGTTATCTCCCATTTTTATTATGCATTGGTTTATTTAATTTTTAAAACACTTTTTAGTGCTTTTATTGGTCAGTCTTATCAGATGTTTATCATACTGATCTTTGTGAGAACCAGTTTTAGTTTGATTAATATTTTGTTGTTGTTGCTTATGTCAGTGATTTGTATTATTTCCTTTTCATGTTCTTCCTTCTAGTTTTTTGCTGGGGAGATAATGGCTTTTGGGGGGGGCGGTTGCCTCTATTCTTTTCCTAGCTTTTGTGTTGAAGCTTGAGCTTACTGTTTTCAAGCTTATTTTAGGATGAAAACATTTGAATGTTTAAATTTTCTGTTTATCACAAATTTTGATATGCAGTGCTTTCTTTTCTTTCAGTTCCCTGTATTTCATGTTTTCCTTGAAATGTCCTTTCTAACCTAAGATTTTTTTCTTTTCTTTTACCGCTGCCTCTTGTTGTTGTTTGAAGATTCTTTTTTTTTTTCGGTACGCGGGCCTCATCACTGTGTGGCCTCTCCGCGTGGCCTCTCCCGTTGCGGAGCACAGGCTCCGGACGCGCAGGCTCAGCGGCCATGGCTCACAGGCCCAGACGCTCTGCGGCACGTGGGATCCCCCGGACCGGGACACGAACCCATGTTCCCTGCATCGGCAGGCAGACTCTCAACCACTGCGCCACCAGGGAAGCCCCTAGTCATCTGTTTTTAAAAGCTTATAACAGTAGATGGTTTTTCCTTTAATAACACGTCACTGGAAGACAGAGTAATTTAACAATATATTCACGCAGCATGCCCCAAACTGAACTATCTTTACTCCTCAAACCTGTTCCGGCTCCTGTGCACCCTGTCTCAGATCTCTGCATCTTCAGTTGCCCTGAAGGTGACTCTGCCCCTCCCCCATCACTCTCTCACCCACCAACCACTGGGACCTGTTGATTTTCTTGGATTATCTCAAATGTCTCTTAAATGTCAAATGTTGCCTGAGGGGGATGTGGCCCCATGGGCATGGGACTCTGTCTAAGGAAGAGAGCAAGGGCTCTTTACTGCCAGGTGGAGTGCTGTGGTGTGGATGTGACTCAGTACTGCAGATTTGAATTTTTTTTTTTTTCTGTCTCTACAGATTTTGAATTTCTAAGGAGGAGTTGGAAATTTCGATTTTATGTGAAATCAGTCTCTGGATTTTAAAATCTTGGCAACGAATTCAGGCAAAACAAGCTTACATTGCATGTAGTTCAAACAAAACATTACGACAAGGTTGAATTTGCAAGCTGTTTGTGATGTTTTTTCTAACCCTATTCTTTTTTTTTTAGTTTTTTTTTTAAATCGAAGTATAGTTAATTAGCAATGTTGTGTTAGTTTTAAATGTAGAGCATAGTGATTCAGTTACATATATATATGTATATATATATACTTTTTCAGATTCTTTTCCATTATAGGTTATTACAAGATATTGTGTATAGTTCCCTATGCTATACAGAGATAAATTAGGAGTTGGGGATTAAGAGATACACACTACTATATATAAAATAGGTAAACAACAAGGACCTACTGTAGCACAGGGAGCTATACTCTAACCCTGTTCTTGTTCTCCATTCTCACTGCTCCTGTACCATCTTCTGTCAGCAGTGTCCTCACTGTTCTTGACTTCTGTCATGTTCCCACTAATCATGCTTCATCCTGGCTCTTGAGTGAAGATTTAAAAACACACAGTTGATCATATTACTCCACTGTTAAAAAGACAAAAAAAAACAAAGCATGTTTGATGATTGCCGTGGCCCTCAGGCTAATCCTAGACTCTCTGACCTGGCTGGACCTTCCAGGTCCAACATGATGTGGACCCTTCCAACCTTCCTAGGCTGTGTCCCTGTGGTTTCCTTAACCATAGCCTTAGTTTCAGCATACGGAACCACTCATGAGTCTCAGAAGAATGTGTAACTTCTTTTTGGATGTTGGTCCTTTAGCAGGGAATATCTCTCTCAAGTTCTGCTTATGCTGCAAAACTGAAATATAATTTCCCCTATGAAATGTAGGGTATAGTATGCACTCAAAAAATCATTGTTGAGTGAATGACCAGCTAATAACTTCTCTAAGCCTGCTCCATAGCAACCATTACCACTCTAGTCAAAATTAGTTTCTTCATGTTTGTTTATACCAGTAGTTTTGCACCTGTCACTCTGATCATGGTTAGAGGTACAGTGTGCCTATATTTCCTGTATTGAATTGTGACCTTCCCCTTTTCACAGATTCTAGCACAATGCTTGACATATGATAATCAGCAAAGAAATACTGGGGAGTTTCAAGGTCTGGCTTATACTCTAAGAGTTCTCTTGGCCTCTAGGTGAAGGATGGACTATAGGGGGCAAGGGTGGAGACACAAGACTGGGTACAAAGATTTGTGGTGACTGATAGGAGTAATTTGGGCAAAGGTGGTAGCAATGAAAAGGGCAAGAGTGGTCAGATTCAAACTATATGTTAGAAGTAGACCCAACAATGGGCTGATGGATTGGAGACAGGATGTGAGAAGAAAAGGGGAATCAAGGATGACTCCTGGAATTTTGGTCTGAGCAACTAGATGGATAGTGGTACCACTTATCAAGATGGAGAAGACTTGGGGACAGTGAATTAGGGAAGGAGGATGAGATTTAATAATTCTATTTGGTCTGTGTTAAGTATGCAGTGAAAATTAGACAACTAGAGTTGTGAAGGAGCAGTTTGATACATAAACATAGAGCTTAAGACATTGGTCAAGTTGAAAAATAAGATTTTCAAAATCACCAGTTTAGATACACTATTTTTTTCAGCTATATATACATATATATTTTCAGATTCTTTTCCATTATAGGTTATTATGAAGTATTGAATATAGTTCCCTGTGCTATACAGTAAATCCTTGTTGTTTATCTAGTTTACATATAGTAGTATGTACCTGTTAATTCCATACTCTTAATTTATTCCTCCCCTGACCCCTTTCCCCTTTGGTAACCATAAGTTTGTTTTCTATGTCTGTGAGTCTGTTTCCATTTTGTCAATAAATTCATTTGTATTATTTTTTAGATTCCACATGTAAGTGATATCATACAACATTTGTCTTGGTCTGACTTATTTCACTTAGTATGATATTTTATAGGTCCATTCATGTTACTGCAAACGGCAATATTTCATTCTTTCTTTATAGCTGAGTAATATTCCATTGTGTGTATATATATATATATATATATGTATATGTGTGTATATATATATATATATATACACACACACACACATCTTTTTTTAAATATCTTTATTGGAGTATAATTGCTTTACAGTGGTGTGTTAGTTTCTGCTTTATAACAAAGTGAACCAGCTATACATAACATATATCCCCATATCTCCTCCCTCTTGCATCTCCCTCCCACCCTCCCTATCCCACCCCTCTAAGTGGTCACAAAGCACTGAGCTGATCTCCCTGTGCTATGCAGCTGCTTCCCACTAGCTATCTATTTTACATTTGGTAGTGTATATATGTCCATGCCACTCTCTCACTTTGTCCCAGCTTACCCTTCCCCCTCGCCATGTCCTCAAGTCCATTCTCTATGTCTGCATCTTTATTCCTGTCCTGCCCCTAGGATCTTCAGAACCATTTCTTTTTTTTTAGATTCTATATATATGTGTTAGCATAC
Organism: Monodon monoceros; assembly: GCF_005190385.1. Classification (NCBI taxonomy): domain Eukaryota; kingdom Metazoa; phylum Chordata; class Mammalia; order Artiodactyla; family Monodontidae; genus Monodon; species Monodon monoceros. The sequence continues at coordinate 18,612,439 of NW_021703771.1, read as the reverse complement.
AGTATTTGTTTTTCTCTTTCTGACTTACTTCACTCTGTATGACAGACTCTAGGTCCATCTACCTCACTACAAATAAATCAATTGCATTTCTTTTTATGGCTGAGTAATATTCCATTGTATATATGTGACACATCTTCTTTATCCATTCATCTGTCAATGGACACTTAGGTAGCTTCCAGGTCCTGGCTATTGTAAAGAGAGCTGCAATGAATATTGTGGTACATGACTCTTTATGAATTATGGTTTTCTCAGGGTACACACCCAGTAGGGGGATTACTAGGATGTATGGTAGTTCTATTTTTAGTTTTGTAAGGAACCTCCATACTGTTCTCCACAGTGGCTGTATCAATTTACATTCCCACTAACAGTGCAAGACGGTTCCCTTTTCTCCACACCCTCTCCAGCATTTATTGTTTGTAGATTTTTTGGTGATGGCCATTTTGACCGGTGTGAGGTGATACCTCATAGTAGTTTTGATTTGCATTTCTCTAATGACTAGCAATGTTGAGCATCCTTTCATGTGTTTGTTGGCAATCTGTATATCTTCTTTGGAGAAAAGTCTATTTAGGTCTTCTGCCCATTTTTGGACAGGGTTTTTTGTTTTTTTGATATTGAGCTGCATGAGCTGCTTGTAAATTTTGGAGATTAATCCTTTGTCAACTGTTTGATTTGCAAATATTTTCTCCCATTCTGAGGGTTGTCTTTATGTCTTGTTTATGGTTTCCTTTGCTGTGCAAAAGCTTTTAAGTTTCATTAGGTCCCATTTTTTTAATTTTTGTTTTTATTTCCATTTCTCTAAAAGGTGGGTCAAAAAGGATCTTGCTGTGATTTATGTCATAGAGTGTTCTGCCTATGTTTTCCTCTAAGAGCTTTATAGTGTCTGACCTTCCATTTAGGTCTTTAATCCATTTTGAGTTTATTTTTGTGTATGGTGTTAGGGAGTGTTCTAATTTCATTCTTTTACATGTAGCTGTCCAGTTTTCCCAGCACCACTTATTGAAGAGGGTGCCTTTTCACCATTGTATATTCCTGCCTCCTTTATCAAAAATAAGGTGACCTTTTGTGCACGGGTTTAGCTCTGGGCTTTCTATCCTGTTCCATTGATCTATATTTCTGTTTTTGTGCAAGTACCATACTGTCTTGATTACTGTAGCTTTGTTGTATAGTCTAAAGTAAGGGAGCCTGATTCCTCCAGCTCCATTTTTCTTTCTCCAGATTGCTTTGGCTATTCGGGGTCTTTTGTGTTTCCATGCAAATTGTGGAAGTTTTTGTTCTAGTTCTGTGAAAAATGCCATTGGTAGTTTGATAGGGATTGCATTGAATCTGTAGATTGCTTTGGGTAGTAGAGTCATTTTCACAATGTTGATTCATCCAATCCAAGAACATGGTATATTTCTCCATCTGTTTGTATCATCTTTAATTTCTTTCATCAGTGTCTTATAGTTTTCTGCATACAGGTCTTTTGTCTCCTTATGTAGGTTTATTCCTAGGTGTTTTATTCTTTTTGTTGCAATGGTAAATGGGAATGGTTCCTTAATTTCTTTTTCAGATTTTTCATCATTAGTGTATAGGAATTCAAGAGATTCTGTGCATTAATTTTGTATCCTGCAACTTTACCAAATTCATTGATTAGCTCTAGTAGTTTTCTGGTAGAGACTTTAGGATTCTCTATGTATAGTATCATGTCATCTGCAAACAGTGACAGCTTCACTTCTTCTTTTCTGATTTGGATTCCTTTTATTTCTTTTTCTTCTCTGACTGTTGTGGCTAAATATTCCAAAACTATGTTGAAAAATAGTGAGAGTGTACAACCTTGTCTTGTTCCTGATCTTAGAGGAAATGGTTTCAGTTTTTCACCATTGAGAACGATGTTGGCTGTGGGTTTGTCATATACGGCCATTTTTATGTTGAAGTAAGTTCCCTCTATGCCTACTTTCTAGAGTTTTTTTTTTTTTAATCATAAATGGGTGTTGAATTTCATCAAAAGCTTTTTCTGCATCTATTGCGATGATCATATGGTTTTTCTCCTTCAGTTTGTTAATATGGTGTATCATACTGATTGATTTGCATATATTGAAGAATCCTTGCATTCCTGGGATAAACCCCACTTGATCATGGTGTATGGTCCTTTTAATGTGCTGTTGGATTCTGTTTGCTAGTATTTTGTTGAGGATTTTTGCATCTATGTTCATCAGTGATATTGGCCTGTAGTTTTCTTTTTGACTGATTTTGGTAGCAGGGTGATGGTGGCCTTGTAGAATGAGTTATGGAGTGTTCCTCCCTCTGCTATATTTTGGGAAGAGTTTGAGAAAGATAGGTTTTAGTTCTTCTCTAAATTTTTGATAGTATTCACCGGTGAAGCCATCTGGTCCTGGGCTTTATTTGGTTGGAAGATTTTTAATCACAGTCTCAATTTCAGTGCTTGTGATTGGTCTGTTTATATTTTCTATTTCTTCCTGGTCCAGTCTCAGAATGTTGTGCTTTTCTAAGAGTTTGTCGATTTCTTCCAGATTGTCCATTTTATGGAATATAGTTGTTTGTAGTAATCTCATGATCCTTTGTATTTCTGCAGTGTCAGTTGTTACTTCTCCTTTTTCATTTCTAATTCTATTGATTTGAGTCTTCTCCCTTTTTTCCTTGATGAGTCTGGCTCACTCAGGCCAGGGGAAGGGAGGGGTATGGAATGTGGGGCGAGCCTGCGGCAGAGGGCGGCGTGACATTGCACCAGCCTGAGGTGCTCTGTGTGTTCTCCCGGGGAAGTTTTCCCTGGATCACGGGACCCTGGCAGTGGCAGGCTGCACACGCTCCCTGGAGGGGAGGTGTGGATAGTGACCTGTGCTTGCACAGAGGCTTCTTGGTGGCTGCAGGAGCATCCTTAGCATTTCATGCCTTTCTCTGGTGTCCGCACTGATAGCTGGGGCTTCTGCCCTTCTCTGAAGCTCGTTTAGGTGGTGCTCTGAATCTCCTCTCCTCGCGGACCCCGAAACAATGGTCTCTTGCCTCTTCAGCAGGTCCAGACTTTTTCCCGGACTCCCTCCCAGCTAGCTGTGGTGCACTAGCCCCTTCAGGCTGTGTTCACGCAGCCAACCCCAGTCCTCTCCCTGGGATCCGACCGAAGCCCGAGCCTCAGCTCCCAGCCCCGCCCGTCCCGACCCGCAGACAAACCTCTCGGGCTGGTGAGTGCTGGTCGGCACCGATCCTGTGTGCGGGAATCTCTCCGCTTTGCCCTCCGCTTCCCTGTTGCTGTGCTCTCCTCCGTGGCTCCAAAGCTTTCCCCCTCCGCCACGCCCTGTCTCTGCCCGCGAAGGGGCTTCTAGTGTGTGGAAACCTTTCCTCCTTCACAGCTCCCTCCCACTGGTGCAGGTCCCATCCCTATCCTTTTGTCTCTGTTTTTTCTTTTTTCTTTTGCCCTACCCAGGTACGTGGGGGAGTTTCCTGGATTTGGGGAAGTCTGAGGTCTTCTGCCAGCGTTCAGTAGGTGTTCTGTAGGAGTTGTTCCACATGTAGATGTATTTCTGGTGTATTTGTGGGGAGGAAGGTGATCTCCATGTCTTCTCCGCCTTCTTGAAGGTCTCCATATACACATCTTCTTTATGCATTCATCTGTTGATGGACACTTAGGTTGCTTCCCTGTCCTGGGTATTTATAAATAGTGCTGCTAAGAACATTGGAATGCATGTAGAGATACTATTAAAAGGCATGGATTAGGTGAGAACACCCAGGGAAAATTACAGAGAAGAAGAAAGAGAGTAGATCCCTGAGGCATTCCCAGATTAAGAGTTATAAGAAAGGAGAAAAATCCTGCAAAAAAGTCCCAAAAGGAGGGCCAGTGAGGTAGAAGGAAAAGCCAGCAATTGCGGTGTTATGGAAGACTATAGCACAAAATAGTTCAAGTAGGGTGGAGCCATGACTATAGTCAATACTATCTAGAGGCTAAAGAAAGATAAGTGATGTTGACTTTGGCATGGTGTAGTATATTTGTGACCTTGATCAATGCATGTTCAGTGACAAGTTAGGAATAAAAGTCCAAATGGAGTGGGTTAAGGAAAAGACAGGAGATGAGGAAGCTGGGCTTTGCTGAGAAAAGAAAAAGAACTTTTTGTTTTTTGAAAAATATTAAGTAAGTATAAAACACATTCATAAACTCTGTCCCACCTACTGTCAAAACATTTCTCTTCACACACATCTGTATGTAAGAGTTTGTCATTATTTATTTCAAACATGATTTACTCAGTATTTTACTTCTACAAAACTTGGATGTTGGTAGATCCAGCCTTGTAGATTACACATCTTAGATCCTTTCCAAAAGAACTGACAACAAAAGCTTAAGACACAAACATAATTATAAGACATTCTTAATTATTCTGCTCAGAGCAATACATAAGGACTTATTAGTACATAAACTTTAGAAAAACAGTTTTATTAAATATGTCTCAAACTTAAACTTAAGCAATGAACTTTTTGGTCATTCTGATATTCTTTTCCAGTTTATCTTTATTCTGGTTTCTCTGCTCTTTTCTTGGAAACATTGTTTATATAATAAGATACAGACACAGCATGATCTTTGGCCCTCCAACCAGATAGTTGCCATTTTGATCTGCCAGTCAAACTCAAGTGTCTGCCTTGAAAGTTGAGACAATCGATCATAGTTTGGACACTTGAGCAGTGTCAACTAATTTTAGTCTCCAAGGCTGGAATGATGTGAGCGGTGACTGGCAAGGCACTTGCTCCAAATCCCAGCAAGGGTTACGACCGTGCTTATGGTTAACAACTGCACAAATAGAAACAGGCTGAGTATGAGGCTACCTCCTATCTGTATTTATTATTCCAGCTCTTGGCATAACGTAGATGAAAAACTCTGTTTACTTTAAGCTTTCCCATTAAAGGATCAGTGATGCTTCACTTCCCTACTCTGTGTGTACGTAACCAACCATATGCCTAGTCCAAGACACTACCTAAACAAAACCCCAAACAACCCTCCACCCGCACCCGAATATGAGGTCTGTATGAAGAGCAAGTCTCCTTGGCTTTACCTTTCTTCCTTCATAAATTTTTGGGGGATAGGGAAGAAATGAGCAAAACCCTACCTTGAAGCTGGAATAAATACATTAAAAAACAAATACAGGAAGTGAAAGTTTTAGAGTCTTGGCAAGTCTTCACCCTCCCCTGTGATATGTTTCTTTCATGAAGGAGCCCACCCAGAACTTCAGACAATATAGTGGGAGTGTGTGTCTAGGAGTCTCTGTGAAAGGTTCTGGATGGGAATAAAAAAGTCTGTTTGCTACTTTTCAGTTGCCTTATGTGTTGGACACTGATAACAGAAGATGACATACAAAGATATCTATTCAGGTTTTATGGCCCTTTAAAGTTGGCATGCTCTCACATGACTGCCATTGGCTTGGAAGCTGGGGAAACGTTGAGCTGTCAAAATTTTATTGGGTCCATAGCTGTCCATAAAGCAGCTTCCCAGCTTTCCAGGTTTTGTGCCCAGAGTTCCAGTAGTTTAGCCACAACCCACAACTTTCAGAGTCTCTAAGTGATTGGTGTCTCTGATGACAGTGATGTCCCTTAATCTATTCTCAGACAAAATTGACTTACTTTTATACTTGACTGAAGCAATGTTTTTTATCTAAGGTGTTAACACTCAAGGTGTTGAAACACAAAACCTAAGAATTTAGACTCAATTTTTAAAAAATTAATTGTTGGTGACAATTTAAATACATTTAAAATATTTAATTTTTAATTACAAAATAACAAATACTCATTGCAAAGTTTTAGAAAATACAGCAGCATGTAAAATAAAAAATTCTCTTCTTCCCAATCGACTGCTAGAACCTTAGAGTTTATCCTGGCAAAGATTTTATTCTATGTATATAATTCTATATATTTGTAATTATACACATACACATATGCATATTCTTTTTAAAATTGCAATTTTTTACTTAAATTTGTCAGAAAAATTTGTCCATGACACACATAATATGTCAGAGATAGATAAAAGCTATTCGTCCAGTCTTTCAATCACAGTACTATATAAATGTACAAATGAATGTATACTGGAACATTCATTTATTCACTTACAAACATTTATGGAGTCTTTAATATATTCTAGGCCGAGATGAACCAGGTTTGTTTTTCAGTTTGCGAGTTTTTCACTTTGCGAGATTATCCATTCACTTTGTACTGTGAAAAATGAGAAGTTTGTACTGCGAAAGATGTGAAATATGAGAACTAGAGTAACTCTCTAGTTACTCCCAACGCACACCATATACCCACACCACACACACACACACACACACACACACACACACACACACACAGAGACTCACACTTCTTCATACATCTCAAAATAGTTATGTAGCTTTTGTTAAACCAGTATTCAAGTTTTTCATTATTATGACCATGTGACTTTATTCACAGCTGAGCCACACGGTATACTTCGATTGCCTCTAATTTCTCTCCCCAGTGTTCCTGAGGGAAGGTGTAGTAGGACAGTAAGAACAGCAACTTTGAGACCAGGCTGCTGAAATCCATACCCCTTCTTGTCCATTTACTAACTGGGGTGACCATGGGCAAGATTTTCAACCTCTTTGTGCCTCAACTTCTTCATAAGAGTTATGACTTCACAGGAATTCTGCAAGGAGTGAGTGAGTTACTATATATCAAATGCTTAGAACACTGCCTGGCACACACTGAATATTATGTAAGGTTTGTTATTTTTGTCATTACAGTCTCCCAAGAAAGGACATAAGTGAGGTCATTTTCTCAACCTTGTGTCTTTATTCTATACCCTCACTTGATTAACAGTCCTGTGTATAGGAACTAGGTTGAAAATCATTTTCCCCCCTCAGAATTTGAAAACATTTCTCTATTGCCTTCTCATGAGTGGAGTCTCTTTTTTTTATGAATTCTAATGTTATTTCATGTCTTTTTTGGGTATGTTTGTTTATATTTGTTTGTTTGTTTTCACTGGTTAGTTTTGCTTTGTTTTGTTTCTCTGGGATTTTTAGTGACCTCTCCCAATACCTAGATGATGCAATATTTCATGATGACATGCTTGATTATGGATCTTTCTCATAATTGTTTGGGATATATGTTGGATCTTTTTAAATCTGGACATCACATCATTCAGTTTGGAGAAGTTTTCTTGTATTATTTTTTTATTATTTACTTTCCTCTAGTTGTTCTGTTTGTTCTTCCTGGAACTCTTACTAGTTACATACTGACCCCTCCCCGGAATAAAACATCTAATTTTCATATCTTTTTCTCCCTTCTTTCCATCTCTTTGTCCTTCTGTTTTAAATTTAGGGTATTTCCTCAACTTTGCTTTCCAACTCGTCTATTGAAATCTTTATTTTAATATGTTTTAGATTTCAGTGAGTTTATTCTTCCCTGAATAGCCATTATCATTTTTCAGTAACATTCTGTTGTTTCATGGCTGCAATATTTTATCTTATCAACAAATATTGGTCTTTTACAACCATCTCAGCTCTGTCCATTGCTATGTCTCCTCCAATTTCATTTACTTTTGTTTGTTTAGATCTCTGTCTTCCAAGTGAAAGCCTTCTCCAGAGAGTATACTTCCACTTTCCTGGACCAGGGAGAGGACTTGGGAGGGCCTCAATACAGACTTTCAACCAATCGTCCTGCTTTCATTTTTGCACCCCACCTTGGCTTCCATAAATACCTTGAACCCCCAACTCCTGGGCCTGGCTCAGTTCAGTAGCGTGAATTGTTTATGACTTGATGGCTTCCTCCCCTATAAGCATGTATGTTTCTGAGTTCTCTACTGTGAAATCAATTTTCAGTCTTTCTTTAGATTTCTTTCTTCAATTTCTTTTGATGTATTTGTTTGCTTTCATTTTCTCTGATGTGTCTTTGTCCCTGTGGTCTATATCTTATTTTATTTATTTATTTTTTTGTTGTATTCTCATTTAATGGAGTTTCAGGAGGAAATGGGATAAACAGAGTTGTTCGGTCTGTCATGTTTAACCTGAAGTCTACAATACTTTTTAATAAACATTTTTTTAAAATTCAGGACTTTTACTAAATGCCTACTATGTGCCAAACTCTTCTTTGGGAGCTGCTTCTTGGACTTTTAGTGTTTACACTATGTTTCAGTCTTCATTAAAACAAATCCCCTAAGTATTTGTTTTACTTAATACATTGATTGCTGAACAATCAATATATTAAACAAATGGCTTCTTTTGGACTGTTGAAGTTACTAAATGTGTTTGAAAAGAAAAAAGTTAAATGGTATTATGTTATAAAACTGGCATAAATCAGGTCATTTTTCTTCCAACTAGTGTAATACAGAGAGCCTTCCCCTTTAGGTCTTCATGCTTGTGATTGTACATGTATGTGTGCAAGTATATGTATGTGTGTGAGTGAATGTGTAGTGTGTGAGTGTATATATGTGTGTGAGAGTGTGTGAGTGTATGGATATTTCCATGTGAAAGTGTATGTGTATGTCTGTGAGCATATGTGTGTGCCAATGTGTGTGTTTGTGACTGTGTGAGAGTATATCTGTGTGTATATACGTGTGTGTGTGTTTATGGCACAGATAGAAAACAACTCTGCTGGTGACTCTAGCACCAAGGTCCTTGTAATCCTTCTGTGCTCCTGTTTGTCCACTTGAAACACTGGAATTACCATTCATCTCGTAGATATAGAAATACATCATATTATAAAACACTTGGAAATAGCTGTATTAGACATAAAATAAACTGCTGCCTATAAAACTGGGATTAATGAAACATTAGAAGCAAAGGTGTTTTCACACACAAGGTTTATTCCACTCACGCAGGATTATTGGGTCTGGAATTGTTCTTGCTTCCTGGAATTATACTGCTTTTCGTCTGAGAACCCAGTAGCCAGTTAAAGACGAATGTTGATGAGCAACCACAGGGTTGCCTTTGTTCTTTGCCCAGAGGGCTGGTGGCAAAAAGGAAAGAGGAAGAAGTTGGAAAGCAGCTCATCACTAGTACTAAAGGCTCTCCAGGGAGAGCATTATAAAATTTAAATAAAACTGAGTAAATACAACTTCCTTTCAAACCTTGCTGTGCAACACCAGGAATGTTCACATAACTAACCAGCTATCTAGTCTGCATTCAGAGATATAAATAAAAGACTTCTTTCAACGTGATATCATAGGGTTTTAGATAGCAAATATGCCATCCTTCAGTCTGAAGTAAAGAAACACTTACTTCATTCAACAGTTAAGTGAGCTGCTATCTGGCCCTCATTATATCTGTGATTTACAAGGACTATGCAGGCCTGTGTTGCCCACGTCAGAGACCACCAATATAAAATGCAGCAAATGGGATTTTTATCTTTCAGCACGCCTCAGAGTTGTTGCACAAGATACACTTCTCAGTCTGCATATAATCAATCTAACGTAAACCATTATCTCTGCACAAAAGACTAAGCTGAAAGCCCCTATGCTCAAGATCATACTTAAACATGCCTGACATTCACAGCTCCCTGGATTCCTTGCAAAACCCTGGGCCGTGCAAGATGTTCCATGCTGAGACCAAGCTGGGCTGAATGCGTGAGTAAAAAATACACTATCTCAAGAGGAGTTTGTTGACAAGCTGGGGAGTGAACATTTCACCAAAAATCAAAGGGTGATTTCTTCCCAAGCTTCCAAATTAACTGGTAAAAGCTGGCATATCAGAGTGGGATTGTCCTTAATGTTCAAACTCAAGGTCGTTACTTTTTGTCTCTTGCCATTAAAAAGATGTACATGGGCACCTCGTATTGTCTTTGTTTGCTAGCAATATTAGTTAGAGATTCTCAAAGATAATTGAATTTAAGCTTCTTTTAGAAATGACAAAAATGGTATTTTTTGGTAAAGGCCAGAAGAGTAGCTGACTTGCCCTACCATTTTGGCTTCGTATATTTTTACGTATTATTTTGCTTTACAGAGTCCTTATTAAACAACCATCTTCAGGGTGAATGTTCAAGACATATTCTCACCTTTCATTCTCAGTACTGATTTATGCCTTGAGTCCGGAGCTCATTTTCTCCTCAGGTAAGGAGTTTTGCTTCTTATATCATCAACGTCCACTGGGTGTTCACCAGCACTCACTTTGTAATGAATGAATAAACATCTTGATGTCAGCATAAATGACAAGTGAGGTCTGTGGTTCCAGCAAGGAGTCTGGGAGACTAGGCCACGTATTAGATGCTCCCTCAGGCAATTAGCTTGTCCATAAACTGCTAGGACAGGCCCTCTAGTCTCACAAATATACCCTCCTAGACACAAAAGAACCCAGAAAGGGGTGTGTGTGTGTGTATATGTGTGTGTGTGTATGAAACTTTATAAATTAAATTAGCAGTTTTTCTTTGTGAACTCAATATGTGCCTTATTTTGAGAGACAGTGAAAGCATATTACTTTTTTAAATGAATTAGTTCACATAAGACTGAAAATGGAAAGGAGAGATTGATTACTACCATAGTTTCTCTGTTTCATATATAGAATCTGAGTTAATGTTGACACTGTCAGCATTAAGAAAAGGATTGTTTTAAAGAAATAAAAGGGAGTAAATGAAATATATCAGGTTTCTACAGATATCTGGAATATTAACAAAGACTTCAACATAATTGAGATAATCAAATCATTCAAGTAAAACTCTGAACACCTGTGAAGACATACTTTTCAGTTCTCTAGTAATCTGAAAAAGTAATTTTTCAAATAACTTTTGGTAATTCTATGGCAATTCCATTGTCTCTGGGGCATCACAGCAAGAACAGACTCCACAGCCTGGACAAGACCTCTATGGCATTTGTCTTCTGCAGCCTTGAAGAGTCTTCGCTGACCACTCTGGGTAAGTAAAAATGCCACAATATTTATTCCCAAATAGTTAAACTGGTTTTGGCCAGCTTCTATTTTGGGAAATTGCACGTTGCCAACATAAAGAATTTCCCACATCATTTCTGTTATAAAGTATTCTTCATTTCCTGCTCTGTAGTGGAACAGTGCTTTCTTTTTTTTTTTTTTTCCCATGAAACTGGCTGTCTTGTAGGAAGGAGGAGGAGGTGATTTCTTTATTTTGGGACCATTTTTCAGACAGTAAGCTGCCAAATCCATTTGAGTATTTTCCAAGAACCAGCATTCTTATACTTCACCTTGTAGCTGTTTAGGAGATATCCCAGAAACTTCACTTATTGGGTACCATAAAACTCAAGGCTTTGACATAATTCTTTTCCTATAAAAATAAAGATATGTGGTAAGGCAAGACATACTAAGAACAGCAAATATGTGGATAACAGGCTCACAGGAACTTCTCCTTCCCTTTCCACCCCACTACAGGCACCAGCAATGCCAACATTTGCTAGAAAACCATTATGGTTGTCATGCTTGTTGGGACCACAGCTTGACTGTGAAAATTACAACTCACTTTTGGTTTATGGAAGTCCTGGTGTATATTGAGCTGATGAAGCTAAGAATGAACAGTAATTTCTGCTCTAACTCAAAGCGACCAGCCACTGTGAAGCTGTCTTCTCCTTTGCTGAAACACAGTGGTCAGCCATCAAACTGAGGCAAAAGGCAGGGAGCCATGATCCTGGGATCAGTACTTGCAAACCTGTTCACAGTGTTACGCTTGCCCCTAATGTTTCTGAGGTCCTAGCAAGACTACAAATAGAGGTCTAAATATTTATATATAAAGCTAAGAAACCAATGCACAATATATTCTGTCCTCCTACCTTGACAAGTACACCTTCATAGTGACATGGAAGTCTTAGACTTTGTGGAGTTAATTTATACTATAATGTGAATGGCAGATTTGAGAGAGTGACTTTTTTTTTTTGCGGTACGTGGGCCTCTCACTGTTGTGGCCTCTCCCGTTGCGGAGCACAGGCTCCGGACACGCAGGCTCAGCGGCCATGCCTCACGGGCCCAGCCGCTCCACGACATGTGAGATCTTCCCAGACTGGGGCACGAACCTGCGTCCCCTGCTTCGGCAGGCGGACTCCCAACCACTGCGCCACCAGGAAAGCCCTGAGAGAGTGACTTTTAATGGAAGGGGTGGGGCTGTATTACAAAGTCTTGGTAAAAGATACAGAGAGAAGATATGGATATGCAGAGACAAATGTAATACTACTCTGTAACTTTGTCAACTACTGGATTTGCTGTGCTACTTAGAATAAACATATCAGACATGGAAAGACCTCTGTAGATCTTTTTCCAGAGGTCTCTTTTAGACCATGGTTTAAAATAGGCCTACAGGTATGTTTTATCTCAGTCTTTCTTTCCATTCACCTCTCTTACTGCTTTTTTTCTGGGTTGGGGACCCCAGGAAAATTAGATAGCTCCCACTTCACCAAGCTCATGTTGTTCCCATTACTGTATGGAGTTCTTCCTTACTCACTGCTTCTCTATGTCAGATCTTCCAACTTTCTCCCTGCACATCTTCTCCTATTCAGTTTAAATAGAAAGAGAGAAGTTTCCTCCTCCTTCCAGCTTTCCTTAAGCCCAGGGTTGACTTCTCTCTCTTTGCATCACCTAAGCCACTTTCTATTTCTCTATACGGTCTTATCCCATCGGTCTGCTCAGACTTGTCTTAAATCCTACTAGACTGAGAGCTCTCAGTGATGGGCACCTTGGCACGATCATCTTCATATGTCCTATATCACCCTCTGTAGTTCCAGGAACATATTAATGTGCAGAGAACATGTTTTTAAAATTAAAGATGAATAAATAGCTAAAGTTAGTGTTTAACCTCAAGAACTCTACCTTCTAGTGGAGGAGAAAATCCTAAAACATGAGGCAGTATAGAAGTGTATCTTTGTTTCACCATCATTAGTGTTATCATGTGTGATTAAAACTGGGTGGTAATGCCTATGCTTGGGATTTGGGGAGAGAAGCTCTATGAGGGCTGCCATGATGGGAGAGGCTTCATGGAGGAGACAGGACATGAGCTTGACCTTGCAGGATAGAACACGGCACACAGTAATAATACTAGCAGCTAACATTTACTGAAAACATATTTTGTGCCAGACACTGTATCAAGCACTTAACATGCCTGATTTCATTTAATTCCCATAATATTCCTCTATGGACACTCTTTTTATCCCCTTTTAATTATTAGGAAACAGAAGCTTTTGCTGTAGAGTCATTAACTATCTCAAGTTTGGGGCAAAGACGGAATTTGAACCACACTTCCATATAGCTTTCAGGAGTAAGTGCTGATAAATAGGAGGATGGGAACAGTTTGCTGAATGACTAAGTAATCACATAATAGCTAAAAGAAGATGAGGCAGGGGTAGGATATTCCGGTCAAAAACAACATGAGCATATGGGAAGACGGGCTTTTAACTCACAGAGAGTTTATGATGGGAAGGTTAGGGAGAGAAGGTTTTATTCCCAACACAAAAAGAAGGAAATTGTGGATTCTTACTCAACCCCAAACAGTGGGCCTCTCAGCCACTCGTCTTTCTCCAAGACTCAAGTCGCTCTTCCTGAGGGTTCAGGGATTTTAGGTGTTCGTTCCACTAAATTTTGAAATGCAGGGCCTCGTAAGTTCTAAAAGGATCCTGGTGGAGTGTTGTGTGGCCAGCAGGCAACACAACTCCTTCTGCTAACTGCTGACCTCCAGCATCACCTCATTTTTACAGCGAACTTTCACAAACATTAGCTACTCAACAAGTATTAATGATAGGGACAATGGCTATGAAGTTTCAAAAAGTACATTATATTTGTAATAAGTTTGTCATTTTAAAAGTTGCTTTTTTTTTCATTTTAATTATTGTTCAACTTTCTATCCTCCCTTGTGTGTTATGATTTCACCATGTTGTGTTCTTCTGGTAACTCTCCTCCTTGCCCAACAGTATGTGTTCATATAAAGTTATGTGTTGAAAAAATAATTTTTCAACACAAATCCACCGGGCAACACCATAAGCAAGAAAACATTATTTGTTACCATGGCAACAAAGAACCACTCTTCTTTCAAAAGTATATTTGTGGACTTACCAAGCAGTCCTTTTCCCTTCCTTTTTATCAATGCCTAAAAAGAAAAAAATAACTAGAATACTGTTAAGTTCCTTTGTCAACATTGAGGTTGTTATGGAATTTTTTCCTAGGATTCTTGCCATGTCTTTTGGAAAGTAATAATTGTACACAAGTGTGAGTAAAACTTCAGGTTACAAGCAGTATTTTATTACACAAAGAGAGAAAAGTATAGTTATTTCATTTTTCCATGTTTGCCCTGTGGCATCTTGTTACAGGGCATCTGGTTATTTCTGTCATTGCATTCCACATTTCTGATGGATGACTTAACACATGTCTACTTTGAACATTTCAAACTTGGAAAAGTAAACTCTTCAGTAAGTTTCCCACCACCTACCCATCCATCACGGGGGTAAGCAGTTGTGTTTCACAGTATCATCTCCTTCAGAGCATTGCCAGACTCTGGAATATGGTGTGGAACTGGGGGAAAATAGATAACAAAGGTTTTGTATAAGGTGGCATTTGACAATTCACTTTAAATAATCTGGTTACTTTAATATGTCAAACTCTTGACAAATGTACAGATTTAGAGGAGGAATATGATGTGATTATTTTTTTAAAACAGGAAAAAAAAAAGAAATATTGGCTCTGATTTGGGTTAAAGAATTGTGATACCTTACATGATTTGGTTTGGTGTGGATTTAATATTGGAGAATTCGTCTTTTGGGACCAAGAATAAGTAAAAATCATGACAGTCAAAAAATATCCATCCAGAATGTGAAGGTGAATGGAGAGTTAGGGGGTGATTATTGAAGAGTACACAGAAAAAACAACCATGAGAAATTAAGTGGAAAATATTGGAAAGGAAAACTACACATGGCTTGAATTCTTTATCAATATTAACAATACATAAGATTTATTGAGGGTCAGGTACTGGTTTAAATGCTTTGCAAGTGATATTTTATTTAATCCTCACAACAATTCTTTAATTATCATCTCTTATAAAAATGCATAAGGACATTACATGACTCAGCTCCACAGCCAGCAAGTGATGGAGATGGGGAATGGACATGGTTGAACAATGGAGGTTCCACCCTCAACTACATGACACCACCTTCCTCTAATATTCCTTAGAGGAAAGTCAACTTCCTTAAAAGAAATGCTCTACTAGCGAAGTACTCCTCAGCTGCTTGAGTAGGATCATTTATACCACATATGGGGTAAATCCAAAAATCACTCTTCTCGGGCTGCACCTAATGTCTCAGGGTAGGACAAAGGATGGCTTCTGGATGGACAGCTAGTATCTCTGCTTCTGAAAGTGGCTATCAGAAGGGTGGAGTGGTTGTTGCCTATAACCTCCAAAGCTCTCAAAAGAAATACGTGTGTCACCCCCCAAGGACAGAGGCCACGTGGCATGTGGAAAAGACATAAGATCTCAAGCGATGCAAATTCTTTTTTAATAAAAAACAGTACTTTAGCAATCTTGAAGCCATAGAATTAAAATTTCTCATTTAAATAAAGAGGCAACTGCAGACTTTTCCTAGCTTCTTAGGACCCCACCCCCTTGTTTGGATCATAATATAGCTGTGTATTTTCCATAGAGTCAGTCAAAAATGATAAAAGACTCTTGCTTCGAGATACATCTTCCCTTTACCCTGAGGGATTTTTGCAGTTTGTAAGTGCAGAGACTGTATATACACACTCACGAATCTCCACGTTTAACCTTTCTTATAAAACTCTTGCTCAGGACAATCTTGTCAGGAATATTAACATATTAACCCTACCCCCATTTTTCTACTGCTTCCTCTTATCCCTTTCCATATATATATTTTAAAGGTAAGGAAGTGAAGCAATAAAATAAACTCCCAAGAATTTCTCATTGGCTTTGAAGTGAGGCAGACATCAGTTTGAATCTTAGCTCTGCCCTTCCTAGCTCTGAGATCATGGGAAATTTTCTGAACTTCATTTTGCTTATTTGCTAAATGGGGTTGAGGTGAGGAATAATTTAAGAAAATGTACAGAAAGCCTATACATGTGTGTGCCCTGCACAGAGAAAGTACTTAATGAATGATGGTCCATTATTTTAAGGAAGTTAGGGGCCAAAGCACATTTAAACCTCAACACCTCCACATATGCAGGCTCCAGCTAAACCCCATGCGGCTTGTTTTCCTTAAAAAAAAAAAAAGCAAGCAATGTCTTGGGGGAAATGGGTTAATGACAAGTGTTCTAACAGTGCTGTAGCGTTAAAATGTCTTTCTTCCTAAATCTTTTTCCATTTTGTCCCTGACAAGCACCGCCTCCCAAGTGATGAGTAGGTAATACACGATCTATGAACGAGCAGACTCATTTCTCTCACCAGCACGTTTCTCTGGAGGAGCTGAGAAAAACTGGTGTTTTTCAGGAAGAGACACTGCCACTGCTTCAATCACCTGCATATCAATCAACTTCTACAAGGCCAGAGTTCAATTAACTGATGACACCCTGGAGACACCCAAAGCAGTTAACAAGTCTCTAGAACTTTGTGAAAAAACAAGTTGCAAGATTCAATCTCCCAGAAATTCCCATTGTGGGGTTCCATGTCCTAATTTATCCTTGTACACCAAATACCCCCTCTGTTAAGAAATACTTTGCAAGAAGATAGCGTAGAAGCCAAATATTGAAAGGTCACAGCATAACAAAATGAAATATTGGGACAATACCTTTTATCTATGACTGTGAAGGGATACCATTTTGTTTTAAATCCTATAACACAATCCATTTTTAAGAGAATGCATGGGGGGTTTCATAAAGTAACACCCCTCTCACCAGCATGCATTTTAGTGTGTCAGCAAGTCAGTGTTCATGTTCTTAAATGTGATTGTCAAAAAGCTGAGCCACAATGGGTCATGACTCTGCATGATGTCCTCAGTTATTACAGAGAGGTAGTAGCTTGGAGAAGACGTAGGGTTACAGTACTGATGCTTGGATGAGTTTTGTTAATATAATTAAGCAATTAGGCTGCGGTGGCTTTTGTTATCTATGAGGATACCTTGGTAACCTAGCAAGCAAACCAAAAACCTAAGCCCGAGTCAGTGCACTGGAACCTTAGAAAATGAAACTTAAAAACAACCAGTAAGAAACAACCAACTAGGCTTTCCCAAATAAGGCAACTGTTTAAGTTGTAGCCAATCAAATAATTTCTAGGCTGTGCTTCCTTATCTTCTCCATAAAAAGCCTTGCTCCTAGTCTCTGTAGGAGGAGCACACCTAACCGCTTCCGGTTTGGGGCTGCCTTATATGAATCACTTAAAAAAAAAAATTATTTATTTATTTATTTATTTTTGGCTGCGTTGGGTCTTTGTTGCTGTGCGCGGGCTTTCTCTAGTTGTGGTGGGTGGCGCCTTCTCTTGTTGCAGAGCATGGGCTCTAGGCAGGTGGGCTTCAGTAGTTTGGTACGCAGGCTCAGTGGTTGTGACTCGCGGACTCTAGAGCACAGGCTCAGTAGTTGTGGCGCACAGGGCTTAGTTGCTCTGCAGCATTTGGGATCTTCCCGGACCAGGGCTTGAACCTGTGTCCCCTGCATTGGCAGGTGGATTATTAACCACTGCACCACCAGGGAAGCCCCATGAATCACTTTTTTTTTTCTTTTTTGCGGTATATGGGCCTCTCACTGTTGTGGCCTCTCCCGTTGCGGAGCACAGGTTCCGGCCGCGCAGGCCCAGCGGCCATGGCTCTCGGGCCCAGCCACTCTGTGACGTGTGGGATCTTCCCGGACCGGGGCACGAACCCGTGTCCCCTGCATCGGCAGGAGGACTCTCAACCACTGCGCCACCAGGGAAGCCCTATGAATCACTTTTGAATGAA
Source organism: Monodon monoceros (assembly GCF_005190385.1). Taxonomy (NCBI): domain Eukaryota; kingdom Metazoa; phylum Chordata; class Mammalia; order Artiodactyla; family Monodontidae; genus Monodon; species Monodon monoceros. The sequence continues at coordinate 18,594,645 of NW_021703771.1, read as the reverse complement.
GTAAACTCTTCAGAATTTTAATGTGCCTCAGTTTATCTTTTAACAGTTCATTTATGCCACTTGGTAGGTGGAGGAAAACTGGGTAAACCAAGGCTGTTTTCTGGCCCTTGACTCAGAAGCTGAATCCAAAGCTCCTCAGCTGGGACCCCTTTTTCAGCAGTCTCTCTGGGAACCTCCAAACAGTCTAGATGATAGCCATACCTACAACTGAGAGAATTTGAAGGTGGAAATTACGGAGGAAGAGGACTTATGGTCCAGGGACAAGATTAAATTGCTTTTTTTCTTTTTCATTATACCAGCTAGCACCTCCAGGTAGTAGCTTTCATAAGACCTACTACAGTAACCACACACATTTGATGGGATCATCTACATATCATATCTGTACCCAGGGCGGAAAACGGGGAGCCTTCTAATTCATCCCTTTCACTTTCCAATCTGCAGCACAGCCCTCAACCTGCTACTTTTCTGGTCTCATAAATATTTTGTTTATTGGCCCACATGATGTTTGCCTGTCTGACCCTCACCTATAATGCCAGTCCCTTGAGGTTAGGGTTAATGTCTTTTCTATTCTGGATTTAACCAAGTGCTCAGAGCCATAATTATTGGCTTACTATCAGTTTATCTCACAGCTCTTTTCAGGGTTTCTATATAGGTAGCATATTTTATTCTCCAACTTGCATTTTAATTCTATGCCTAGTTTAAGAGAGAATACTCTTCATAGAATCATTTGGTCTGTCATCAATTTTGGAGCCACACTGTCATGTAAGCAAAACTAATGTTTCTAATCTCCAATAAAGGGAAGTACAAAAAAGTTCAATGTGCTTCAGTTTATAATGAAATATATAAATACTTCTGCATCTCATAAAAAAACAACACTAGACATATTGTAAGCCACTTGGATTTGGCATCACTCATTTTAGCATTAGTGTTTCATTTAGAGACAGATTCCTGAAAAATAGAACCGTGACGAGACACCTTTTATAAATCAAAGCCATGTTGTCACGAAACTATGAGGTCAATGGGAAGGGGTGAGCCATATGCCGACTTTCATAACATAATGAGGGTACCTAGGGTTCCATTCCATGTCCCTACCCGGGGCCCCACCAGAAAAATGCTTTAGGACCAAAGTGGAACCCATTAATTTCATTTGTCATCCATAAAACATGCATTTTGTGTGAGTTTAATTGAAATAGAACTAATTTCTTACATTTTTCTTTATTAGAAATCATGAAAATATTTAACATACCCAAACTCATCTCATATTACAACTGCTAGTTAACCTTTTGCTAAAACAATTTCTGAAAGGTTATACTACTTTTCTACTTTGCAGTCACATTTTTTATCTCAATATAACAACTCTTTTACCCCAAAGCCCACTAAATAAACATGCTAGCAGAAGTCATGTATTGACATTGTGATTTCAGGCAAAGACCCATTACTTGACAACAGCAGTTTCTAATTGGAGAATATCATATGGAACAAATTTGAATTGTGTGTCCTGAGTGGATGAACCCAAGATGCTTTGCTTTACAAATATATATCAAATGAAAGGGATAAAAAGGTAGTGTCTTCTATGGTTCTCCTTTCTATTGGGCATGTGAGCTCTTTCCATGTGCTTCAAAGCTCTCTTGTGCTCAGCATTTATTTTGTTCTAAAGATGTGTTTCTGTTCTCTAACTTTATACTGTGTGGTAGTTTGTTGCAGTAACAACATCCAGTTTGTTCAAACTTCTTTCCACCATTAGGTTTTCTTCTTTCACGATGACAGAACCCAGCCATATGACTTGCCTTAGCCAATGGGACAATGGCAAATGTAATGTAACAAGAGATTCGGAAAGCACCTGTGCATTGGGGTTTGCCCTTTCCTGCTGCTCTTTGGACCCTGAAACCACCCAGAAAAAGCCCCGGGTAGCCTCCTGGAGAGTGAAAGATACATGGAGCAGAGATGAGCCATCCTAGCTAAGATGTTGTAGATCAGTGGTTCCCAAGATGTGGTCCCCAGGCCAACAGTAGTAGCATCACCTGTGAACTTGTTATAAATGCAAGTTCTCCAGCTTTACCCCAGTTCTACTAACTCAGAAACTCCGGAGGTGGGGGCCAGCGATTTGTGTTTTCATGCTCTAGGTTATCCTAAGACGTGCTCAAGTTTGAGGACCATCCCCTAGACCAACCAACTTGCTAACTGCCAAACACATGAATGAGGCCATCCTACACCAGGGGTAAGCAAGGGACACAGCCACACCCATTTGTTTACATGTTGTTCTGGCTGTTTTCACACTACAATAGCAGAGTTGCGTAGTTACAACTGAGACAACAGAGCCTGCAAAGCCTAAATATTTACAGAACAAGTTTGTCCGCTGCTGTCCTAAACCAACCAGTTCCAGCTGAGTCATTAGCTAACAACAGGGATCGGCCAAGCTGGCTGGGACCAAAAAAACGGCCCCGTTAACCCACAGAATATTGAGAAATAATAAATGTTTGTTATTCTAAGCCATTCAAGTTTAGAGTGTTTTAGCTTGCATTAAAATATGCAAGATAACCAGGAGCTCAAAAAGGTTGCCTGTGTGAAAGTCGATCACTGACTCACCACCTTTTCCAGAAAATGACTTGCTTACACTTTGCCTCCAGGCTACCCACCTATAATCAAGGCTTTTCTTTTTTTTTTTTTTTTCCCTTTGGTGAGTACAATAAACCTTCATTACATTAAATTTTATGATCAGACTGTATTTATTTACTTTTAAATGATTGCTATTTATAGAAACTGATTTCATCATTAATTTGATATATTTTTCTATCTGTACAAATCGTTTGACACCTTACATTGGGGTGGAACATGTCATTTTTGCCATTAAAATTAATGGAAACAGTTTTGTAATTTAATGACTTTTCACTTAGCAGCAGGGTTTGCACAAATGAATGAAGTTATTAAAAAAATAAAATCTGGAAAGAAATAGATGTCAGTAGTTATGTGTGTTTAGTAGGATTATTTATGCTTTTTAACTTTTGTATGTGTGCACTTTCCTTTGTTTTCCCATTAAAGAAATCATGAATACATATTATATTAAAAGTGGGACTACCCTTTGTCCCTCACAACAGATATTATTCACTTGTTTTTTTTTTTGAACTTAGATTCAGTTGTGTAGTGTGTTCCAAAATATTGCATATATAATTTTAAATGACTAATGCCTCTGGGTTTTATCTTTACTACTTACTATTTATTGAACTTAGGGTGTGGTTGGAGGAGGTCTAATTTGAGACATGAAATGCACAAGTCCAAGTTAATTTCACCAGAGAAGACACTGCAAAGGACAGCTTCTCCGATTTGGCAATTATCTGTGGAAGTGAATGAGACCCACCCCAGCGAGAAAGTGAGAAGAAAATACGTCCACTGGTTGGTAGCGTTCTCCAGTTCTTACGAAAATGGAAAAAGGGGAAATGAGTTTTCCTGGGGATAGAAGGGTCATAGCAAAGGACATTTAATGGGGGAGGGAAGGGCAGATTCAAGAGCATTGCCAAGGTAGGACTGAAAAATGTCCTTTTCTGCATCCCTTTCAACCTACATTAGACTACCATCCACTTGGTACTGCTGAGATGAAGAGCCTGCCAGAGACAGAGGGGCGGATAAAATGCCCTACTGAACTCTCCAACCTTGCGATTTTGTGAAAATAAACCAGGAATGTGAGTTTTCGCAAGTAAATGTTCTCCATTTGTTTCAAGTTACCCATAGTGACTCCTGATTATTCAAGGAAGTGCGTGAGCATCTGGAGCTGGGGTGGATTCCCACTCATGGACAGATTCCTGCACAGTGTTTAACAAAGCAGCTTCTATGTGCAAGCAATCCTGGATAGATTGCTGATTGCATCAGCCAGCCTGGCTCGAAAGAGTCATGAATCTAATCAGACGGCACCAGCCTATTTCAGAAAGCCCAGTTAGATTCTGGCAGAAGTAGATGTGATGTGTGAGGTTTAATGCTAGAGGTTATATGAAAACACATTCTCCACCACTTTCAAAATGTGTAAAAGTGGAAAAGGAACCTTAAATTTTCAACTAAATTAGAAAAAAAGATGAGTAATTTGTTCAGAGACCTTTACAATAAGGTCAGCCTACTTCTGCTTCAGTAAAGTTATAAGATTTTTATGAAGCAGAAGATCTCATCAGTTTGCAAGTACCCCAGATGGGGATCCTTGGGCCTGATTCAGAGAGAAATGCCTGGAATGGGTCCAAATTCCAAGCTGGGGAAATAGCAGGGATTGCTTTCTCCTGACTATGTTCAGTGTTTTTAGTATAAATCACTTATCAGTCAGAGGTCCTTGTAACTTATGTACTAAGGTATTTTTTGTATGTGGAAAAAAAGTATCAGGGGAAAAATGAACTAATCTCTTTCATAAAACTCTGGTATTCAAAGCTCTTTTGGACACAACTGACAATGACTTTCACCACCCAAGATGAGGCGAACAAGCAAGTCTAATGGTCTTACATCTTCAGAGATGAGATGACAGCTGCCACTCACATACAAAACCTTCTATTGCTACAATATCCCCTGAGTTATCACTGTGTATGAAAATAAACAAATTCCAAGCTGGAAGGGTTTTGCCTGATTAACAATAATATTTCAGGGCTTCATATGAGTGTGAAATTACCTGGGACTATTCCAAAACACTGGATATTCTTCTTCTCTTTCTGCAAATGATTTTTCTCAGGGTTTCACTTTGGCAGGCACTTAGGCTAAGATTGCTTTGGGGCCCTTGGGCCAGCGGGGGTCCATCTGTTGGTTGTTCTGATCTACAAACAACGTTTCTTCTCTCTGAAACTATTTCAACTCTTCCTAAGAATTTAGGCCCAATAGTAGAATGTCTTGTGATGAACTTTACAAATCTCATCAAACATACTAGAGAGGTGAGTAAATCAGTGCTAGCAGGTGCCTGGTTGACATAGCCAGATACTTCTCAGAAGCCAATTGCTGTGGTTTTATGTCTCTAACTGAAGACAGAATCAGACCTGCTAATTGGCCGAAAAAGACGGCAGGAAGCAGATGAGCATCTGACCTCCGTTGCACTGCTTTGAAGATCTCAGCTGATCAGTCCTGGCAGGTTGTTAATCCACTCAAGCAAGACAAACCCCAGGGCCAGCTCTCTTTGGCGCTGCATGCTGAGAAGTCTACTGTAGTAGATTTCTTCGTAGGAGAACTCTGTTCTGTGTGATGTAAAGAATATTAAGCATTATCTACAGAGGAAGGACAAACAGAGGTCCTGAGAAAGTGGAAGTTTATGCAAATGGAAGAGCTAGTTCTACAAGGAATTCCAATTCCAGTGCTCTTGGTCTAATATCCATACTATCTTTATCATGGGTGGAGAGTAGAACTATGACCTGGGTAGACATGAGATCTCCATCATCACAGAAATTGTGTATTAGGTGCTGACCATATGCAAGGCACATTGTTAACAGAAAGTTGCAAGAACCAGTCCCAGGTCTCAGCAAGAAGGACTAGAAGGTGATGGCTAATAACAGTGGGAGTTTGAAGGGAAGATGGGTTTGGACAAGGCAGGAGAATCAGTGACCTCTTAATATGTAAAGATATGTTTCTCTCAAGCATAGAGTGGGCACTTGAGTTTAAATGTGTCCACAAAAGTTTTATGGTGTTGTATCTTTGTTTTAGTCTTGCCTTTAATTTTAAGAAAAATTTCCTCTGTAGGCTCTGATGATAGAGAGGGTGCTTATTGATCCATTTACTTGGTAACTCTTTGGGTTTGCCAATTCACAGTTGAGTGGCTTTAGAACAGGAAAATAGAACAGAGCTCAAATCACCTGACAATTTGCAGCAAATATATTATTAGAATATCCAAGTTAATTGGCTGATGCAATTAATTTCTTCTGCTTTTAGTGGCTTAAAAATCCTTCAAATGCACTGTATTTTCTGTTTGTTTTCCCAGTGACATGCTATACTACACTGGATTGCTTTAAATCCCATCTGGCCTGAGTCAAGGATGGTTCCACATGAATGGATCAGTTATTTGTTACAAATTGAAAATGACTATTTTCTATAAAGAGGAACCTTTTGCAATATTCTTCTCTGCCAGGGCTGCCATCTACAGCTCAACAAGGTACAGACTGGGCAGCTCCGCAAGCGTCACTGGGGATTGTGCAATGTTGCAGCCCTGTAAGTGATTCATAGAATTGAAATGGCTCTATTGACTCCTAATTAGCAAACACATGATAAACTGTAGTATGGTCTTCCCAGATTGTCTAACTCCTGATTCTCTTCTGTTTTAACCTATATGTGTTATACAGAATGACTGAGGCAGGACATGGTGATGCCCTGTACATGTATATCAGTTAGGATTTGATCAGGGAAGTAGGACAACTCTGAATGATACAGAATAAGGGATCTACTATAGAGATTAGATCTCACACAAGGATGGGAGGTGGTGAAGAAATCTATGGAAATCTATTGCCTCTATATCTGGTGTGGACCTGAAGTCATTGCAGGCCAACAGGACTAGCTGTTAATATAGTAAACTAGACATGAAGTGGAGGAGAGCATGGTCATACTGGAACCTGTGAGGACAAACCAGAACCTACCTAGGCAAATTGGAACCTGCCTCTGTCTCTCACCATCTCCAACCTCAATGCCTTGGAGACTTGAAGAAGTAAGTACCTTTGCCATGAAGCTGTATATGCAATGGGCCCAGGGCTTGGAGAAACTGGAGGAAGAGATCCAGCAGGAGGCACTGTGGACCTGGCTGCTGCTCCATGAGCAAGCACCCCGGTGACAAAAGGTGTAAACTACCACAGAACCTGGTGCTTTTTTTTGTTTGTTTTTTAATTGAAGTATAGTTGATTTACAATGTTGCACCAATCTCTGCTTGCAGACAAAACATAGAAATGACCTAAATGTCCATCGACGGATGAATGGATAAAGAAGATGTGGTACGTATATACAATGAAATACTACTCAACCATAAAAAAGAACAAAATAATGCCATTTGCAGCAACATGGATGCAACTAGAGATGATCATACTAAGGGAAGTAAGTCAGAAAGAGAAAGACAAATACCATATGATATCAGCACCTGATGCTTTGTACCAATCTTCAGGGTGCAATACCAACATCACTTTTGTCTTCTAAATCTTGTGCAAATTTTTCCTGTGGCCCTTCCTTAACTGGGGGCCATAGAGGATGGGAATTTGGGGAAATGTTGTTCCAACTCAGCTAAGTTGACCTAATATAAAACCAACATGGCAGATGTGTGGAAGACACAGTGACTCACTTTATATTTTTTGGTAGAGAGGGCAAAGCTAGGTGGCACACATATAAATATGTTAACTCGCTGTTCTCACTAAATGAGTCAGTCGCAGTGAGATAATAACTGATTTGAGTAGACATATATTAACGGTATAATTTTATTTTAAAAACTGCTATTCTATTCACTTCCAAAATGAGCCAGAGCTAATGTTCCTTAGATTCACAATTTTTTCTCAGAATCAAATTATTAAAGAGGCTTCAGAAATTCATCTTGGCCACTCATTTATTACCTGCACTGAGCTAGATTACACTGCATTCATTTATTCAGCAAACACATATTGATCTACCATTGATCCACATTCTGAGGCTAAAAAGATGATCAAAATACAGCCAAAATACAGATCAAAATACAGCTGACTCAGGTCAGCTAGTCATTACAACACTGGTTGAGATGTCCTCAACCTGAAGGGCAGTACCAGGTGATATAGGGGTGTCTGGGAAAGCTTCTCTGGAGAGACAAATCTGAACTTAAATCCAGCCTTGGTTGAGAAACAGAATTTTTATTTTGAGAGGAACCTGAAAGACGAGTCAGTGAATGTGAATAAACTTGAAACGCCCACTCATTTTAACCTCTTCGTCCTGACCTCAGAATGACTTTCAGGAAGGGGAGCCATTCATCTCCTCCACTGGAAACAGCAAAGAAAATAAAAGAAAAGCATTGTGCTTTCTACAGTCACTAATCACTAGAAAAGAAAGGAGGTTGATGTATCACCCTTTAGAAAGTTAAACTTGGTGTTCTGGGGCTTCCCTGGTGGCGCAGTGGTTGAGAGTCCGCCTGCCGATGCAGGGGACACGGGTTCGTGCCCGGTCTGGGAAGATCCCACATGCCGCGGAGTGGCTGGGCCCGTGAGCCATGGCCCCTGAGCCTGCGCGTCCGGAGCCTGCGCTCTGCAACGGGAGAGGCCACAGCAGTGAGAGGCCCACGTACCGCAGAAAAAAAACAAACTTGGTGTTCTGAGTCAGATCATTCCTAAAAGTGAAAAACAGAAAAATTGCCTAATGGTGATAATAAAAATAGGTAAGACAGGTTGAACCTTTTAGGCCAAGACTCACAGGGTGTTGCAATATTTGGGGACCATCTCGGATTCTGAATCTGGTCCCCAGCACTGCAATTTGAAAGTCTTGGTTTTGCTATTTCTATCCCAATGATCAGGCTCTAAGGAATTGACTTATGTCCCAAAGACATAGAAGATTGATTCATAAACCCAATATTAAGTTATAAATCTAAAGGTTCTTAATGATCTTCAAATGAGAGTAATGTAGTTGGACATTCTTTAGAGATATTTGTATCAAGATTGATGGATTACACTTCTTTACTGTAGAAGCATTTGTTTTTATCTAAAAAATGTGATGGGCCATTTGAAACAGACTTCCCCCCTGCCCTTTCCCTGCAATCTCTCTCTTCAACTGGGAATCACAGAAGAAAATTGTGCTGTGTGCGGGCTTATCAATTCGTCCAGGAATGGTGATAGGGTTCTATCCTGCTTGCAGGCTCTAGTATGTAACAATAAACTGAATATGAAGAAATTTTTATCAGAGAAGCAGGAGGAAGTTGTGGAAGTTTGAAGAGAGCAGAGAAGTTTTGAAATAGTCATTATGGAGAAGGGAGAGTGAACTGACCAGGGATAGCGATGAGAAGATGGCTGGGGAGGGCAGTGGTCTTAAACTTATCCATCTTCCTTAGGAACTAATCCATGTCTGTCCACAGGTGCCCAGAGAAGGCAGGTGTTTGGATTCACGCAGGATTGAGCTCTGCCCGGCAAGCAGGTACAAGGGGATGAAGGATTGTTGTATGCCCTGCTCCACATCCCAGATAAACTTTATCTGCCCAGCTCTGAGGACTTCATTATCCATATCTCAACAAACACTGAATTCAAAATGAAGCATCTTTTTTCTCTAACCACTGGACAAAATTTAAATGTTCTTTCCTAAATACAGAGGAATGGACAAGTAAGTTTAGCCAAGATTTCCTGCTGAGTTTTAAAATACTAATTTCCAAAACACTTGGATTTTGGAGAAAAGTGTTTTCACATACAAGGCTTTGTAGTACTTCTAGCTATTTTGTGTCTTGGACTTTATTTAAAATCTAAAGAAAATTGTAGCCATGTAAACATTTACAGAAATTTCCAAATGAGTTTAGTCATGAAGTCCAGGTTAAGAACTCATTAGACATTTTATTAACATTAACTGGTATTTTTGCCTCCAAACATTTACTGCCCTTCCAGCAGCATGATGATTTCATTCTGAGGAATAGCTTCTCTCCCACTCTGGGTCCTCTCAGTTCGGAAGTAAAGCAAGATACTCTATCCTCTCATAACCAAGAGGTAGTCACAGGTCCAAGCTAGACCAGTCACATGTTTTCCCTGTATGCTCAAAAACTAGCCAAGTTACAAAGATGACCGGGTAGGAAGGTGGTAGGTAAGATGGCTGGAATGCATAAATTCATTTTGGACAATTAGAAAGAAAATTTACTTAATTAGCGTTAAGTAGTAAGAATTATGAATCTGAAACAATCATCCATTTACTCATTCCACAAACAATTATTGAATGCCTACCCTGTACCAAGCAGTTCATCCAGGGCGGAACTGATGTGTAAGAAGTAAATGGACAGCTACAATACAACATAGTAAGTTGTACTAGGGGAGAAACAGGTGCTATGGGGGCTCAGAGAAGGGGCAGGACTAGGTGCTCATAGCTAAGATATGAAAGACGCCATCAAGTAGTGGCTTTCTGAGCCCAGTTTATGGGAAAATGAAGGAATTAGGCACTACAAAGCTAAAAAAAAAAATGAAGGTCGGGGACCAAGCCTCAAGGGGAACGCCCAGGGAGGGGGACAACGCGTGGACGTTGAAGATGAAGAAATAGGTGAAGACAAAGAAGAGAAATGGCAGTTCTCAAGCTTTACTACACGGGAGAATCTGGGGAGCTCACTTAAAATGCAGCTTCCTGGATCCTACTCTCCCAAATTCTGATACAGTAGGTTTGGGGCAATGCCAACGAAGCTGCATTTCTAAGAAGCATCCCAAATGATTCTGATTCAGGTGGTGGCTTCTGACCTCACTTTGAAAAATACCTTGTGTTGTTAAAAGTCCCCATCACAATATGGTCTCCTCTGCTTTCCCACTTCACCTGGATCTTCCCCGTGATCACATTTACACATCTTTCTTGGCACTCAAGTGAACAGGTATTTTGTAAATTTCTTCTAAAAAGATGCTTTCTTTTAAAAAGTCTTCAACATTTTGGAAACACGATGCATTGGTGACTGAAGCTCTGCTAACACCCCTCTCTGTCTTTGCTGCCTTTTCCTGTCCTTGGGGAGCAGGGTCTAGACACCAGGTTCTGTGGAGCCCAGATGTGAGCTGCTCCCTGGGTAACGTGGATGCTATCGGCAGGATAGAAAATGTGACCTTTGTCCCAAGGAGTCTATTTCTCAGCTCATATCCCCTCTTCCCCAGTACCTTCTGTGACCCCTCCGGAGCATGTGAAACTCTCTCTGTAAGCAAAGTAGGCTAGCATCCTGGCTTTGATTGAAAATTGGAGCAATGGAAGGCATACTGTGAAGCAGTAGCTCCCCACAGCAAGGGTAGACCCTAAAGTATGATTTATAGTTATGCCACTCTCTTCTGTAGTTTACAGACCTCTTTCCCTGAGCAGGGAGTTAAACATGTCTTATTAACACTGGCAATTTTAGCACTTCCTTCCTCATGTCGTAATAGTAACTTCTCTAAGGTTTCTTGTTCGGGAACCAGCAGAAGTTATTGACAGACTGTAGAATCTCGCTGCGGGCCTTCCCAGGGCTGTCCACTAATTAGCCTGGCTGAGTAAACTTGGTGAAGCCTAAAATTCAAACACACTTTAAAACATACTGCATTTTAAATGTGTTTTGAATGAATCAGATCTGTATTTCAAGAGACTTTATTTTTTTTATTTTTTATGACCTTTTTAAAACACGCATGTATGTAATGAGAATTACATAATAGACCCTCTGAGCTCCATTACCCCAAATCAAGGAATATCCTGATTTTTCCATCTTACTTCTGTTTTTTGGATTACTTTTTTTTTTTAAACTGAAATATTTGAAAACAAATCCCATCCAGTGTTTCTTCATCCTTACATATGTTGAACATATTTCTTTAAAAATGGGCATTTTCTTATCTAACTACAGTGTCATTATCTCTTTTAACAACAATAATTCATTGATATCATCTGGTACCTGATCCATAATTAAAATTCCCGAAATGTCTCAAAATGTCTTTTTGCAATTGGTTGGTTAAAATCGGTTTCATAATGAGATCTACCTTTTAATGACTTCATTTTAGAGTTGGGTTTATGAAATCAGCCAATCTAATCATAATGTGTTTTTTTCCTTTCTTTCTTTTGGTTTTGTTTTTTTTCTGAAACAAGCACAAGATACTGCATTGGTTCTTTCTGCTACCCTCTTTCCTCCAGAAACTTTAGGATCAAGAAACGCAACCTCTTTTCTCATGCCATCTTGCATTTCCTGTCTGTGAGGCTTAACTTTAAGACAGGATTAATATGAAGTCACATTAAACTACCTTCAGACTCCCTGAGCCTCCCTTGTGGTTATTTATGATGAAAATAGGTGGGAAGTTTGTTGTCAGCTCTGTATCCTGTGAAGGAGCTTAGCAGTGTTTCTATATACCCCTCCCCCTGAACCACATTTCTGCAATATAAAGCGATGGGGCAATAGGAACCCGATGTTCTTTTTTTTAAGGCTACACTCTCCAGAACCCCCTGGGACCTGCCACCCTGTTCAGACATTTCTAGTTAAGGCCAGCGTCAGAATGACACGGTACAAGGTTTCAGCATCAGCTACCCCTGATTCAAATACTCTGTCCTCACTAACTGTACCAGCAAATAACTAAATGTCTTCGAACTCCAATGTTCATATCTGTAAAATGGGTATAATGATGCCTATATTAGAGGTGAATTTGTGAGGATAAAATGGGGTAGCCTGACTCACCTTGAGGCATAACTGCATTGTGGGCACTTAAATGCGACTTCCTTCCTCTGCCTCCTTTCCTCTTAAACTACTAAAGAAATAGGAAGCCTTTGACAACTTCTTACAAAATGTGTCGTGTGGCCCCTAATCTGCTTTGAAGTACTTTCTTGGAGGGATTTCTCTTCACCTGGTAAAGTTACCCTAACTTGGCAAAACTGACATGCAAATGGGATGGCTGTTACTGGTTTGAGGAGATAATACATGTAGACTTTGGATGGCTTAGAGACAATTTACATGCTGGTTTAGCAGACAAGCCTCCCAAGGCCTCTTTATATCCACACTGGCCAACTGCAGCTTAATCTGACAAGGATAATGTGCAGAATGTAAATATTACCATTTGTTCCATGTCATCTCAGATCAGACACTAATTTGCAAATGTAATTTATCATGTGTAAAGAAAACCAAAATGACAGCTCTTACCAGTATTTGGTATTTTTGTGTTAACAATAGTTCATTTATGATTGTTATTGTTTCAGGCAGAAAATATGTCTCAATATGTTCTGCTGACAATGTGGGCTTTTATATCTCAAACCTCTGCTAGCCTTTTCCATCTTCTCCCTTGTTGCACACTATTACCTAGGCTGGTCTTTTGATTGTTCCTCTCCACTACACTTTTATGCAGCTGAAGGAAATGTTGTGCCAATATTCCAAGTTCTGGGATCTGTTTCGGATGTAGGCTAACATGAAGACTGAGGGTCACATTTGATCTAAAGTGCATTTTGTCTGTTTTCACTAAGGGTCTCCATCACAAAGGAAATACATAGAGCAGCGAAATTATTGAAAAAAACTGGCTAAAGCCAAAATATAGATGAATTCAGGCTGGCCAGTTTGTGACACTCAACTTCAAGCACTAAACAATGGGTTCACCGAGAAGCCACAGTATCCAAATCGACTAGGTCTTACGCACCACAGAATATTAAATCTGCCCCCAAGGCAAAACCATCTATCTGTGTGGAGGAAGAGGGTTCACTATGTTTTTTATATTAAGTGGGTTCCCATTAGTTCATAATTTGTTATTCTTTCTTCCTCCTCTTCATGTCTCTTTAAAAGTTGGCAGAAGATTCTATGTTGGCAAGTTGATAATCTCTTTTATCTTCGTAAGGCCGCTGCCGTACCTTGCCCAGCAAGCTGTAGAAAGATCAGTGTGTCCTTATGTGACTGCTGGTGAGTTAGATGCCAGGAAAGAGGGAAGGCAGCGAATTGCCACTGGCCCTGGCAGTCCTTGTTTCAGAGTGGAGGCCTGCCAATCCCAGTAAAACACTCATGACATTTCAGAAGAACTACGGGATCTTTCTGCCTCATTTCTCACATGGAAAAATAGGAAGAATCAAGTATCCCCATCTGGAAGGAATATGTTTTTGTTTATCTTTAATTGAAAACAATGTTCCACCATAGAATTTATACCAGGTCCTGTGCTTCTCCCAGTGGTGAATGGCACAGGAGATAAGAATAGAAAGGGTCCGGGAGGGGCCCGGGACTGCAGATAACACTTTTGTCATCCTGATTGGAAAAGCTTGTACAGCTGCTTTGATTCAGTAAAGCTAAATTTCTAAGATTTCCTTGACCTTTACTTAAACTGCTTTTGAGACAGTCTATTTTTATTATCGCCTGATGAGCTAGATGGAGCTTATAAATTAATCTCAGTGTGAATAAATCATTTAAAAGTGCAAGATAACTGACAAAGAGTTCTGAGCTGAGAATTATCACCTGGTTGATGGCAACAATGTAAACATTATTCAAGGAGCCAGAAGTTGGATTTTGTATATTTTGTGCTAGTTCCTTAATTGTTGCGGACAATGGTTGTTTCAGACATGCATTTGGGAAGACTCACTAGTATTAACATAACTTGTGTGAAGCTCTTGTGAGTCCTTGCATGAAAAGTCTTAGCTTTGGAGTGGGCTGACTTTTCTTCCAGAACATCAATGTCCACAGGGGCTTTTCTTACAGCTTTGCAGTGGTTTTTGAGATAAAGTAGATACCACCACCACCACCATCAACACCAACAATGACAACAACAACAGAAATAAAATATCTCTACATAACTCCATAGGGCAAAGGATTAGGAACTTGGTAAAATGAAGATTACAGTGAAACAGAGAGCAATTGCAACTCTACATTTTTGCCGAACATAACTAAAATTCAGTCTCTTTGTTAGCCTTGGGAGGGTAGCTTGTCATAATGGATATAATCTGAAATCCACACAAGAGTATTTGGGATTTGTTCCATTGATTATTTATTCAACCTCACTTTATTATTAAAAGATGTATGTTGCATAGTCTTCTTGATTTGCTATTATTTGTTAAACATATACTACCCTCCATTATGTAAAAATAAAACAAACTCAAACCTCCCAAGCATGATTTTCTCTTAAAATAAACTACATTATAGTCTAATCATCAATCATTTTACAGATTCCAATCATTTTACATTTTATAGACTACTTTCATAGTTTCTTAATTCCTACAACAAATAAATATTGAGTAGGATATGGCCAAGTTGCAGAGTAGGAAGAACTCAGGTTCACCTCCTCCCACGGGTCCACCAAAATTACGACTATTTACAGAACAACCATCTATGAGAACTATCTGAAAGCTGGCAGAAAACATTTCCCACAACTCATGATAAAAAGAAGGAACCACTATGAGATGGGTAAGAGGGACAGAGACACAATATAGTCAAGACCCACACACACAGACAGATGACTCACAAACATATAACCACAACTGCAGATATTCTCCTCAAGGAGCAAGTGTTCCAAGACCTACACTGGCCTCCACAGCCCAGGAGTCCTGCACTGCAAAGACAAGTACCCAGAGCGTCTGGCTTAATGTATGTCTGCCTTTGTGTACACCAGAAGGGCTTGCATATGGGAGAGCCAGAGAGCTGCAGGAAACAGAGGCTCTGCTCTTAAAGGGTGTGCCCCAGACTTCACATACTCCAAGGCCTCGCACAGAGACAGTAATTTGAAAAGACCTTGGGTCAGCTGCACTTGCTGATCTTGGGGAGCCTCCTGGAGAAGCAGGAGGCAACCAGGACTCCTCCTGGGCACAGAGAAGCAGACAGCAGCAGTTTGTAGAAGCTCGCGTACCACAAGGACACTGGTGCTGGCAGGAGCCATTTTGGAGTCCTCCCTCTGGCCTACTAGTGCTGGGGGCTTACCCACCCTACCACAGGGCTGAAAGCAACCCCATGGCAAGCCAGGCCCCACAGCCAGCCGCACCGGAACACTGCCGCACCGCACAGCAGGCTAGCAGCCACTCCGTGAGAAAAGGCCTGGCAACCAACGGGACCACGGGTCAGCCCTGCTGACAAGCACACCCACAGTAGCCATCCCATCACCACAGAAGGACCCATGCAGCCCACATAGGCTGCACCCCTAGACATAGAGCTCTGGTAAAAAGAGGGGTGTGTACTGCCAAGATCCATAGGACATCTCCTGTATAAGGCCGCTTCTCCAAGATCAGAAGATATAACTGACCTACATAATACATAGAAATAAACACAAAGAATTTAGCAAATTAGGAGACAGAGGAATATGTTCCAAATGAAGGAACAAGACAAACCCCTAGAAGAAGAACGAAGTGAAGTGGAGATGAGCACTATAGCCAGCGTCACCCTGATACCAAAACCAGACAAGGTATCACAGAAAAAGAAAATTACAGGCCACTATTACTGATGAACATAGATGAAAAAATCCTCTACAAAATGCTAGCAAACCAAATTAAACAATACATTAAAAGTATCATATACCATAATGAAGTGGGATTTATCCCAGGGAGGCAAGGATGGTTCAGTATCTGAAAATCAATCAATGTGACGTACCACACTAACAGGCTGAAGAATAAAAATCCTATGAGTATCACAATAAATGCAGAAAAACATTTTGACAAAATTTAAAATCCACTTATGATAAAAACTTTCCACAAAGTGAGTATAGAGAGAATATACCTCTACATAGTAAAGGCCATAATGACAAAACCACAGCCAACATCATACTCAACAGAGAAAAGCTAAAAGCTTTTCCTCTAAGATCCGGAACAAGACAAGGATGCTCACTTTTATTCCACATAGTATCAGAAGTCCTAGCCACAGCAATTAGACAAAGCAAAAGAAATAAAAAGAATACACTTTGGAAGGGAAGAAGCAGAGCTGTCACTGTTTGCAGATGATGTGATACTACGTATAGAAAATTCTATAGATGCCACCAAAAAGCTATTAGAACGAATAAATGAATTTAGTAAAGTTGCAGCATGCAAACTTAAAATATAGAAGTATGTTGTGTTTCTATACACTAATAATGAACCAGCAGAAAGAGAAATTAAGAAAGCAATCCCATTTACAATTGCATCAAAAATAATATACCAAGGAATAAATGTAACCAAGAAGGTAAAAGACTTGTACTCAGAAAACTATAAGACATCGATGAAAGAAACTGAAGATGACACACATAAACGGAAAGATATGTTGTGCTTGTGGACTGAAAGAATTAATAGTGTTAAAATGACCATAGTACCAAGGCAATCTACAGATTTAATGCAATCCTAATTGAAATATCAATGGCCTTTTCAGAGAACTAGAACAAATAACTCTAAAATTTGTTTGGAAACACAAAAGACCCCCTAATAGCAAAAAGCAATCTTGAGTAGGAAGGACAATGCCTGATGTATCACACTCCCTGGTTTTAAACTATACAAAATTACAGTTATCAAAACAGTATGGTGCTAGCACCAAAATAGACACATATATCAATGTAACAGAATAGATAGCACAGAATTGAACCCACACTTATATGGTCAGCTGATCTATGACAAAGGAGGTAAGACTATACAATGGGAAAAAGACAGACTCTTCAATAAATGATGTTGGGAAAACTGGACGGCTACATGCAAAAGAATCAAATTCGACAACTTTCTCACAACATATAGAAAGATAAACTCAAAATGGATTAAAGACTTAAATGTAAGACCTGAAACCATAAAACTCCCAGAAGAAAAGACAGGCAGTATGCTTTTCAACACTGGTCTTAGCAATATTTTTTGGATATGTCTTCTCAGGCACGAGAAACAAAAGCAAAAATAAACAAGTTGGACGGCATCAAACTAAAAAGATTTTGTATAGTGAAGGAAACTATCAACAAAATGAAGAGGCAGCTTGCTGAACGGAAGAAGATTTTTGCAAATGATATATCCAATAAGGGATTAATATCCAAAATATGCAAAGAACTCATACAACTCAACATCGAAAAAACAAACAACTCAATTAAAGAATAGGCAGAGGATAGGAATAGATATTTTTTCAAAGAAGAGATACATGTATCTGGGATATCAAAAAGATAACAACTAACAAACATTGACCAGGATGTGGAGAAAAGGGAGTCCTTGTGCACTGTCAGTGGGATGTAAATTGGTGCAGCCGCTATGGAAGACAGTATGGAGTTTCCTCAAAAAATTAAAAATAGAACTGGCATATAAGCCAGTAATTTCACTTGTGGGTATTTATCCAAAGAAAACAAAACACTAATATGCACTCCAGTGTTCATTGCAACATTCTTTACAATAGCCACTATATGGAAGCCACTTAAGTGTCCACTGACAGAAGTATGGATAAAGAAAATGTTTTACACACACACACACACACACACACACAGACACGATGGAATGTTACTCAGCCATGGAAACATGAAATCTTGCTATTTGCAATGACATCAATGGATATAGAGGGTATTATGCCAAGTGAAATAAGTCAGACAGAGACAGACAGATGCCAGATTATCTCACTTGTATGTGGAATATAAAAGCAAAACAAATAAACAAGCAAAAGCAACTTGTAGATACAAAGAACAAACAGGTGGTTGCCAGAAGGGAGAGAGTGAAGGGGTGGGCAAAATAGATGAAGGAGATTAAGAGGTATAAATGTCGAGTTATATAATAATTAAGTCACAAGGATGTAATATACAGCATAAGGAATAGTAATAACTTTGTACAGGGAAGACAGTTACTAGCTTTATCGTGGTGATCATTTCACAATGTATGCAAATGTCAAATTATTATGTAGTGCACCTGAAAGGAACATAGTATTGTACATCAATGTGAACTGTATTTCTTTTTTTTTTTTTTAAAAGCATATAAATAAGTAGATATTGAGCATCTGGGCCTTAGTTTCCTATCTGTAAGACGGAGACAAAACAATACCTACAAGTGCAGGATTGTTTTGACTTTGCATGAGATAAAATTTGTAGAGCACTTATAATAATTTTTATTTTTTATTTATTTATTTTTTAAGATTTGTATTGGAGTATAGTTGATTTACAATGTTGTGTTAGTTTCAGGTGTACAGCAAAATGAATCAGTTATACATATTTGTGCATTTGCTCTTTTTTAGATTTTTTTCCCATATAGGTCATTACAGGGTGTTGAGTAGAGTTCCCTGTGCTATACAGTAGATTCTCATTAGTTACCTACTTTAAATATAGTAGTGAGTTTATGTCAATCCCAAACTCCCAATTTATCCCTCCCCACCCTTTCCCCCTCATAACTATAAGATTGTTTTCTATGTCTGTGACTCTATTTCTGTTTTGTAAATAAGTTCATTTGTACCATTTTTTTAGGTTCCACATGTAAGTGATATCATATGATATTCGTCTTTCTCTGTCTGGCTTACTTCACTTAGTATGATAATCACTAGGTCCATCCATGTTGCTGCAAATGACATTATTTCATTCTTTTTTATGGCTGAGTAATATTCCATTGTATATATGTACCACATCTTCTTTATCCATTCCTCGGTCAATGAAAATTTAGGTTGCTTTCATGTCCTGGCTATTATAAATATTGATTTTTAGATCACTATTGTAAATAATGATTTTTAGATCATAGTAAACACTCTGTATGTTCGTGATTTTTCTCAACATTTATTCTGAACACAGAATTATTCCCAAGGTGGGGTGTGGTGCTGCAGATATTAAAAATCATAAATTGTGAATACTTTTCTCTGTGATACAGCTAGGAAGGGATACCAACCAATATGAAATAAGTAGGAATAAAGACCTGGAGCCAAATGATTATTATAACAAGATGAGGGTCAACAGCTGGGAGTGGGGAGTTAGTCTGAGTTGGTATATTTAGGAAAGTCCTATTAGAAGGGAGATATAAGACTCTTTCTGAGGGATAGGGTGGATTGAAAAGAAAGGACAGGGACACTGCAGACCTGGTAGCACAAGATCAAAGACTTTATGTAGGGTGAATGGGGCATTTTTAGGATCAGAGGGGAGCCTTACTTGAGTAGAGACTACATTGAGGGCTAGGCTGGGAAGTACCAGGAGAGGAGATTCTTTGGATAGGCACGCTGTGAGACTCTGCATGCCAGATTGAGGAATTTGGACTTGACCCTAAAGGCAGTGGAGAGCTACTAGAGAATTTTGAGCCGGAAAGAAACCAGATAATAATAGTCCTTTACAAAAGCTATTGTGTGAAATGAGAGACCCTAGAGGAAAGTGCAAAGATGAATACGTAAGTTAAGGCACAAAAGGATCAAGATTTAGATCTTAAAAATAATATTTGGGAATTAATAATGACCCATTTTCTAAAAATTTCTTAGGCATATGTCTTTGAGTCCACCCTGTAAATTAGATAAATTACCATCCATATCTTACCAGTGAAGAACTTCAGGTAGAGAGAGTTTGAATGACAGAGTCACACTTAGTCTTATTTATTAAATATTTATTGAGTGCCTGCCATTTTCCAGGTTATCTGTTATAGCTAGTGATGAAATTGAACCACAAACACAAACTCTAAGAAAAATTATACTGTGAGTGTAGACAATTGGGAAATGCTTGTAGAAAGAGTGATTGACTAAAAAGGAGAATGAATAAGCCACATTACTTATAATGCTTTGGAGTGGTTTCATATCAAAAAATAACCAAGCATGCCTTTAGCCTTCTAATTCAACAAGTATGCACACTCTGTTCTTAGTTTTATCCACTTCGAACTACCATAGGTCAAGCATATCTGAATAGCCACTTGGAGGATACAGGAGTTTTCTGTTACTGTTGTAAGAAATTTCCACAAACGGTGGCTTAAAATAATTCAATGTATTATCTCAAAGTTTTGTAAGCCAGAAGTCTGATATGGATCTCATGAGGGTAAAAACTAGGTGTTAACCAGGACTGCACTTCTTTCTGGAGGCTCCAGGGCAGAATCTGTTTCCTTGTTCATCCTGGTTGTTGGTAAAAATCAGTTCCTTGTGATTGTAAGACTGAGGAGCTGAAACCTGGCTGTCAGCTGAGGTCTGTTCCCAGCTTCTGGATGCTTATGGCCCCTTTCCTTCTATTTCAAAGAAATAGTGGTTTGACTCCTTCTCACACTTGGCATCTCTCCTGCCTCTTCTTCTACCACATCTCTCTGACTCTGACTAACCACTTTTTCTGTATTTAAGGGTTCATGGGATTACACTGGCCCATGTAGATAATCTGGGATAATCTCCCTATTTTAAGGTCATCTAATTAGTAAACTTAATCACAACTGCTAAGTCCCTTTTGACTATAACCTAACATATTCATGGGTTTTGGGAATAGGGTGGGGACATCCTTGGGGAGTCATTAGTCTGCCTTCTACAGAGTGAAATGAAGCAACAACATTTAATGGTTAAGGTAAGGAGTAGATAGTTCTTTCATTCAGGATTGCTGAAGGCATGTTTCTTAACTTCATCTCCTTTTCCCATTCGTACACTCGCTATACCATATTTGAGAAAGAAAAAACAGAGGTACATATTGCATTATTTAAATGTTGAGGCTTTATGGACCAGGCAAAATGTCCTTTATGTATGAGGAGATTTGCATGTTCAGGTGATGCATTTGTTCATCTCAAGTATTTTCTACTGAATTCATGGCTTTTTACTGGCTACTGTGGATATATGCAAAGACAAACCCTTACTCTCAAGTTGGTGATGTGGAAGATGTGATTAAATGGGCAAATGAGTTACTACAGTTCAAAGAAGCCCTTCCTACTATACGCTACCATAATGGAAGTACAATGTATTGTGGCGAATAGAGGATAAAAAGATTATCTTCCATCTGAGAAATCAGGGGTTAATTCATGGCATTCAGGTATGGAAGAATAGGCAGAGAAGGAAAGAGGCTTTTTGTTGGGGTAAGTTTGGCCAAACAAAGTTGAGAGCTGTGTATCTTTAAGTACTTGGAATTCCTTCAGACTGAAAAAAAAAGGGGCTAGGTAAAAAGGTTTAATAGGATGAAAAATGAAGTGTTATATAGATTGGAAAAAAATACCTCAGTGGGTCACATTTGTCAGGAACAAGACTTTCAACTTTTTTTCCCATAGAGAATGGGGAAACAACAAAAGCATTTGAGCAGAACAAGGGCAAGAATAGTGCCAGGCATCAGGAAGTTCCTAACAAGTGAGATGGAGAGAAGTAAGAGCCTGGAAGTGGGGAGACCTGCCAGAAAGCACTTATAGCAGGTCAGGAGAGAGATAATGAATGACTTCCTAATGAGAGTGGAGATGGTATGAACTTAAGAGAAAATGAGAAGGACATTGAGGATGTAGAAAAAAAAGGAATGTGGCAGTGATTAGAGGTGAAACAGAGGGAGAGAAATGTTAAGTCCAAGATAGTTCTAAAGTTTAGAGCCTGGACAGGAGGCTGTAGGAGAATAAGGAAGGAAATCAGGAGGAGGAAAAGTTGGGTAGAAGCGTGAAGAATGTGAAATTGGTTTGACCTGTGATTCCAGAGAAGCTGATAGAAAATTCAAGTGATGTTTGATGTAAGGGAAAGTTCCAGCACAGATGAGATGAAGGCCAAGGAGAAGAATATCTACACTTATGGGGTGAGAACCAACTGATGATCAAAGAAGATGGAAAAGATTCATGGTGAGCACAATGGCATGGGAGGTTTTCAGAAAAGAATCTTATCCAAGATGCTGGGAAGACACTGAAGAGAAAAGCAGACATTGTAGGCAGACACCCACCTCCGTTCCACATTTATGACTCCCCTTGTCTTTGGCAGGAGACTTTGGAGAGGAGAGAATCAAGGTGTCTGATCAATTTAAAGGATGATTTTTTGATGCTGTTGAGTAAGCATTCTGAGAGTAGAATTTAACTTAAAAAAAGGGGGAAAACCCATGGAATATGACAATGTTGGCAAGTTGTCTAAAGCCAATTTGGGTGAGATGGAAGATTTTAACTCCTGAATTTTATTTACTTTTAAAAACATCATTTTAAACTTCTGAATAAGTACTTTTATTGTTGTTGTTTTAGACTAGAAATTCTAGCATTAGGATTCATATGCATGTGAATCTCCAATGTATATCCTATTATTAAATAACTTGAATTGTACGTATGGTTTCTTATGAGTGTAAAATGCCCAGTCCTGAATATTAACTGACAAGGCTATTGATTTGCCCACAGCATCCCAGCTGAGAGGACAGGAAGGACATTTTCTGATTTCTACCAGAGGCACCACCTGAGCAACAGGATTCAGAGATCCTCTGGTGTTCGACCGAAGAGTGGTCTTTGGGAATTAGTGAGCGTGAAAGGAATGTGCTGTGAGCCTCCATCTCCTGTTTATCTGGGAGGGAAGGGCAGATAGTGAGCTTGACAGTGAAATTCTAACCCTGAAAACTGATGAGATGCCAGCATTTTCCTGCCTCGCTGGGGCTGCCAAGGTATCTCTTCTTACTTCATAGGGGAGTGACTGGTATTTGAGCCCTGATAACAGCAATCTTGGTGGGGGGGACTGAGTCAGGGAGGAGATTCCAGAAAAGCAAATGGCTGAGGAAAGAGCTGGGGCCTGTGTGAGGACAGAGGTGCAGGACCTGGCTTCAGCTGCCACCGCGCAGGCAGGAGGGCAGGGCACCAAGGGGGGACGGCAAGAACATTCTTGTAGAGGATGACCAAGCACTCATAAGCTTACATTTTTAAATAGGAGTGGTGAAGAGAAGAAGGAATTATGTTTGGTCTCTGGCCTAGAATCACACTGAACTTTGCTGAGGAATTTTTCATGTCACTGATGGTCAGCTGGGGCAGAGAGCCTGGGTTATGGAAATCCTGTCTGAACAGTTGCCTCTTGAAAATCAGATCTACATTCAATAATCCCAATGGGATAACCAAAAGGAAAGATTATATGTTAGCCTAAGATTTCTCAGAACACTATCTGTATACTATGTGGACTTTTCACAGGCAGTTGTACTTCTGTCCTTAGTAACTAAACACCATAGAACACTCTATGGTGACCAATCCTTAATTAGACCCTAAAAATTCAATTAAAAAGCTGTTTACCTTTTCCTCTTGGATTAGAGTGAACCCAAATCTGTATGGGAGGAAACACCGAGACAGAAGAGAGTGCGGGTTGCCATCCTAAAAATCAGCACAATATTTGGTGAATGTGTTTCTAAATTCTAGCTTCATTTGTCATATTTAGATGAATTTTAAAGAAGTTGTAAACTTGTTAGGCCTGCAGCAATGGATACAATAGCACTGTGTACACAAACAGCAGCAAGAAGGAGAAGCAAAGGCTGGTGGGAGTAAGACATGGCATGGGCTCAGAGGATCTCAAACTGGCTCGGTGAGACCACCGTGCCAGCTTTGAGGCTGGACAAATTTAAATCTTGTGTCATCATAAATACTTTAATGATGGAAAGTCAGCTTTAGCAATGGTATCTGCTCCAGGGATGCACATTTATTATCTTTCTGAGTAATACTAAAACTCATCCTCTGATGACACCATAGGGTTCTTAGACAAGACGTACGGTGGGTTTGTACATCCTCACCCTCCTTCCTTTCAAAAGTCCCCCAGTGAGCCTGCTACGTTCTACTGAGTTGGGTATTTAGTCATTATTTCTTTCCCTAATCACTTTCCAGAGTTTCTTGCCTTCTTTTGCTGTTAACTTTTTGGCTGCAAGTGTCTGGATTTCCCTGGCAGAGGGCTTGGCAAATGTCAAATACCCATGCATTACATAAGCATTGGATGGGTTCATGGCTTCATTCTCCAAAATATCTCAGAGGCAGAAGGCATTTGCTTTTAAGATGCTAGTCCGCTGAAATTAAGAGGCAATGTTGTTTCCCTGAAAGATTTGTAATGAAGACAGAGAAGTGGAGTCAAATTGCTTATATATAGCAATTACATTTTTATTATGCTCATTCATTTGCTCACATTGATAATGTTCAACTCCACAGTTTGTGCTGAATTTCTGGTGATCTGCACCCATTTCTCCAAAAGGCTTGGGAAACATCTCCTGTTTTCTATGAAACTCAAGCCTAGGGTCAGACATGGTTTAGCCACCAATCAGGCTTAGCACTATGTTAGTTGTTTATATCTCCCAGTGTCAGTATGACACACCAAGAAAGCCATTGCTTAGACAATTTTTAGGACTAGATTAGATTAGAAAAGCTTGTACTCAAAGAAGCACTGAGGATGGAGCGTGAGTTTAGTCAGTTGCCCAGTTAAAGATGTTAGACATGTCTTGGTCTACACTTGTGGTATCCCTCTATCAACTGTATTTGTAATACTTTCTTCTCAAAAATATGCAAAACAGATATCGCATACATTTAACTGCTTTACCAAAGAAAATGAGAATTTTATTTAACTGAGAAGAAAAAAGGAGAATTTAAATGATCCTTAAGAGGGAAAAGCATATTTTGTTTGTGGATTGGTGTGGGCTGCTAAATTAATTTTAAAATGATTATAATAATTTCTATTGTATATTGAGCATTTACCCTCTGCCAGGTATCATGCTTAAGGCCTTTGTGTGCGCACCATCTGAGGATCGTATGTGTTTCATGTCATTGGATTCTTATGATGATCATGAACTAAGTAGCATTATTATTTTCATTCTACATATGAGGAAACGGGTCTGAGAGAAGACTTGACCGAGTAAAGCCAGGACCCTTCACCTCCAGAGCCTGCCTGCTTGCACCTTAGTTTGGCTGCTTAGAAGATACAAAGCAGTATGTAAGGATAATTAAGTGTATGTGCTTCTTGGCGAAAATGAGTTTAGAAACTTACTAGTGGGTAAAGTATCTTATTATTAAAGATATTGTCAGGGGCTTCCCTGGTGGCACAGTGGTTGAGAGTCTGCCTGCCGATGCAAGGAACACGGGTTCGTGCCCCGGTCCGGGAGGATCCCACGTGCCGCAGAGCGTCTGGGCCCGTGAGCCATGGCCGCTGAGCCTGCGCGTCCGGAGCCTGTGCTCCGCAATGGGAGAGGCCACAGCAGTGAGAGGCGTGCATACCGCAAAAAAAAAAAAAAAAAGATATTGTCAGGCCATTTCTTTCCTGTGCAGCGAGGAAGGTGTTCAAGAAATAAACATTTCTTTTCATCCCATGCCTGGATTCTTTCCTCATCGTTCCAAGAAGTGTAATATCCTGTTTCTCTGAGCTGGAGAAAGGGAATTGTAGTTGGCAAGTTGACAGCCAGGTGACTAGTGGGATGTAGTGGCTGCTACGTTTCAGGTGACTCCTGCATCGCCATGATGGTAGCAAAGAATGCCCCAGTAAATTTCCTGCTCCACGTGATGTGAAGGTCCTAGCTCTGTCTCTTTCCTCACTGGGTCCTCTTGTTTGCCTGGGAACATAGCTGGAACTCTCCCCAGAAAGTGCAGAATCACAGTGTCGCTTTCTCTTTGATTCTAGTTTCCACAGGTGGGTCTTATTTTGTTTGAAATAGATGTATTCCTGAAAAGTTGAGGATAATCACATTTGAGCTTATTGATTTGTATTTGAAATGTAATGTGGTGATGCCACTGTTTCCATTTGTCTTCTTAGCATTGTTAAATAATAAAATTGCAGGGAACTTAATAGCTACAGATATTAAGATATTTGAAGGAATCAAGGAATGCTATGGTCATTGCTTTTCTGTGAACTTCTTGAAAGGTGAATAACCTCTCATTTTTTTTTAAAGCTCTTCTTTCACTTAGTAAGATATCTCAAAACAGAATGTATCTCTGTATTAGGCTTCCAGACAATAGTAACTAGTACATTTTCACATACCAACTGTAAAGTTGGACATTTATTCATTTTCCCTAGTTCTCAGTTTCCTCATTGTAAGGGAGTAGGACACATTAGTCACAAGATGGTTGAGTGGATTTCATGTACTGCAGTGTGCTCAGTACTGGCCCATGGTGGGGACCCAATAAGTGATAGTTGTTTTGGTTTTTTTTTAACATCTTTACTGGAGTATAATTGCTTTACAATGGAGATGCAAGAGGGAGGAGATATGGGGATATATGTATATGTATAGCTGATTCACTTTGTTATGTGATAGTTTTTAATAGCAATCAGTTTGAAATCCAGAAAGTTCTGCCTGAGAGTAGAGCTCTTTGATTTTAGTCTCAATTCCAGCACCTACTAACTATCTCTGTGACCACTGTTACTTCATTTCTAAAATGGGAGTGAGAGTTTACTTGTCCAAAATTTAAAGGACTAGACCAAAATATCTTTAGAGGTTTGTTCTAGGTCTAAAATTAGTATCTATAACCCCTAGAAAAGGCTTAATTCAATCAAATAGTTTAACTTGGGAACTAGTAATAACCAGTTGCTTGAGTAAACCTAGCACTTGTTTCTTCATTGTTTTATATCGTCTTGTAGTTACCACCGCCATTAAAGAGAAAGGGGTTGGGCTGATTTCATGCGGGCTCATACACATGGATAATCCTTTTCTGTTTTATGTCAGTGGCATTTTTCCTAAGATCTTCATTCCTTTCAAATTCACCATACTTCTTTTTCTTACCTTTTGGGTTTTTTTCCACCAAGAGGGCTGACTTAAAAAATGAGTTCAGCAGCTCAGCATATTTCAGAGTTGTGATTAATTCTGGACGCTTGCTCATTTATTAAAAGCTCCAATTTCTCTCTCATCATCCTTTCCTCCTGATAGATTTGCCCTCCTAATACTCTTTAACCCTTTGGGTTTACCTTATCTCCCTTGGCACTTTTGCTTCTCTTATCTCTAACCTGTTAGACTTAACTGATGTAATTTGTTTTCCTTGGGTTTCCTCCTTCTCTGTACAGACATGAATACTCACTCTAAATATTTCTCACCTCCTGCATTAGTCTTTGTCAGCTGAATCCTAATCTACCCCACTTTTCATGAAAGTTCATAGCCATGTCCAGACTCTTCTCTGCATTTTCACTCCTCTTCGCAGAGTGTCATGTTATACTCAGCAAACCTAACTCCTGCAAATTTCTTTTAGATGCTGTTTCTCATTTTCTGATATGAAATTGGTCTTGGTAGCAGGTTTTCAGCAGAATAGTCCATTTCAGCTTTGAGCAAATATTCTTCCAGATGACTTGACCTGTACCTTGCTGAGCTGGCTAGACTTGGGATACGTTGTATGCGTAGTTTCTGGTCTCCCCCGTAGTCTGGTCTTGGGTAGGTCTCTATGTCTCTATGGTCTTCAGTATAATGCCAGATTGGATATATCATCATTTTCCAGACCTAAACGTCCTTGAAGACAACAGTCAGGTTCTAAGAGCATTTCTGAATTTTATTTCTAAGATTGCATAATCTCAAGTTTCCTTGCCTTGGGTTAGTAATTATTTCAAGTTATTGTGGGGTGAAGATCTTGGATCAGAAGCTCAGACTATATATGTATCCATATTTATATGGATCTTAGATGAAGAACATTGGCAGATATAGTTAATTATATTTAACATATTCAGTTCAATTGAACAATTTTTTCCAAAGCCATGGTCCACAGCTGAGATGTGGGGGAGGAGATAAAAGGAATCTTGGCTGCAGGAGCACTTGGGAACTGTGGAACTCCAGGGTCCCAGAGATCTCTGCTGGTTCTTTGGTTGCATGAGTACATGGCTCATTTGGGGTGGGAATCTATCTACCGAGGAAGCTGTCAGGTCTCAGGGCCTTGACTCTAGTTCAATGGTGGGATGGAAGCAGGAGATTTTGCTCTAAGAAAGGGTCAATTGTCATTTTCTGCTTTCACAGTGGGTTTGACTTCACACAGGCCAGTGCATCCTTGAGAATTCATTTAATATATATGAAGCAAATGTTGCTTCAAGCACACTTTTACACTGTCCTTTATTTCAGTCTTCAAGATACCAGAAAAACAACCCAGGGAGAAAGTTTTCTCTCTGTAGGTTCTGTTGATTAGGGTGACAAGAATTTGATAAGTTACAAGGTAACCACAGAATCTGACATGAGCTACAGGCCTAGAATTCAGTGCCATTTGGTTTCTCAGGAAATCTCAAAATTATTGGATAAGAACCTTTGACTCATCTGGAGAATGAGGTGTCATAGATCGTATAAAACATCCTGTATAAACCTTCGTATCATGGAGTTAGAAAAGAAGGCAGAGCAAAAAAGATGATCACATTCTCCATTTTAAAGTTGTTAGGTAACTGGAATAAATGATCAGATAACAACCTAACTGGTGACGTATTTATAGCATATGTGCAACATAAAGCTAAAATTCTAAATGATAATTACATGACATAGAAAGTCATTGCATTAACACGAAAATGATAGCTTGTTCTATGACATAATTTCCAAACATATCCATGAAAATTAAAGGAGATGTATGGCAATGTTACAGTGAATAGAAACAAAATTTAAAGTTAAAAATAAGGTATTCATTTAAATACCTATTGCCATACACAGAGGTTGAGAGTAAGGCAGGCCCTGTAAAGAGAATGCCTGGGTACAGATCCTAGCTTCATGCTTACTAGTTGATGACCGTGGATGACTTACCTATCATTCTGTGCCTCTGTTTTCTCATATGGTAAAATGTGGAATATATTGGCAGTAGTGCCCACTTCATAGATTTGTTAGATTAAATGATAAACACATATAAAGCACTTAGAACAGTACCTGACACAGAGTGCACATTCAATAAATATTGCTGGGCTAACTAAGGCTGTGTACATCTTTGAACAATCAGAAGAACTACAGAAGATCCATGGATGAAATAAAAGTTCTTAGGAATAATTGAAGAAAGATGACCTGTTTCGGTGGACAAAACCAGTCTCCCCAGGCAATTATAATTGAAAATTATTTGAAAGTGTTAAACAACCAATATTTTGTTAGATTAACCAATACATTTGACTTAATATAGAGAGAGATTTTAATATTGAACCAACTTAGTTTGGAATCATTTAGCTCTTCCCCACAACAAGCAACATATGAAACACCAGCATGTGACAGACACACATGAAATACAATAGTCAAAATAAAACTAAAATCTGATGTTACTGAGCCAAAAATAAACAGGCTAAGAAAATATATAGACATCAAAGTTTTCATGTACAGACATGATTTCCCTACAGTGATTTTGTAGGCAGTGAATATGCCCTTTTAAATTAGGACACTGTATGTGATTATGATCATCTCACTAGTTATTCATGCAAATGGAGTGTTTTGTTTAACTTTTTATTTATTTTTGATGTACAGTTGATTAACAATGTGTTAGTTTCAGGTGTACAGCGAAGTGATTCAGTTATACATATACATATATCTATTCTTTTTCAAATTCTTTTCCCATTTAGGTTGTTACATAATATTGAGCCGAGTTTCCTGTGCTATACAGTAGGTCCTTGTTGGTTATCCATTTCAAATATAGCAGTGTGTACATGTCAGTCCCAAACTCCCTAGCCATCGTTGTTCATCACTATGGCTTAGTGTCTGGAATTATGATTTGTCCTGCATGTTTCTATGGCTGTCTTGGATCCCTAGAAACAGTACGCCTTGAATCATGGTGGTCTTCTTTATTTAAGGTTTATATCCGACAGATAGGTAATACTTATTCATTCATTCACTCAACATATGAACACCCACTATGTGCCAGGCAGATGGGAATATTGTAATGTGTTTGTGCATAAGACAGACATTCTCCATACTTATAGGTCTTACAATTAAAGAAGAAGACAGACATATCAAAATTTTATAAGCAACTGGATAATTGTAATGCAGATATGCGCTATGATGGAAAAGTCCAGGTGTTGTGAGGTTTATATTCATAGAGGCTGGGAAAGGCTTCACTAAAGAAGTGACATTAAACTGAGCCCTGAAAGAGAATGAGGAGTTAGTGAGGTGAAG
Organism: Monodon monoceros; assembly: GCF_005190385.1. Lineage (NCBI taxonomy): Eukaryota > Metazoa > Chordata > Mammalia > Artiodactyla > Monodontidae > Monodon > Monodon monoceros. The sequence continues at coordinate 18,564,265 of NW_021703771.1, read as the reverse complement.
GGTGCAGATCAGGGAGGGAGAGGAGGAGAGACAAGCATCTCAGGAAAGGTAATAGCATGTGTGAAGGAGCTGCAGTAAGAAGGAACCACAAAGCCATCATGGCTGACGTGAAGTGAGTTGTGGGGAAAGTGGCTCAAGGTGAGGCCTCGAGGGCCATGTTAAGAATTCTAAACAGCTCTAGAGGCAATGGCAGCTATGATGAGTTCTAAGTGGAGCTGGTCATTATCAGGCTATTAGTTTATAGGGGTCACCTGGCTGTCAAGACCGATGAGAGGGCATGGCAAGAGATGAACTAGGGAAAGAAGTGAAGAGGCTGTTTCTGAAGACCAACACCAAGATTTTGGGGGTTGACTGGATGTAGAGGTAAAAAGAAAGGGAGGTATCAGGTTGACCAGCTTTCTTTATGAGTCTGAGGGGTGGTGTTGCCATTTACTGAGATGGGGAATGTTGGTGCAGATGGAGGTTTGGAGGGATAATCAAGGGTTCCATATAAATATGCTGGTGAGGTGCCCAAGTGGAGCTGTAGAGTGGACATCTAGATCTCCATAGAGGGTCTAGATCTCCATAGAGGTTGATGAATGCCCAGATAGGCTAAGGTCTGAAATGTCCACTGGAATTAGTTACTTTGAAATGCAAAAAAAACTGCAGTGAGGTATCACCTCACACTGGTCAGAATGACCATCATCACAAAATCTACAAACAATAAATGACAGAGAGGGTGTGGAGAAAAGGGAACCCTCCTGCACTGTTGGTGGGAGTGTAAATTGATACAGCCACTATGGAGAACAGTATGGAGGTTCCTTAAAAAACTAAACATAGAGCTAACATATGATCCTGCAATCCCACTCCTGGGCTTATACCTTGCAGCACTATTTACAATAGCCAGGACATGGAAGCAACCTAAATGTCCATCGACAGAGGAATGGATAAAGAAGATGTGGTACATATATACAATGGGATATTACTCAGCCATAAAAAAGAATGAAATAATGCCATTGGCAGCAACATGGATGGACCTAGAAACTGTCATACTGAGTGAAGTAAGGCAGACAGAGAAAGACAAATATCATATGACATCATTTATATGTAGAACCTAAAACAATGGTACAAGTGAACTTATTTATAAAACAGAAATAGTGTCACAGACATAGAACACAAACCTATGGTTATCAGGGGGGAAAGGGGAGGAGAGATAAATTGGGAGACTGGGATTAGCATATACACACTACTACATATGAAATAGATAACTAATAAGGACTACTGTATAGCAGAGTGACCTCTACTCAATACTCTCTAATGGCCCACATGGGAAAAAAATCTTAAAAAGAGTGTATATATGTATTTGTATAACTGATTCACTTTGCTGTACAGCTGAAACCAACACAATCCTGTAAATCAACTATACTCCATAAAAATTAAATAAATAAAGTACTAAAGGCTCTGACCAGAGCATTTTTTTTTGGAAAAGGTGGTTTGACAAAATTGACAGGGTATGATAATTGAAGCTAATCATGACTATTATTTGTGAAAAGATTCACGATGAGATAATTTTTAAAGAGTGAGAAAGGAAAACTAAAGTCCCCTTTCTACAGTTGCCCTTTTGCAAGGTCTGGGGTGAATGCTCATATTTCTTTTCTCTTTTTGTAACACATGTTTATTCCAACCAATTTATTTTGCAGGTAATTCTAAACTCTAAAGGTGCAGGCCTAGAATGATTTAAACCGTACTCTGATGTTTTATTCCCTGTTACATTGCTATTTAATTGCTGCCTTGCTGCTTCTTAAGTGAAAGTTATATCTTCCAGGTTTGAGGGTCGGGTTATTGGCTTCCATTTATTTACTGGGGTTTCAAAACAAAATACAGGGCATGTACCTAAATGGCTTAAGTAAGCTAACGTAGGGAAATTGTGGGAACTGTGATGTTGGCCAATGCTCCCTCCCATGTCCCTCTAAGGGTCCATGGATTCTCAGCGTCAGGTGTTTGCTGACATCATGATGAAATGTGGGCCTCCCCCAGGTTGCTAGATCTCTCAGTTTAAAAAGAGGAGCCAGATATCTGCATTTTCATGTGAACTCTGATTTTCAACATATTTGCAACTAATTTTTTTTTTCTCAAAACGCTTAAAGCCAAAAAAGAAAACAAAAACAAGTCTGGGAGCCATCTGGCTGATGGGCAGCCCCGTTGCTCATCCTGTTTTAGTATTTCCATACAGCATCTCATTTATTGCTCTAAAGAGGGGTTACACATCAGTACAATCACCCCACACTCTGCCAGTGGGTAACATTCAGCGCTCAGTCTCTTAAAATGTTGGAAGTTTTTGATAACTGTGTAAAACAAACCTCGTCACATTCCTCAGTAATCAGGAATTTTACTCTGTTGAAAACGCCTGGGTGATGATGAAGCCTCAATGCCCCTACAATCCATCTCTCTTGGGGCTGACTATCACAGCGCCTCTGCAGACTGCCACGGCTCCCCGGCGGCACTCGTCCGCATCTCCGCGGTGTCCCCGCCCGTCCGGAGTCCCGGGAGCAGGGATGCTCTCCTTTACCTGAGATGCAGCGTCGAGGCAGTTTCTTCCAAAAGCCTATAAAACAGATGGTGAGGTCTTTAAACAATATAATGTTTTCAGACTAAAAGAGAAATTGCATAGCCCAACTCTTGTTCGGGCCAATTTGGAAAAATTGCTTTCACCTTTTCCTCTCCTGACCGTCTCTGCCTCACCATGAGCTCTGGTTGTGGTCCTCTTCACGTGTTAGGAAAGCGGTGATAAAACTGTATATCTTACAACCTACCAGCACTTGACTGGTACTCCAGGGGGTCACGGAATAAATAGGTGTTTGATTAAATGTGTGTCTGAAAACATTGGGAAGCCTTTGAAAGATAGTGTCAGAGGGCCGGGCCCGTGCTTCTCGGGGAGCTGGTTGTAACAGGCCATGTACTTTCTCCTTTCATCAACTTTCTTTAACGGCTTGATAACATTTCTAGAAGTCCATCTAGGGGAACGGTGTGAGTGAGGATTTGCACAAAATCAAGGCTATTTCCCCTCCCTTTCTGAAGATGATGTCTCTCAGACTTGCTAATTAGAGAGCAAAGCAGGAAAGGATGCCTGAGTCATTGTCTCCAAAGCTAGTAAAACTAACCTCTGAAGAAAAAAAAAACAAAAAAACATTTCGTTGGAAATGCTCACAACTTAGTCACTCTGTTAAAACATAATTAACAAAACCTCTTTTCCTTTCAGGCCTCGCCTGAAACAACAGTTAAATCCGTGAATCAAGCTGAAGGCTTTCTCCCCAGTTTGTTGGACGTAATGGGGTCATTGCCCAGACTGTCATTAAACTGTTTCCATTCTGATGATTGATTCTAAAGGTCTTAAGGTGGATCCAGAGCTCCTCTGGACAAGCCTTTGAATCATCTGTCCACCCAACGCACAATGTTGCCAACAACAGTGATTTATCTTTTAAAAGGGAAGCAATGATTTTCCTGTTAAACAAAAAGCTCAGCTTGGAATCAAAAGATCTGGGTTGGAAATCTGGCTCTACTCCTTATTCACTGTGTGTCCTTGGGCTCCTTATCTAACCTGTGTGAGTCTGTTTTCTTACTCATATAATTGGGACAATAATTCCTAACAACAGGATTGTTGTGTGAATTAAATGAGGTAATACATTCATTGATTCATTCATTTATATGCCAAACAAACAATATTTCTCAGTGTAAGTTGGCACCATTTGATCTTAATGAGTAACATAAGTTGCAAAAAGGAAAAAGATGATTTACTTCAGTTCCTTTCCATTTGAATAGATTCCATCAGTACTGTAAGGAATGTCCTTCCTTAAGAGTTATCCCCTCTTTCTTGAGGCTCCATGCTCCTGCCTTTCATTTGCTCTAAGTGTTTAATTTGTTTTTTAATCTTAAAACTACCAGTAAGTATCAAATTAGTTTTTATATTCTCTGGAGATGTATTCCTTTTGAAGATATATTTTCCTTCATTTTCAGGAAAGTTGCGTCAGTACGTCCTTTGGAGGGTCTTCCCTCTCCTGTGACCAAGCCTGTCTTAGGGATGAGTTGTGCCATCATTCATGGACCGGTGAGGGTGGACACAGGTTCACCTGTATTTGGTTTGTTTGTGTGTTTTTAATCCTCAAAATCTCCTCTTAATCAGCATCTTTTATTTTTGTTATTTAAAAAATCTGTGGAGCCATTCGCCCATGGATCCCAAATCTATACAACCTTTTGGCTGTGGGGAAAGACCTGAAAAATGAATTCAAAACAGTGACTATGTTAAAAGCTAGGGATTGTTATCAAAAGTAGAGGAAAAGAAGAAATATCCTTTCTGCCTTTATTTCACGGCACATTTCTCTCCAGGGATTCTCTGATGTGTGGTGACATGTTCAGGACACATCACAGATGCGTCCAAACACCATTCATGGCAAAAGAGTAGGAAGAACTGAACAATATGTTTTTACCTCTGCTATGCCTCCCCTGAAAGAACCTATCTGTAATTTCTGCATTAGTCAGAGGAATTTTTTTCATCTTTACTTTCAGGACACGGCAGAAATAATACAGTGTGTTCTTTTTTAAACAAACAAACAAATCACTTTGCTGTCAATAACTGTCTAACCTTTTGGGAACCACAGAAGCACATGAACATTTATTGAGAACCAATTATGTACAAGGTATTGTACTACGGAAAATATAAAGATAATAGGTGCCTGTCTTCAAGCAACTTATGGTCTTCTTGGGCAGATATAAAACATACCATATATAAAACTGTCATCCAAGGTAGTGGGTAGCACATGACATCTGAATTCTATGAAGGTGCTATGGTAGGGGATATATTGCCTCTGGTAGAGAGGTTATTGTAAACATCTGGGAGGAAAGAGCCCTGAGGATTGGTAAGAGTTTGATGGTCAGAGATAAATAGCTATTCCAGGTAAAATAATAGAATTATATGGGTAGAGCTTAATGACTGAATGAATAACAAAATGAGTAAGTTTTTTTTTTTTTGCGTTACCCGGGCCTCTCACTGTTGTGGCCTCTCCCGTTGCAGAGCACAGGCTCTGGACGCGCAGGCTCAGCGGCCATGGCTCACAGGCCCAGTCGCTCCGCGGCATGTGGGATCCTCCCGGACCGGGGCACGAACCCGTGTCCCCTGCATCGGCAGGCGGACTCTCAACCACTGTGCCACCAGGGAAGCCCATTGAATAAGTTTTGAATAGCTAAAAAATTGAATTTAATATAAATGCTAGGAGACAATTTAGTGTGGCTGCTATAATTTAAATTTTTAAATTTCAGGGGAATTCCTACCCAACCGTGATGATGTAAAGAGCGCATACTACAAAATGCACAAATACAAACAAATGTTAGATGATGCAATCCAGATGGTCAATCCTGGCCTCAACTGCTTGTGGTCCTTGGATAAGAAGAAGTCAAAAATCAATGCCCAGAACTCTGAAATTCAGCCAAATTCCCTCTAAAATGTTTGCTATCTCAGGGTTGCTCTGGGGTCAAAGGAATTTTTGATTCTGGACATTTCATCACAAAATAATTTAGCTCATATCCACAGTCCATGCTGGGTTTAAGTTTCACAAACCCTGAGGGAGATATATCTGGTGGGAGAAGATCTGTGTCATCCCTGGCAATTTTCTTTTGGATGGAGAATACTCCTCTAACAAGGTTGTCAGGCACCAACCCCATGGAGCAGTGCCTTGTGCAGGAGGATTAATTGACAAAGCAAGGATTCACAGCTATCAGAATCACCACTGCCATTCATTGTAGGCTGCCCAAGTGCCGGGCACTGTGCATCCACTCTGCATACACTGTCGTGTTTGCTCCTTGTGGCAGTTCTGGGGGAGCTACTGCCATACACAGTGTGTTTTTTACGTATTAAAACACAAAGGATGAGAAAGATTAGAAAGCCTGTCTAGGGTCTTAACAGATTCAAACCCACAAAGCCTGTGTTCTATCCATTTGGGGTTGTGACAGTTCTAAACAGTACATTATTTGAGAGTTAGTCACACTTGCTAAAGGAAAGTCTTACTGTTAAGCAAACAAGCAAATCAACCAATCAATAAATTGACCCTATTAACAAAAGCATGCTTGGGAAATACTTTCAAGACCTGAAACAATGAATTAGGGGAGAAGTTACTTTTCCTTCTCTGCTGGTGTTTGCAGTGACACAGGAGAAAACTACACACCTACCCCAGAGCTTTGCCAAATTCCTCAGGCAGGTTGGCAGATAGGCTAGGTTTTATTTGTAAATATTGTAATTTGAGGAGATTTATTTTCTAAATGTTTTCTATTAAAGGTCCCAAATTCTAAAGTGAAGGTGAAGAAAGAGGAAGAGGAGAAGGAAGAGAACAAAATCATATTGGTTAGTTACCTGATAGTTTTTGAAATTCCCTAGTTTTATCAATAAATATTTTCCGAGTCATTCGTTTTCCTCTTCTAATGTCCCAATTGTTAAGAAAGAAATTTGAAATAAAATGTTAATTTTCCCCTGAAATTTCTCAACTCAATACTTATTTCCAAAGGAGTGAAGCACAATGTCTTATATGAATCATCATCAATTATCTCACATACTGTTTATTAAATGATCTCAGGTGGTTTATTAAAGTCAAGCATCAGATGTAAGTGTAATTCATCAGACTGATGAATCCTAGTTTTCAGCTCAATACACGGAGCTGAGTATATGGTATTCAATATACTATAACATATACACAGTAAATAATGACAATACTGAATTCCAAGGCTTTTACTTGGTCTTGAGCCTTAAGGCTATTCTACAATTATACAATTTTTCTCTTCTCTTCAGAGTATGCTTGATCAGCTATAGATGTTGACGTTTCCTTCCATTTTAAATATTAAGTCATCTTTATGTATTGATATATGCACATACCATTTCTAAAGTGTTGGCTGCAGTTGCAATGCATTCGATGCATTTGGTGGGGAAAAGTAAACTCTGCGTGTATCATTCTCCATTTCTCAAGAAGATAGCATAATGTTTTGAATAGGAACTGATGCCCAGCAAATGTCCTGTATTCATTTTTGTGTTTGACCTTGTCATTATAGAAGTCACCTCGCCACATGAAGACATTGCTAGCACGGAGCTTGAATAATTCCCACTTTAACCAAATATTCAAATAAAACATATCTGCATTCAGAATTCTATGAATTAATGACAATACTCATTTTAAAAAAAACTCAAAAGGGTAATAAATAATTAAATCTAATAGAAAACTACCCAACTTTTCTTAGGGAAAAAGTACCACCTCTTCTAAGCCCTATAGATATAGCACTTGAACATCCAAAGGCAGAATTGAGGTATTACATGCTAAATATTTTTTTTCTAAAAAAACAATTCGGGAACAACAAGATATATTTTTATGTCAATAATAATTTTTTTCATGCTTACATGTGTATTTAACAGGTATCTGAGCTCTTTGGCCAAGACCAGGGAACTATGGGTCATAAGCAAAGTATGTGTTGGATGAGCAAACTCAAACTGCCAAAAGGTATTTCCATGGACTTGAAAAACATTTTTGAGGGGAACATTCAGAAATTTAGCTCATTTGGACCAGATCTTTTTGATTTTCAGTTTCCTTTTTTTCCAAGTCATGGAATAAATTCTTTGATGGAACATACCAGGTTTGCACAGGCTAATGAAAAAGCCACATATACTTTTTTTTTTTTGAGGCAAAACTCCTGGTAATGTTGTTCAAAGAAGACAAGAGCCTTGCAATTAGGTTCATTAACGTAGCTTAGGGTCTGGTTTCCTTTACTCCATGGCTTCCAAAGGAAGATCGATCTCTATCCTTGTCTAGTAAAAGTATCAGTTTATAATGAAAGCATAACTCTTTGATGTATTTCTTTGTAGAATTTGCTCTCAGAAACTTTTGATGCTTTGCTCTATCTCCTCCTATTAGGGCTTTTAGCTAACCCCCAAAAGTCACCCACTAAAGCAGACACTCTGAAGTCCCACTGGGCTCCCATCAGTCCAGTAGAGAGGGCTGACATGACATATTAGTCTTAAATCTAAAACATATGTTTGGAAAATGCCTAGTTTCCTGGCAATAATTAAGAATGCGACTTGGCAGATTGGCAGCCACATAAAACAATCGTTAGTAAACCCTATATTTATTATGTTCCCATTTTATGGAAATGAAACCCACATTACAAATATGTATAGGAAACTGGACCCAAAATGACGCACAGGTAGAATTAATTATGATGAAGATGAAAAGAACATCGGTCGTTTTTACTAATTCACTTTCTTTATCCCAGAAAAGGTCTCCCCCAAAAGGAGCCACATCAAAACATTTTAAGATTTCTTTCTATTAACTTATACAATAAATAATGACATCTTGGGTAAATTTCCTCATCAGCACTCATCTGTCAGTGTGTCTCGCTAAAGAGTTCTGGTGTACAACTAATTAAGATAAGATCCCGGAGTCATAGGACACTTTTGGTTTATAAATGTTGTAAAGAAAATTCCAGATACTTAAAAAGCCCCTTCAACCGTTCTGTGAATACATGCATTATAACCTACATTATATATATATATATATATATATATATATATGTATACATTTATATAATAAATAGACACACATATTTAGGAATGATATGCACTAAGAATACACAAGTATAGCTACATTTCTTGTTAAAATATCGAAATAATTCTGACCCAGTTCAATAATATCTGTTGCCTCCCATGTGTAACTCTGTCTTTTCCCTTCGGACCCATTAGATCTCCCCATAATCTAGCAAATAGTTAATGGCTCCAGCCTCCGCTCCATTGTCCTTTCTGTTCAGTGGGTGCCTGTGTTGTACTGGTTGTTATATACCTTGAAAATTACTTCTGCACACAAGTATTGCCTCATGTGCATGACCTGTCCACACACGAAGTGAGGAAACTCTCTACTCTGAACGGCAACAGTGTTAGTAGAAGCCACATGGTCAAGAAGGCTATGGAACCAGCCAACCAACAGCAAGTGGGTAAACACACAACCACATTATTTTAGTTATTCATGAATGTACAGCAAATTGTCTCGATATTTTTCTCCTGAAGAAATAAATAAGTTGCTGTAGACTATATCAAAGAGAGGCAAGTAGGTCCAGTTCAGGAAATGTTGGAAAAGTGGCCATGGCCATGAAGTGTGTATAGGACAAAAAATATAGCTGGCAAACTTTCCCATGGTGCATCTTCCATCTATAAAAGTGAAGAAACAGAAGTTTTCATTCTCCATTTGCCTGGTTCTGTGTGAAATAAAACAGGTCATATAAGCAATAACTCTTATTTTGTTTTTGAAATTGCTGACTCTGAAAAAAAATTCTCTTTGTTACAAAGTTCAAATTCCAAATAAAACCGTGGGATGGGGCATTCAAAAGAGTGTCTGGAGAAAATGTTTTACAATTAGAATCATCTTAAAATATGTTAGAGACTATGACACTAATTGTTTTCCTTTCATCTTTAATTTTTTGCATTTTTATATTCTCACTTGTCGATATTTTCTATATAAATTTTAGAGCACTTTTGGCCATTGAGATAGTAGTTTGTACATTATTAAACAAGAATACTAGTTTCATTCTTTCATACAGTCTTTCACTTTACATGTATTTACTGATTCTGCTTGGGAGTTTTATTTGACTTGGTAGGATGTCCTACCAACTCTAGACATAAGTGCACTTAATAAGAAATCAATAATTAAATTTAACAACCATATATTGTATCCAGCATTTGGTCACAATTCAAGTATTCATTAATTCAATTGAATTGAAGTGGTTTGCCATTTATCAGTGGTTTTTAAGCAACTCTTTGTGAGTTCTAACCATGATTTTGAGGCTCTCCAGAATTATAATGATTATAGCAAATGATGATGGTGGTATAATCCCGTGGTTAAGCACAGAAGCTCTGAAGGTAGAAGACAAGCAAAGTAAACAACCAGTTAGATTTACACCTGAAACTGCCAGTCACTAACCCTATGACCATGTGCAAATTATTTTAACCTCTCTCTCAGTTTCCTTAGCTGTAAAATGAGGGTAAGCATTAAATAGAATAATGCGTGTGTCTGACATTAAATAAATAAAAGCCAGTAGCAGTAATAGTAGCATCAGTAGTAGTATTAGTAATTATCATACACTATGAAGACTGATTCTCAGAAAGTTATGAAAGCAACGCTGGAATGTTTTCATCAGCTCAGAAGAAGTGTTAACTTTGACACTGCTTTAATCACCTCCTCTTTATCCTGTTGGTGAGGGAGGGATTCCCGCCCTAGGGTTATAAGGTTGACCAACAATACCCAACACTGGACGGATGAGATCAACAGCAGTTTGTTAGTCACATATACTCACAACCCAGAGGGTGGGACACTGCATGCCATGGGGGGCCACATGAAGGTTGTGCTCAGAAACAGAGTGATAAACCAGGGGCTGTAGATATATCAAGAAGATGAAGTGCCCTCTGGTTTCCACAGGAGGATATGATTGACTTGTTTGAATAATTCCTTAGACCGGCAGGGAGCTAAAGCCCACTACTTAGGAATAAGCAGGCACTGTGCCTGGTCCCCTTGATAAGGAGGGCTGTTTGGCTAGGAGACCTCACCCGCAGAACAGAGTACGGAGGGGATTTTGCAGTTAGGCCAGAGGAGTCCCTCCTGATTGCACCAGATGTCACGGCAGCACATATATTGGGACTTAATATAGGCCTTACATCACATCTCTTCTCCATGATGTCATTATTCTCAAAACAAAACAAAAAACCTGAATGATGCTCAATTAAGTTGACTGAGTACTGCCAGGTACAGGAATTTTAAGACCTGCTGAGATTATTCATCTGGGCATGGTTAAGGCTCACTTGTGGGAAGGAAGATAACACCCATGGTTACATCACCACTTTTCAGAGTGAAATGGACACATGGCCACCCGCTACATGGTAAGGGAACTGCATCAGAGAATCCAGGTCTACAGACATGCAAATGCTCTACTCGTGCTCTGATTAATTCAGATCACCCATGTACTGGGTCATTATGTAATTATGTGACCAATATTGACATCACTTTTTGGTTTAGAGACTAGGCTGCCAAATAACATTGCTCTCCTATTAGTCCTCTTCTTTATGTACCCAAGAGTCTACTTCATGTGGCTGCCCAGCTAGCTATTTCCAGATGGCAGGAGAACAAAGAGCTAATTGCTTTCTCTGTTTTACCTCACTGCTCTAAAATGTGCTTTCGCATAGGGAATAGTCTCTGTTTCAGCAAGTCAAAGGTTAGGTGTCCTCTTTATACTATTATTTGGGGAGACATCCAAGAATAACCATACTTTTCCTTGTGATCAGCACATCATCAGTTGCTTCTTTTATCAAATATTTCCATTTTAAAGAATGAAATGTTGTCAATGGCTTAGATATCATTGGATATTCATTTTTCTTGTGTCATTATTGTTTCTCTTGGGTATAAGAATATAGAGACATTTTAATTTTTTGTCCCAGAAAATTAAAAAAAACAGTATTTAAATTTTAAGTACAGAAATTAAATTCTCCAACTGTCAGCAACTGGCCTTGAAGCTTCTGTCAAGGGATGAACCCAGAGCAGCTTGGTGGGTCTGGGTGAGTGTTTACAGTCAGCACCTCATAATTCAAAAGCCTACAGTTTATTCCTTTCCTGCTGTTTTTCACTCCTCTGGAGATAGGGCTTTAGGATTTTACTTTGTCATTAGTATCTCCAGCACAGATTTTGTAGGGGGCATGAAAGAAGAAAGAATTTAAAACCATCAATTTCACTATCTTAGCAACTCTGGTAAAAAAAAAAAATTTAAAGAGCAAAATTAAAATTAAAAATGACACTGGATTATTGCGGAACTCAGTTATACATTCTCACCCTCTCTGTATCATATACATCTGATAGAGCTTGACATGGTGTCATTTATAATGTGACATACGGCATATACGAAGGGGTAAAAATGCACATAGCAATTTATTCAATTGGCTTATATCAACTAATTCCAAAACAAATCAACAATTAAGTTTTTGCATCTACTACGTATACAATGTTGCAACATTGGTGGTCAGCTCTGTAGTTAAATATGTGTCATTTTACTTAGCTTCAAAACTTTTAGAGTTATTTGACTAGCCATGCAACCTAATTACAGTTGACCTTTGAACAACGTGGGTTTGAACTACAAGGGTCCATGTAATACAGGGTCTTATTTTAATAAATAACAGTAATGCATTTTTGCAGTTGGTTGAATCTGCAGATGCAGCGGAACCGGGATACAGTGGGTTGTCTTTGAGACTTGAGCATCCATGGATTTTGGTATCCACTGAGGGTCCTGGAGTCAATCCCCTGAGGATACCCAGGGCCAGCTGTATGTGGATTTTCAACTGCACAGAGATCAGTGCCCCTAACCGTGGCATTGTCCAAGGGTCAACTATAATTTCCTTGAATCTCAATTATAATCCAAATGATGGTTGTAGAACTCTATGAATTAATGAATAAATAACCTCGAATAGCATATTTTAAGAGCTAAAGTATTACATGTTAAACTAAATATCATCTTACAGCCCATAAATGCAGTAGAATTTTAGGTAAATATTCAGAAAGGCCTCAAAAATTTTAAATTCTAGAATTTGGACACTGTAACTTAATCCTTGTATCAATCACAGACTCACCAGGAAGACAAAGATTTTGGAATATTTACAACAGAGGGGGATTTAGTGTAGGGACTGATTACCTAGATGATGGAGAGTCTGAGAATTTAAAGAGGGGATGTTGAGGTAATCAAAGCTTAGCAATAGCAGGAAGCCGTTACCACTCATCAGCTGAAGACATAAAGGAAGGAAGGGGTGCTAGTGGTGCCCATGGCAGGAGTTGGGAGCTGGAGTTACAGCCACTGCAGAGTCATCACCAGAGGAGGGAAAGAAAATGAGAAATACCCTAAGTTCACTCTTCCTCTTGCCCTCCAGCCTCTAGCTGTGTTTCCCATTGGCCGAACCCCTTTGGAAGCCAGCTTATATGGAAGTTAAGAACATGACCTGCAAGGACCAGTATTCTACCTCTCTGCTCCATTTCCTAGCACCTCCTGACCCTGAAACATGGAGCAGAGCAAGAGAAGCACCACAAATAGACGCAATGGCATACAGGTCTACAACTGGCACTGGCACAATTCCTACATGTTTCATTCTAAACAATCTAGAGCACTTTCATCAACACATAAAAGTACCCAATTATGAACTTCTTGTTGTAACAATTATATGGAGATATCTATGTAAATCCTTTTCTAAATATGTGAGAAATAGTTTTCAAACTGCATTGTCTAGAAGAAAATATTGTGAAAGAGTTATGTTATATGCTGTATGCTTGATGCAGGTCTCTGTATTGTATACAAATGTTATGTCTTGCAAGTAGTTAAGAAAGGAGTATAACGTACATATGTTGTAAATTCTTTTGTTTCTATAGAGCTCAAATATTTTAATAAAAATAATAAGTGCAGTGATTTTTCTTTATTCAATATGTATTCATGTTGACCATCACCCATTGCTTCTGAAATTCATTGTCCTTTTTCTGTAACACTTATCTCTGCACTTTACAAATTATCTCTCCATTTTTCTATCTATCCTCTTTCTACCTATTGAGAGGAGATTAGTTTATTAAGATCCTTAAAAATCCTTTTTCATTGGGCCTAAACTGCTGAAAGCATTTCTTTAGGTCACCATGCAGCATCCCCAATAAGTAATGTATAAAAATATCTTTTACAAACAGTAAAGAGCATTCTTTTTAGTCGACATAATTAGAACCAAGGATTGTTTGGCTAATTTAAAAAACTAGATAAAATCAGGAATCATAAATATCTCTATATTAAAAGTTTTATTTCACTTTACTATACACTGATTTGCCAGTCTTTTCATGCCTTGTGGTTTTCCTTGGGGATGCTTTATCAATAATGCTTCATCTAGATGCCCAGTACCCATTTATTTAGAGCTGAGTGAAATATAAAAAAATAAATAAAAATATAAATAATATAAATATATAAAAAATATAAAATAAAACGACAAATATAAATTAATATATAAAAATTATAAAGTATTTGAGGGCTGAAGCATCCTAGATTTTTATGTTGCCCACATTTTTGTTATTTGCACATATCTAATTCAACAAGATTATTTTTGCAATTTGTTTTTATCAAATCTTTCACAGGTTTAAACTTAGTTTTCAGAGAATAAACAAGTTTCTTTTCACATCCCTGTTTCATTAATATGTGGATAATTAATTTACCTACATACATGGTAAAATCTTATAGGCATAATCAGTTTTAAGGATGAACACAATGGGCTCTCAGTAAGTGTACATCTCAACTAGTAGGAGGGAGGCATGCACAGGCAAACGAGAGATTAGACAGCATTGGCCGTAAATGTTCAGTGAGCTCCATGGCTTGAGTAAGTATGGTTTGAAGAAGAAGCAGAGAGAGGTAGTTAAGATATTGAATTCTTTCCATATAGAGGATTAATGAAGGTTAAGAGGTAAATAAAGCTTTGGTATAGAGGTAAAAGAAGACATAGAAACACTAAGGCAAAAACTCACTGGAATTAGAAGCATTAGGAATTAGGGTATTAAAGGTACTAGAGATCAAGTACAACTATAGTTATAGAGAATTAGTGAATTGAAAAATATACAAGAGAAAATTACTCAGACTGTAGGCAGAGTAAAAAAGATAGAAAATATAAAAGAGAAGATAAAAAACTTGAGATAGAATAGTTAATACATCTATTAAGTTTTCTGAAAGAAGAAAATTATAAAAACAGGGCGAGACAATATTTGAAGTAAAAAAAAAATGGACATTTGCAGAATTGAGGAAAGATGTCTTCAACTTGATGGAATATACTGAGTCTTGACAAATGAATTCAAGACTAAACTTATGGGAATGAATTTGAGAAATATCAAAGACAAAGAGAAAAATCTTGAAAGCTACCAGAGATAAAAATTAGTTACATACAAGGGAATACAACCAGACTGAAAACTGACCTCTCATGAGCAACAACAGATACTAGATCCCAGTGGAATACTATCTTAATAAGGTGGAGGAAAAATTAGAGAACCTAGAATTCCATACCCTGGTAAACCATCATTTATATGACAAAAATAGGTGTAGACAGATTAAAAAGACTATTTATAGGTATTTGCTAAGAGAATCAATAAAATATATTCTTCCTTAAGAAAATAATTTTAAGCCAAAAAATGTAGAAAGGGATAAGCAACAATGAGCAAAGAACCTAGAAAGTATATCGGTAAATATAAGTAAGAATTGATAATAATAATAATAAATTTTTACTGGGGATTCAGTGGGCAGAAAAATGCCACCCTCCTCTCCCTTCCTAAAAATGGATATGTTACCTTATCACAGGTTCGCATGACATATCCACGGCAAAAGGGACTTTGCAGGTATGATTAAGGTTAAGGTCCTTGAGATGGGGAGATTATCCAGGATTATTCAGGATAATCCCTTCTTAGGTGCCATCTGATCTAATCATATGAGTCACTAAAATCCACCTTTACTGGATGCCATGAAAGAGATGCAACAATGTCAGAGAGTGCAATGTGAGAAGGATGTGACCTGCCATGGCTAGCTTTGAAGATAAATGGAGACAAGCCAAGGAATAAGGGTTGCCTCTAGAAGCTGGAAAAGTTTAGAAAACAGGTTCTCTCCTAGAGCCTTTAAAAGAGAATATAGCCCTGCTAACAACTTTATTTTTGCCTGGTGAGACCTGTGTTGAGTTTCTGATTTATAGTACTGCAAGATTATGCATTTTTATTGTTTGAAACTACAAAGTTTGTGGTAATTTGTTACAGCAGCAATAGAAAACTAACATGGGGTAAATAGGCAGAACTAAAGGCAATAATAAGAAGAAAATTAGGAAGGGGAATAGAAGAATTCTCTTAGAATGTTTGTGAATATGATCAAGACATTGTGTAATGTTAGATTTTGTTGAGTGAAGTAAGCAAGTTAAAAATGTAAGTGTACACTTTTGTGTTTTGTACCGTACCTTATTAGACACTCAGCTTGTCCCTTCCATTGGGAGAAAACCTAAAAATTCTATATTAAGTATTTAAATTTTTTTTTCTTAAAAACATCAAAAAAGATGAAAATACAACCAAGACTTATGGGCCCGGGTGTGATGGAAGTGGGTAGGGAAAGTATTAACCTGTGTAACTGGTGTGACTAGGGAAGATATTACCCTGTGTGATGGGGGAGGGTAGGAAAGGTAGGGAAAAAAAAAAACGTGTAAGACCAAAATCTAGCCCCAGAGATATTGAAGCAGCTTTTGCTTTGAGGTTCTCTCTCAAACCTGAGTGACTTATATTTTTATTTTCATTAACTCTTGGGATGGAGTTCAGGAGACATAGCCCAGGCCTTCTCAAGGTTGGAGGCTAATAGGAGATCCTCTGCTTTTAAGTTTGGACTTTAAAAGTCTACCTTCAGGGTGAAATGGTGAACAAGAAATAAATCTCTCCACCTTGCCACACTCAGGAAAAGTTGCCTTATTCCTGTACAAAGCAAGGTGTGGAAATAAGATTTATCAATGGGCTGTATTAATAATTTCTCCTCATATGGATGTTCAGCCCATATTCACATCACTTGGGTGACCCAAAAAACTTCAAGCTGTAAATTTAAAATGGTTCCATACTTTCAAGTAGTGGCGACTGGAGCCATGTGGAAGCAAAACTAAATCTTGCCTAGAGACTGAACTTTAATCCTAGGTTTCAAAGGTTGCCACAAAAAATTCTCCAAAGAAAATGAGTAGCTTATGGTCAAAAGTACCTAAGCAATTATATGAACATAATGGGCACAAACAGGCAAAAAGGACAGATAACAGAAACAGAGTAGCAAATATTTTCAATGTTGATATTTTCAGCCACAGACTACAACATAACAAACCTTGAAATGAGAGAATAGGAAAGAAAAATGACCTAGCAACTTTGTAGCACAGTGAGCGCCAAGGGCAACCAGAGTGCTTTCAATCAGGGGGCTCTGTAGAAAAGATATGGAGAGTAGTATACATCCACTGGCTTGCCCCAGAGCTTTGTTAACTGCTATAAGTCACAGTATAACTCACAGGGACCTTGATCATCTTGACATCCTGTAGAACATCACACTGCTCACCAATATTGATGACATCATAGTAATTAAATATTCTAAGCAACAGAAACTGTAAAGTATCTCATAACGTATCTAACAAAGAATGTGCAAATTCTTTATTGAGAAAATAGTAAAACATTATTGTAAAACATAAAAGACTTAAGTAAATAGAGCAGTATACCAGGAAGAATCTATATTACAAATACACCAACCTTTCTACATTTTATCTATAAATTAATATAATTCCTATCAAAATTCCAAAAGGGATTTTTGTGAAACTTGAAAAGCTTACTTTAAAATTTATGTGGAAGAATAAAGGGCACAGAATAACCAATAAAAATTGAGAAAAAAAGAAAAAGGAGTCAAGAATTACACAACAAGATAATAATTGAAAGAGTGTGGTATTGGTGCGCAGGAAGACAAGCCAATGGGACAGAGAGAGAACTAAGAAATAGACCCATGCATTTATGGAAATGCATTTTGTGACAGATCTGGCTTTATAAAGGAGTAGGGAAATGATGGACTCTTTAATAAGTTGTCCTGGGACAACAAGCCATTGATATAGGAAAATGTAAATTAGATCTTCAATCCACAGCATACACAAAATTAATATAGGTAGATAAAATACCTTAATTTGGAAAGAAAAACTTGAACATCTTTAGAGAAAAAAATAAGAACATCTTTATGACATTGAACAGGAGTAAATCACTTAAGGCACAGAAAGTAGAAGCAAGAAGAGATTGATTAAAATGACCACCTTAAGGGGAGGGAGATGGGGAAAGACGGAGTGAGAGGTTGGGCTTAGTAGATGTAAGCTTTTATATACAGAATGGATAAACAACAAGGTCCTACTGTATAGCACAGGAACTATATTCAATATCCTATGATAAACTGTAATGGAAAATAATATGAAAAAGAATATATACACATGTATAACTGAGTCACTTTGCTGTACATTAGTAATTAATACAACATTGTAAATCAACCAGGATTCAAAAAAATTATATATATACATAAAATAGAGATGTTTCTAAAAATAAAAAGACCACCTTAAGATAAAAATTGTATATCACAAAACCCACAATAAATGCCAAAATAAGCAATAGTTTGGGGAAAGACATTTGCACAACATAAAAGCAAAACATTAATGTCAAGACTTTATAAGGATTTCTCCTAAAATCAATTTTTTAAAAGTAGCCGAACAACAAATGGAATTGGGCAAAAATATATTTAAGGACAATTCACTAAAGAAGAAATGCAAAAAGCCAATAATATAAGAATAGATGGCCAACTTCAGAAGGAATTGGAAAAATGCAAAATAAAATAAGACACCACTTCATACTTATCAGATTGGTAAAATTTTTAAAGTCTGAGAACAAATGATGAAGAGATTAAAAAAACAGAACTTCTCTGGGTGATGTATACATCGGCACAATAACTATGGAGAATAATTTGTTGATGCCAATAATGATTATGATATGTACACCATACAACCCAGTCATTTTACTCCCAGGTATATACCCTAGACAACTAGCTACCTAGACAACTTCACAAAGAGACATGTTGCAGTCGTTTAAATGGTGCATCTCCACTACTGTGATTATTCTTATGGACTCGAGGAATACTACCATAGAAATCACCATCTTCATCATCATGATCACCATCCCAAATGTGGACTTTCTTTTCAGAAGTTCGCATAGCACTGAGTACAGTAAGTGAGACAAGCACAGCCCTTATCTCGGAGGGCATGAAATTTGGTACACACACACACACACACACACACACACACAAACTATAAAATCATTTGACAAACTCATAAACTATTTATGTAGTGACCTCCTAATTATCAATGGTAATGGAATACAGACTTGATAACATCCTGAAGAGGCTTATTATTATGAAGTCCAGACCTTATTTTAGCCAATAATTTTAACCTTCTTGCCTGTCAGCTTTTATGAACTTTCTCATTTATTGGAAACTCTATTGAGGACATAACCCTAGCCTAACTGGTTAGGGTTATGTCTAACCAGTCTGAGGTGTAAGACTGGAAGAACCAACAAATAGCTGAAGAATTTAAGATCATAAGTTTTCTTTGCCTAATTAGCCACTCTAGAGGGTTTTTCTCAATTCTCTCATCAAAATTCTCTGTTCTCAGTTCTGTAGTGTCTATCAGGTTCCTCTCCCCTGCGATTCTCTAAGTGAAGAGTTGAGCTCTTTATTAGTAATACTACTAAATTGAGATGAAAGGTGGACATGCAGAAAGAAAAGTATGAGGTCATGTCAATTAGTTACTAACCTACAAAACAAACAGTCCTTTCCAGAAGTTATGCAGATGAGTTTACAGTCTTGGTAATATTGGATCAGAAAAGTTTCCCCAAAGCTCCAAACCCAAATGTTGGACACATTTGTGTTGAAGTATCTGAATCTGTGAAGTATAGCTGTGTACTTGCAAATAGCCACCAGCAGCATTATGCAGAGTTTAAATCAATGGTTATCTTCAGCACGTAGTTTCGGGACTCCAGAGAATTTTCATTCAGCCCCAAATTCTCCTGCCACTGAACTTGCTGACTGCTGAGACTGTACTATCAATGATTCATTTCAATCATGTAAGAGTTCCTTCACTGCTGAAATGTAAAAATTCTCCAGGAAGTGAATGAATTTAGCATCATCGTCATTTAAATCTTAATGGGAATGAGACTGCAGGACCAACCCTACATCTCCTTTTACAAATGATGGATTTCAATGTGTTTGAAACTCAGGTATCGTATGTACTCAATAATTTCATTATTTGAAAGGAATCTGGCTGAAAAATTCTTGTTAGGTTTTTATTTTGTGGATCTATCCAGATTTCAGGTAATATTTGTATGTTTGAATCTGGTTTCCATATTCCTTTAGATATTTTTTGGTGAGGCAAATACTGGAAATGTTTTTTAAAAAATAAAAGTATATGTTGATGTGTTTATCCCAGATTTGCACACACATGCAACATGTGTTCATGTGTATACAGAAATTAAAGTTCATAGCAATAATAGTTAGTAGAGAAATGTGGTTGGTTTTGCCTTTCAGTAAAACTTTGATTTTTTAGAGTGAGAGTTATTCTAGATAGTCTTATTTTCCCAAATAGCTCAAGGTTATTCCTTTAAATTCTGAAAATGTAACATTTTAAAAATTAAAAATCATGGTAAAATATAATAAATAGTTACCTGAATTTATTTTAATATTAAATTTAGTTTTCATTAAAATTACAGTTTGACTTAAGCTTTATTCCCTGTCAAAATGGAAATATGGGAAATAGGATACTTTAAAACTATAATTAAGTATTGAAAATAGAAATTAATAAAGAAAAAATAATCCAGTCATGTGTAATATCCTCATTCAAAATAATCACAGTTAACATTTTGTAGTATTAGTTTATATTCTTCCAGTCTTTTCTCACGTGCATATGTATTTTTAAGATAGTTGTAATCAACATATAAGTAAAAGTTTTATACTGATATTCTCTAAACTTTGTAAGAACAGTTTTCCATGTTTTAAATGGGCTTCGTATCTGTAATTTTACTTAACAACAATATATTACAATAAATTACTTAATTCCCCTGTGGTTGACTGTATAGTATTTAAATACCAATTTTCAATTTATAAATCGTACAGGGGTTAATATCTTCATGAATGTAGCTTTTTTACAGATCTAAGATAAAGTTCAAGAAATAAAATTCAGAGTCAGAGAATGAGAGAAATTTTTAAAAACTCTTCTTTTTTTTTTTTGCGGTACGCGGGCCTCTCACTGTTGTGGCCTCTCCCGTTGCGGAGCACGGGCTCCGGACGCACAAGCTCAGCGGCCATGGCTCACGGGCCCAGCCGCTCCGCGCGCGGCATGTGGGATCTTCCCGGGCCGGGGCACGAATCCGCGTCCCCTGCATCGGCAGGCGGATTCTCTACCACTGGGCCACCAGGGAAGCCCTAAAAACTCTTCTTACATGTTGTCAATTTACCTTATAGAAGTTTATTTTTACTAATTTATACAGGTGCAGTATGCATGGGAATTCCCGCTACCATAACAGAGTTCACTAAATATAGTTTAATATTTTCTGATCACTATTATGATTATCAGGGATAGAATATCAGCGCAAAGAGTTAAAATGTCATGAACCTCTGAAGAAATTGTGGAACTTGATAAAGGACTTGATGTTGGACAGTGCTTTATCTTCTCCTTCCTTCCTTCCTTCCTTCCTTCCTTCCTTCCTTCCTTCCTTCCTTCCTT
>NW_021703771.1:18338392-18542867 GCF_005190385.1 Monodon monoceros | reverse complement strand
CTTCCTTCCTTCCTTCCTTCCTTCCTTCCTTCCTTCCTTCCTTCCTTTCTTATTTTTAATTATCATGAGGAGGAGTGGTGGTACATTATCTTTTTTCTTATTAAGGTTGAAAGAAGTCAGGTAGATGCATGACCTCTAGTCAAAGTATTAAATGTTTTGTTATAAAATTAGCGAGTGAAAGGTGAAGCAATCTCCTTTTAGATTTTACCCTCTAGAAAATCAATTTTTTCCTCTATTGCTTTGAGTTGAAGCACATTAAAAATAGAATCTCTGCACGTATAGGTTGCTTCCATGTCTTAGCTATTGTAAACAGTGCTACAATGGGACCTACTGTGCAGCACAGGGAACTCTGCTCAATATTATGTAACAACCTAAATGGGAAAAGAATTTGAAAAAGAATAGATACATGTATATGTATAACTGAATCACTTTGCTGTACACCTGAAACTAACACATTGTTATCAACTATACTCCAATATAAAATAAAATGTTTAAAGTATAAATATACATATATATGTGTATACACACACACACACACACACATATATATATATAAATCTCAGTGTACTTGCGGACTCTATTGGACTGCACACAGCTCCCTGAGAGTCTGCACCCAGCGTTCTATCCATTGGCCTTGGTTTGCCAACAGAGCCATATTCTAACTGCATTTCTCAGTGTGATGTTTTCATTGCATCATAACAGAACTACTGCTATGTGGTTCTTCTCTTTAGCAGGGCTAATACATGCCCTTAGGGGCTTCTCATCACTACTTGGGACTTTTCCTCCTAATCTTGGTTCTTTGGTCCTTTGGGACACTGGATTTCTTTATCTCCACTTTCTTCCCTTTCCTGAAGAAATGCTTCTTGTTCCATTTATTTTCTAATCAGCAGGCTGCTGGCCTCTGCATCCCCTCCCCTGTCTTCAAATCCCAGTTGCATCACTTACTAATGGCATAACCTAATGAAAGTTACTTAACTTCTCACTTAAGTTTCCCAATCTTTAAAATAGAAATAATATTACTTATCATGTGGTTGTTGTGAGTGCAGAAGGTGTGAGTCTCATTCTCTAAACTCACGTATGCAAGAAATCTAACTTCATTTGCCATAATGTACATTTATTTCTGACTCTAAGCCTCCTTGCCTGGCCTGTAGTACATTTCAAAGCATTTGTCCCTGGAACCACTCACATCACAACTGGGAAGACTTACATGTTGCCTGGAAAACGGGGAAGGCAGTTTGGACCACTGGTCTCCAGAGTTTCATGAGCATCGCTGATGTCCTGTATGTCCAAGCCAGCAGTAGCACCTGGAGCACATTAACACCCACTTTTCTTAGGATTTGGTCATCTTTGACAAGGCCAGGGACACAGTGTCCGTGATCATCCTAGATGCACCCTAGAGCTATTTCTCCTCCCAGTGGGCTTTTGCCCAGGAGAAGAGCCCTTGGTGCCCCTTCCTTGGAACCACAACCCCCGCCCCCACCTCCTGCCCAGACTGGAGCACATATATGTGTGTGTAGTGTTCAGTTGCTGTTTGTCTGGGGGAAGATTTTCACTCTTGAATCTTTTGGAAACCACTGCTGAAAGAATATTAAGAGAAATGGAATTAGCTTTTTAAAAACAAATCTAGACAATCTTGCTCATCCTGCTCTTCCCTGTAGAGAGGACACACAGAGCTTGCTAACATCATGAATGAGTGAAAGGAGACAGGGACAAATACAAGGAGAAAGAATCCAGTTATTAATAATCTCAAAATTTCATCTCGCCTCGTGGGGATTTAACAAGATGCCTCCTTCTCTTCTTTCTTCTCTCTGTATTTTCTATATTTCACTTCTTCTGCTTCCTACTTGTTACTAGCAAAAAGCTGGTGCTGGGAGGTGCAGAATGATCTTTTATAACCTTCACAAGCCAATCATAATGCTCCTTTCCTTAAGAGTAATTAATGGGCCAATCACAGTGTGTCTGGAGTTTGGTTCCTCTCTGCTGTCACTTATTGGTTACTGGAAATTCAGGACTGTGCTGCAAGAGTTATTTGTTCATTTTTCTGGTTATTTCTGGGCCTAGAATTGTTCTGGAGACCTGAAGGTCTTGGGAACTTAGACACTAGGGAGCTGGGGTTTTCTGTGTTAAACCTCTACATGTTTTCTCAGGATGTATTGACCAAAATGTCCAATGTAGTATACCACTTTTACTTTATGGGCACTTAGCAAATCCTTGTTGACTAATTGGCAACAATTCCTGGTCTACTTGTGGGAAAATGGGGAGGTAAAATAAATTAACCAGGCCACCATGTTTCCTCAGTCACCCGAGGGAAGAGTTATTAGTGGCTACACACAGTAACTGAAAATAGACATCTGGTCAGAAAAACCTAAAGAATGAAAGACTACTGGGGCTACTTTCAGTAAACACTTACACAAGATATTTCAGTAAAATGTGAAGGAGTGTTTGAGGTAAGCTTTTTTGGGAAATCATCAGAAAAAGCCCTTATTACCAACAGAGAGGTCATTGAAACATGAATTACTAGTTTAAAATATGATGTCAGAGAACTTTCTCTTTTCCAACTCAGAACTCTCCGCTCTAACAAATGGGAGACTGCTTCATGAAGTAGCCAATCTTGTTTTAAGGAATCCTAAGCAATATTCAAGGAAAAATAGTCAATACTTATTTGGTTGTTTGACAACATTAATGAAGTTGTACTCTAGTGAAAATTAAAATATAGCTAGATAGAAACTTACTTTGAATTCCTCTTAGAATCTAGGCTTTCCATTATTTTGGAAGAATAGGTGAACATATGTTCCTCCATATACACTTATTTATGGTCTCTGGATAGAAAGCCTTTTTTTCTAAGATGAGGATCTTGCCTTGATGACTTTAGCCAACATTTGGAGTTCTAGCCAAAAATCTCAGGAAAGTTGACAGCCTGGTTTATCCCTGTAGGGTATTAGTCACCCTATAAAACTTTAGAAGTATTTATATCGGCTATACAAAAACACCTCTTCTATCTGAGAGGGAAAGGCAACCCTTTTCACTTAACTCAAAAAACAGGGCTTCCCTGGTGGCGCAGTGGTTGAGAGTCCGCCTGCCGATGCAGGGGACGTGGGTTCGTGCCCCGGTCCGGGAAGATCCCACATGCTGCGGAACGGCCGGGCCTGTGAGCCACGGCCGCTGGGCCTGCGCGTCTGGAGCCGGTGCTCCGCAACTGGAGAGACCACAGCAGTGAGAGGCCCGCGTACCGCAAAAATCAAACAAACAAAAAAACAAATCAAAAGTCAAACTGGGACGATGTAAATCTCACATATGAAAGAGTACCTTTAAAATGATCTGTAAATGCTGGGTCTTCTGAGTTCCACACGCATGTGTAGCTCATGAATCACATACTCTTTATTTCAGTTCATTTTAGCTTTTACAACAAGCAGAAGAGCTGTTCTGGGGTCACCAACTGCCTTCTGCTAACTACAGCTGATCAATATTACTAAACAAATGAGGAGGGACAGGAAGAGTGGAGGGGATGCCACTTGGAGGAGGGGAGAGCAGAGCGAGCAAAATCTCCACATTTCTACAGTTTGAGGAGATGTTTTATGCCAACGCATGTTTTATGTCAATCAAACATATAAAAGTTACCATGGCTGCATAGGCCATAAAGATGCACTTTTAAACTCTTAAAAATAAGGTACCATAATTACATCTCATAAAACTGTGCGTCCCATGAGTCTCTCTGCTGTTTTTAAGGTACCCATGGTGAATGAGGTAAAGGAAGGGAGAGGGAAAGTAGAGAGAAACCCTTTAAGTTCTGTGTGGAAAAATGCAAAAGTTGTCCAGATTTGCATGTAGGATCTCTCTCTTTCTCTCTGATTTATTAACTTTAATAACTGTGGGATCTCTCTCAACTTTGGGTTTGAGAACTGAAGTCATTACAGTTCAGGACTAATTTTTTTTCCCTGAAGTAATCTCTGGTGGTGTCCGTCATCTGGGAAAGCAAAACAGCTTCGTTCCTTTTTCTCTTTCTTTTAACCCTTAATTAACATCTTAGACATTTCTGCTTTTGAAATTGAACTTTTGTGCATTCATGACGACAATATCTGTTCAGCAGTAATAAACTTAGACATCACAAATGTGTGTAATTGGAGTCACTAGTTTTATTGGACAGCTCTGAGGGTCTCATTTCAGAGAAATAAGTTCACCAGCAGCAGAGCTTCGTAGAGATGTTGCAAAGGTGATAGGAGAGGGCTCCTCCTTCAGCCTCTGTGCTCGGAGCTGGCTGACCTGGCAGACATGGCACAGTGTCCTCTTTCAGAGGCAGAGAGATTATATACCTGCCTTTCTCTGTCCTGTGGTTCTTGATTCTCTGCACATCTTAAGTTTGTCCAGAGCTTTGCTGAGTAAGAACAATGACCCAGACTCAGGAGTTCATGGAGAAAGTATTAGCCGTGCCCTTAACTAGTGATGTATACAGAACATTTTTCTCTATTAATTTCATTTTTATTTTCTGTGACTAGATGAAAACAAAGCAACTTTGAGCAAGTCTTCGGGTTCCACTTGAAGACTAGTGTGTGGGGAGGCCCAGTGATGTGGGCCTTAGGGACAGGTCTTTATCTGTTGGAGATGCAATGCTTCATATGATTCCAAGTGTACGAACCTCAGTGACCCAGACTGCTCAGTCTGAGTATACAGTGAATAGACTTAATCATATTTACTAATCCCATAAGAGGGCCCGCCTATGGGGCAACACTGGTTTGATGTCACTGTCATAAAAAGGCCTTGGAAGTTGTGATTCATCTAAGCCTTGAGAGATTTCCACAATTCAATTGGACCTCCTTTGTATAGTCCTATAGACAGGAAGAAAATGAAACAATAAAAGCTTAAAAGTCCATTTCAATTTAAGAATCAAATAAACAGCCTTGTCTGAGTTCCCTAGGGATGAAGACTACAAAGGAGGCCACAAGAACAACTCAAGGAGTAAGTTATGAAGCAATCCCTGCAGTAAACCCATCAGTGTCACCATCAAGAATCTAGTATATGTATACATATAACTGAAACACTTTGCTGTACACCTGAAACTAATACAACATTGTCAATCAGCTATACTCTGAGATAAAGTAAAATTGTTTTGAAAGTGACTCTACTATATATAAAATAGATAATCAACCAGGACCTACTGTATAGCACAGAGAACTCTACTCAATATTCTGTAATAACCTATAAGGGAAAAGAATCTGAAAAAGAATAGATATATGTATACATATAACTGAATCACGTTGCTGTATACCTGAAACTAACACAACATTGTAAATCAACTACAGTCCAATATAAAATAAAAAAAATTTTTAATGGGAAAAAAAAAAGTATCTAGTAGCATTTCTGGTTCATACAACCCCAAGTGGATAAGAAGGGACTCCTCAAATTTTGCTTGGTGAGACATCATTGTTTTCTTAGTAGGCTGGAATCTTTTAAGTTCAGGATGGTTTGTAATTAAGTATAAAATGTTTAAAAGAATCAAATACACAGCATTAATATTTTTCTGCTTAAGAATATGTTCATGTTTAATAATTCATATCATTGCAATATGTAAGAGAACTTTACCTATTAAACGGGTCTGTTTTTAAAATTCTCAATTTAGAATGAATAATTGAGTAACTAACTGCTTTAAATTGTGCTTTTCAAGTTGAAATCTTACTATATATATATAGCCTTATAACATTTAAGGGAAGTTAATTCTCATCATATTTATAAGTTTAAATCATTAGATACATGAATTATGTCAAGAACCTGGGAAAGGTTTGTTAAGTCAGATATTTGAGCTACCCCCCCCAAAAGAAATCAAACATATTAAATGTACATATGCCATTTAATATATTTAATGGAATTTTATTAAAAGTTTGTAAATTATTCAAAGTCTCTTAAAAGTGACTGCTGTACTGGACTTTAAAATAATAAGATTGCAAGCTAGACTTGAAAGCTTAAGGAAAACTAGGCCTGGAACTTGTAACTTTAATAACTCAGATAATAATTTTAAAGCTAAAGAAAGCTTCACAAATTTTTTCAGGTGCACGAAACACATCATTAAGAAAACTTCATATTTGATAGTTAATACAGTTTAAACTGACTTAAAATGTTGTGTTTAGACTTGCCTCAAAGAAAAATGCATTATTTTTAAATCCACTCCACACAAAGGACAACCTCCCTCTTCCTTCTCCAAAGGTAGAACAGGCTACATTGCTGTGATGCATAAAGTATAAACCAGATAGTCACTATTGAAAAATACTATCCCTTCAAATCTCTGTGGCTTAAACAAACAAACAAAAAAGTTCCTATCTCACTGATACCATAATGAGTGATTCTCAGGGGCTGGAAGGGTCGGGGTTGGAGAAAAGACCCTAGAGACTGTGTGAGAGGTACACACCACCTCCACTCCCTCTCCATTGGCTAAAGTCAGTCACGTGGTTGGGAAACCAGCCACCCTCTGTATCCAGAAGGAAAAAGAAATTGTCTGATGGACATGTAGCATTTGTCTCTGCCATACTTAACAAGTTAATTTGCTCCTCTAAAACAAATCCATGATATAAATGTATCATTTTCATAGAAAATACTGATTGTGACTTGAGTGGAAGGAGATATTTCCACAATGTATGTAAATGAACAAAGCGCTACGAGTGAATTTTACCCCCTTACCTTAAGAATGCTTAGCCTTTATATGTGTTGGTCCTATTAACACAGCCACAAGAGCAGGGGAGACTTGGCAGTTACTAGTTAATGCAGGTATTCTGCATCGAGTAATTTGCATTCTGGGTCCCCTGAAATGTCTTCATCAGTTGTCTGTATACCCTAAATTAAAGATATAATTGCTATATTATTTCTTAGCTTTGTGTCTAGTAAGTCCAGATTTCATCACAGAATAGAGAAAGTAAAAAAAATTTTCCCAAATGCCAATATATGTTTTGGAACTATTTTTCTAATAAATCATTTAAGATAGATCTTACCATTTCAATCCAAAAAAAAATATTCCTTTGGAAAGAGAAACTTTAGAAAATGAGAAAAGGGAAACAATTCCATTACATGCACAAAATTATTCATTATTATTTCTTTCAATAATAGTATCTATATTGTGAATGATGTACTCATCGATTGGTTATTTTAAGCCCAAAAATATTTGCTTGACTATTGCATATTTTTAATAATAAGCATGTATTAAACACTTACCATGTGTCAGATTATTAAACATGTACTGTGGGTCATGCATTTTGATTATTTCTGAACCAAACTTATGAAATGGCCTGGATAAATCAAACCCTGTTCTACTTTTTTGTCTGACTTACATCCAAACACTTCTTATCTATGGTTATGTCTTGATTTATTCATTCACTGAATAAGCATTTTCTGTGTGATTACTGGGTATCAAATCCAGTGAGAGACAAAGTGAGAAAGCAAGAAAAGTAGTCCCTATTCTCGAGAGGTTTCATTTCGGAAAACCTCAGACCTAAGTGCTCAGAACTAAAAAGCCCCAGTTGCCACTCCAAATTACCCGTTATTGTAGAATGTTGCCTGGTACCATAGAACAAAAATACTTGAGTTCTGATCCAAATTTGGAATAATTTGGGTGCATTAACTTTGGGAATTCAGTCTTAAACGATTGAAGTCACCAAATTATGTCTCGGAACATTCAAAATAAGCTACAGAACAAAACTTAAAAATCCCCAACAGGAAAAATTGTTTCTACTTTTGTCATAAGAATTCCCACATTGCCAGAATCCATTTGCAATAAAAACCTCCCGCAATTATTAAGAATCCATTCACTTGGGCTATTTTACTCATGTAAAAGCTATTTACGGTTTATGCCTCAAAATGTATCCCTCTCGGTATCATTTAAAAAATGAAAATCATGCTGCATTTACAGTTATATCCTGGTAAACACAAAAGTGCTGTAGAATAAGACATCAGTGTCCTTTGAAAGAGCTATTATAAAAATTATGCACTGGTTATTATTCACTACAATCTACAAGTTAGCAGATTTTTGCCCAGGTTAGTGATTTTGTTACAAACCTCATGATTGGTGATGTCAGGTTAAGAAGTACAGTAAATTCAAGCATCAATGCACCTCCTTGTGCTCCAAACATACAACAATGATGGATGAGCTCTGAAAAAGAAAATTAAATATACATCGGTAAGCTCAAAAATAAGACCAGCATCACTGTGGACCAGAAATGGAACAATGCCCAAGTATGGAGCAGATATGCCATACATCTGCTGGGTTCCAAGGCTGGAAACAAGAAATAATGACCAGGAGTTCAGCTTGTGTTGACTAAAAGGTACCAGAATCACTCCAAGTAAGGGAAGGATAGAGCCAGATCTACTCTGAACTTCTGTGAACTCTGTATCTTTGAATCTTTGCTGATGCACTAATTTCTCAAATTTCTCTAGAAAGGTGGTATTGATTTGATTCATTACTTTTTATTATTTTGATAAGGAGAAGCAGTTTTATGGGTTTCTACTTAGCCCTTCCTCCCAGAATAACTATTTCTCTGCAGGTTGAGGAATGAATATCGGCATTCTGCTGGCAGCTGGTTACATCTACTCCAGTTATGCATTCAGGCACTAAGGAAATAACCTTGGAGTGGGTTCAGGACCCTCTGGCCAGACCCAGATCAAAAATCCATTTGTTACTTCACATTTATGAATACTGGATCACCGTGTGATTTGGGACCCCCTAAGAATTAGCAGCAGTTCAAAGCTATTATCCGGTATTTACCGAAAGTCTGAAAATGTCCATTATTCCAATAACAAGTCACCCTGGTAAGTAGGTCCAGCTCACTTTGGGAAAGAAGAGGAGAGCGATTCACATCAACTTCTGGGAATGTAGCTGGGTCCATCTTCAAGCAGACTCCTTCTCTCCTTCTTTCAAGAGGTTCTAAGTGTGTGAACTTGCTCAGGTATGAGAGTTGAATTAGATCATGGTTTCCTAATATAGTGACACAGAATAGATTTCTATTCATCAGACTTAGAGTCTTTACCATGTATTAATATTAAGTAAGACTTCCGTAAACTGTCAACCTATCTCAATCATAGAGACAACATGACCAATTAACCACCACCAAAGCTCTCTGCAAATCAAACAGTTCTGATTGCTATTCCAGCCCTACCATGCATTAGAGTAACCATGCATACCTTATTTCTGGTGGTTAATTGCCGCTGACATCGTTGAAGAAAGGATCCAACTGTCCCCAGAGAATCCAGGGAGACTTTTAATGTTAGCATCTGCCACTGTCATCTATGGCCTCAAGAGAAGGGTCACTACAGAGAATATCGATGATGCCAGTTGGTCCTTCAATAGTATATTTTTCAAAGTCTTGGTGAAAGGAATGTCTGCTGGACCCATTACAGAACAGAGTTAAGGGGTGGGTGACCAGGTTGCACTTAGTAAATCTCCAGCATTCTTGCCTCCATATGCCTACGATTTTCTTCCTCTATAGTTTGTCAGGGCAGTTGTAGCATCACACTCTTTATTTATTTAACATAGGCCACCATTGATTCTAGGTTTTAATCAATCAACCAAGCAATCTGTTAGAGACCAGGTCTGAAAGCAGTGACAGGTGTTATGAGGTCTTGAGGATGACCAGTTTTTCCCTGCAAGAAAATTACTCCAGTGGGTGTCACTGATATTCTTTAGACAAGAGAAAGCTAATGACCTCAGACAGGAGAGGAAAGGCTCTCGTAGTGAAAAGGAATGTTGCAGAATTTGGTGATCCAGTTTATACAGCTTCACCAATATCTACCCAGATGTCCCCAGACCAGTCCTCAGAGTTCCACTATAGCCGAATCAATGCCCCAACTTTAACATAAGAGTCATAGCGAGGTTGTAAATTCATCAGTGTTGTTTTCATCATCTAAGTGTATAACGCATTAGTTATTAGAAATCTCAGTCACGCAGCTGTAAGAAATAAGGATTCTTTCACAGCAATCATAGACACTATCTAGTTTTCCTATCTGTGCAGCCAGTTCACACCACAGTTCTGCATTTTATGTCACCCACAATATTCTATTAAAATCATACATGGTTTCTCAAATTCTTAGCTTTAATAACTCGACTCTGACAGCTACTGATAAAAGGTTTTTAACGTAAAAGTTTTATAACATAGACACAAAAAGTACACAAATCATAAAGGACCATCTTTATAAGTTTTTACAAAATGAACACACCCTTGTTATCAACACCCAGGTCAAAAAACAGGACATTATCAAAATATCAGAAATCACTGGTTAGTCACATATCACTGTTAGTCAATCCAAACATGAAAACTATCCTGATTTTCAAATTTATGGATTAGTTTTACCTAGTTTTAAACTCTCTGTATAAATTAAGTACATAAATTTTAAAATCACCTTATATTCCTAGAACAAACCCTAGGTTGGTTTGCTAATTTTCATTTATGATTTTTGTATCTATGTTCATGAGAGAGACTGGTCTCTACTTTTCCTATAATTTATTGGCCTTCTGAAGTTTGGGTACCAAGGTTTTGCTGGATTTATAAAATGAGTTGGAAATATTCACCTTCTCTTTCTAGTATCTGCAAGAATTTGGATAAGACTAGTGTTATTTCTTCCTGAAATAATGAGAAGAATTCATTAGCAAACAATTTGATCTTGAAGTTTTCTTTGTGAGATTTTTGTTAACAGATTCAATTAATTAAAAAGATATAGATTGTATTCGTTCCCTGTGGTTGCATAATAAATTACCACAAATTTGATGGCTTAAAAAATATAGAAACTTGGGCTTCCCTGGTGGCGCAGTGGTTGAGAGTCCGCCTGCCGATGCGGGGGACACGGGTTCGTGCCCCGGTCTGGGAAGATCCCACATGCCGCAGAGCGGCTGGGTCTGTGAGCCATGGCCGCTGAGCCTGCACGTCCGGAGCCTGTGCTCCACAACGTGAGAGGCCACAACAGTGAGAGGCCCACGTACCGCAAAAAAAACAATAAAACAGAAATTATTCTCTCACAGTTTTGGAGGCCAGAAAGTCCAAAATCATTGTGTCATCATGGCCACAGTTCCTCCAAAAACTCCTAGTGGCCAATCCTTCCTTGCCTTTGTCATAGGATTTCGAGCTCTCAGATAATCCAGGATGACCTCATCTCAAGATCCTAAACTTAATTACATCTATAAAGATCTTTTTTCCATAAAGTTGTATTCACGGAATCCTGGTGGACATATCTTCGGGGGAGGGGGGCCACCATTTAGCCCACTACTTAGAGCTATTCGGGTTTCCTATTCTCTTCCTATAATTTTGCAGATTTGTCTTTTTATCCTTACAGTTTTTAATAAAGTATGTTTTTCAAGAAAAATGCCATTTTTTCAAGAGTTCAAAATATATTGGTAAAGACATTCACTGTTATCTTTTTAATGTTTGCAAATTCTGTATTGATGTTACCTTATTTATTCCTGTTGTTGGTATTTTATGATTTCTCTCTTTTTTTTCTTCATCAGTCTTGCCAAGGATTTATAAATTTTATTAATCTCTTCAAAGAACCACCTGCTGTCTTCATTGATTCCCTCTTCTGAACTTTGTTTTGTAATTCATTGATTTCTATTCTTATCTATTATTTCCTTCCCTTGATATTTCATTTTTCTTTTTCTAACTTCATGAGACAAAGCATAAATCACTGATTTCAGTCTTTTTAACTTTCCTAATATATGCGCTTAAGGTTATGTATTTTCCTTAAAGTACTCATTTGACACCCCTTCCCCAATTTTGAAATGGCATATATTAATCATATTTGATTTAAACCATTTAACATTTGCAATGTAATTTCTTCTTGGATTGTGTGTTATTTAGATATACATTATTTAATATTCAAGAGGTTGGAGATTTCCTAGTTATCTCTTTGTTATTTATAGCCCGATTCCATTATATTCAGAGAATACTCAATGATTTCTCTCAAATAATTTTTCTTCTGTCTAAAAATCCCTCTTTCTTATTTCTTTTAGTGCATGTTTTCTAGTGACACATTCTGTTTTTGCCTGAAAATATTTTAATTTTATTTTCATTATTGAAGGCTATTTGTTATGAATATAGAATTCTCAATTGGAGGGTTACTTTCTTTCAGTATTTTAAGGGTGTCATTTCACAGCCTTTTATCTTCTCATTTTTTTAAAAAGTCAGTTCTCAGTTTACTGTTGCTTATTTGAAGGTAATGTGGATTTTTTTTCTGGTTGCTTTTAAGAATCTTCTCTTTTTCTTTAGTTTTCAGCAGTCTTATTATGATGTATATAATATTATTTTATTTATATTTACACTCCTTGATTTATCCTGTTTGGGGTTCACTGAGTTTCTTTTTTTTTTTTTTTAATGAATTTATTATTTTTTTTGGCTGTGTTGGGTCTTCGTTGCTCCGTGCGGGCTTTCTCTAGTTGGCAGTGAGTGGGGCTGCTCTTCATTGCAGTGCACAGGCTTCTCATTGCGGTGGCTTCTCTTGTTGTGGAGCACGGGCTCTAGGTGTGCGAGCTTCATTAGTTGTGGTGCATGGGCTCAGTAGTTGTGGCTCGTGGGCTCTAGAGCGCAGGCTAAGTAGTTGTGGTGCACGGGCTTAGTTGCTCTGCGGCATGTGGGATCTTCCCGGACCAGGGCTCGAACCCGTGTCCCCTGCATTGGCAGGAGGATTCTTAACCACTGTGCCACCAGGGAAGCCCATCACTGAGTTTCTTGAATCTGTGAGTTGAGGTATTACATAATTTTTTAAAATGTATTGTCTGTTATCTATTCTAATAGTGCTTCTCCACTGGCCTCTCTAGCTTTCATTTTTGAACTCCAGTTATATATACGTTGGCCCTTTTCATCTATCCCACACATCTCTACTCTCCTTTTCTGTGTTTTTAATTATTTTTTTCTCTGAGCACTTCAATTTGGATATCTTTTTATTAAGTTTTCTTCCATTTCACTAATCCTTTCCTCTGCTGTGTCTAGTCTGCTGCTAAACTCATCTAATGATTTCTTAATTTAGATATTGTATTTTTCAGTTCTAGAATGTCCATTTGATTATTTTGAATACCATATTTCCATTTCTTGGTTACTTTTATCTTTCCAGCCATTTTATCCATGTTTTCTTGAACATATTAATCATAGTTATTTGAAGTCCTTGTTATATAACTCCAGTATGTGGGTCATCTTTGGTTTGGTTTGGTTATTGCTGTTTGTTTCTCTTGTTTTCTGGTTATGAGGTCCTGTTTCTTTGGCAAGTCCCTTAATTTTATTTGAATGCCAGCAATATATATGCAAAGTTGTAGATATTTCAGATAATAGAGTCATCCTTCCATCTGGCTAGTCTGTCTACTGGTGGCTGATCCCCATTATAAATTAGGGATTGTATAAATCAAGGTTGGTTTGCCAGATGTGGTATTAGTCCATCTACATGTATTTTGCTTCTGGCCATTCCAAATTATCAACTCAAAGCCTGAGGCACTAAACTCTAATCATTAGCTTATAAGACTGTTGAAAGCTCTGCTCTTCCTTAGAGATGGTTTCCAATTTGACAAATGTTCATAGGGAAGCAATTGCTATTGAGTTTGAGGTCTCCCGATTTTCTTCTGGTTTCTCTGTCCATGTGCCATATATTAAAGTAATATTGCTCAACTTTAAACCCATTCTTCAATATTCAGCTTGTAACATGAAGGACTCTCCACATTTCTCTTTTGCCAACTGACAACCTGCTAAATGCTTCTAACAGAGTCAATAGAGGGTGCTATGAATCTAGGGATAAATCTAGAGATATAAATCTAGAGGATCATACTGGAGGAGAAGACATTTGTTTATTCCTGTTTGCTTTATGTGAGCTTCCTGTTTGCTTCTCATTCCTGTCAATGGCTCCCCAGGCTCACTTCTTGATAACAACTGTGGCAGTTCATTCCAGTCATGGTAGTTAAGCCCAGTTTGCAGTTTTCCCAATTCTTGAGAGAACTAGCCTCACTGTGCCACCTCAGAGACACCAGAAGCAGCCAGCTCAGAACCCCTCCTCAGAGGTTGGGGTTAAAGCTCATGAGAACCCTCCTTTGAACTCAGAGAGACTAGCACCAACTGACCAGCACTCTTTTCTCAGAGGGCTGAATTTCAGTGTCCTGGCTCCTTCCTCTAAATTTTTATGTTTTATTAATTCTAACCTCTTCTGTTCATTCCCCCAAGCCTTGAGTGTGGTAGCTGTTTCCTGCTATTGTTATCTCTGTGTTCTCTTTTTTGCTTTTTGAGATCTTCAATATGTATTATAAATATATATACTCTCTGTTAAAACAATTGGTATGGTTTCTGTTTCCTGGCTCTACTATAAATGATATGGAACATTTATTTGCAGGCAACATGATTGTGTACTTAGAGAATCCTAAGGAATCTACAGAGAGGCTACTACAATCATTAAATGAATTTAACAAGGTCACAGATATCAGCTCAACTTACAAAAATCATTTTATTTTTATAACAAACAATGAAAAATAGGGGGTGGGGTAAAACAAAAAGCATTTACAGCAGCCCCAAAAAAACCTGAAATACTGAGGCATAAATTTAACAAACTATGTGAAAGTCTATACATTGAAAGCTAAAGAATATTGCTGAGAGAAATTACAGACCTAAATAAATGGAGACATACACCTTGGTGGTTTTAAAATATGTCTACAAATTTTTTATACTCCTCTTTTCAAGCAGTGGGTTCTAATTCCTTTCCCTTTTGAGTGCGGGCTGATTTGTAAGAATAATGACATAAGGGTACTTGAACCTTGTCAAAGAGCATGAAGGGGGCTTATGAGCATTGGTAATGTTGTTTTTTAATATGGATAGTGGGTATGGATTGTCTCATTCTTGAAAAATCATTACACTGTACACTTATAATGTGCACTTTTGTGTATGTACATTATACTTTCATAACAAGTAAAAAATAAATATATAAATAAAAACCTATGGCAGGTAAACTTATAGGTGAAAATGGTTATCTTGAAACAAGGATGCTCACTATCACTGCTTCTTTTCAACATTGTACTAGAAGTCCTAGACAACACAGTTAGGCAAAGAAATAAATCATAGTTATTAATATTAGAAAGGAAGAATTAAAGCTGTCATTATTTGCAGACAACATGATTTCTTATGCAGAAAAGGCAAAATAATCTCAGATAATCCACTAACGTTAATTAATGAATTTAGAATTTCTATATATCAATAACAATTACATAATAAACAGGTTAAAGAATACCTTATAATGATATCAAAACAGCAAATTCATAGAAATAAATCTAATAAAAATGTGTAAGACCACTAAACTGTAAATATTGTTAAGAGAAATGTTTTTAAAGACCTTGATATATGGAGAAATACACCATGTTTATGGACTAGAATACTCAATATTGCAAAGATATTAATTTTCCTAAAGTTGATGTTTAGATTCAAAGCAGTCCTAATCAAAATCTCAATAGTGATCACTAGGTCAGTGATGACTTAGATTTCTTGCTTTGAAATTTAGCTATATGATTATGTTATCCACTGGTGTTAGAAAAGGTGGTCTGTACAGATTTTGAGTGGTTATTGAGGAAGTGGGCTTTCCTACTGCACAAGAGATCATGACTTCTGACTTTAGGTCTACATAATGCCACTCAGGTGAATGACTGGTCAGCTAATTTGACAAATTATCATAATTATGATCAATTGCTAATAACTGCAAACAATTATGCAAGAAGCCATGCTAATTACTGAGCTGGGAAAATTAAATTCTAGCATGGCTGGAATTAATTAATTTCAAAAAGTCTGAAATATAGGAAGTCCCACTAGTTTGGCTTTTATTTACCAGTGAATTATTTTTAGAATACACAAGATAATAATCATATTGTGAGTTTATGGCAAAGAAAAGAGGATGAAAACCTTTGGTTTTTCACCGCGTCGTATTCAAGGAGACTTTGAAAAAGACATCCTTGATGAAAATGAAAATGGTTCTGGGTCACTTTGATCATCATGATAATTATTCAAACACTAGTATGGTTTTTTTTTTTTTTTTGGTTTAACTTTAATTTCTAGTAACTGTGATGTCATCAAACAGAAATGCACTCAAATGCTGTCCACTTTCACCCTCATCACTCTTAGGTTCAGAAAAAGAAACAACCTTCCCTTTCAAAGCAATTCAAAAGCAATGATCCCCTCTTTCGCCTTCATCTCTATAATATTGCTTTATTTTCCCCCTCTTCTGTTCCACCCTACAGCCTTGGTTTCTCACTCCAAACAGGTTCACTTCTCTTCCACCCAAAAACAAACAAAAGGTTTTCTATGAAGCTTTATCTTTCTCTTGCTACAGCCTTATTTCTGTTTTCTTCTTCAGTCAAAGTCTTCAAAGAATAATGTACCATGCAGGTTAAAGTATTCTTATTTTCTAAATGGTCTTTGACTGGCATTTCTCTTCTAACCCGACCATTCCATTAATATCTTTCTAATAATTTTATATGATGTACCATGTTCAGTTCTTATTTGATTTCCCTACCTTCCTCAATATTTATTTCACCACACCTTCCTCCTTGAAATTCTTTCTTCCTGGGCATCTACTCCTCCACACTGCCTTTCTCCCCACCTCTTTATTTCATCTTAGTCTTCTTTACTAACTCTTCTTTCTTCACTCATCACTTAAATATAAGTATTCACCAAGATTTATCTTTAATACTTTTCTTTTCTCAATCTACATCTCTTCCTAGACCATTTCATTCATGCTCTTGCCTTTAACTATAGCATGATAAGTTCCCCAATTGTGTTTCTAACATACAGCTTACCTGAAAAATCTGATTGCCTACTAAAAATTCCCATCAAAATGTCCCATGAGCAGTCAAATTCAACATGACCTAAACCACTCCTTATCTTTCCACCCACTCCCAACTACTTCACCCAATTTTCTTTAACCCCTTTAGTGATTCAACGTCTATCCAGTCTCAAAAATATTTACAACTCAAAGATATTTTAAATCTTTATATTCTCCTTCCTTGGCCATATCCAATTAAACATCAACTCTTACGTATCCCATCTCTCAGATATCTCTTGAATGTAGACCTTCCCAGTCACTGTCTTAGTTCTGTGTTTTCCCATCTCTTACATGGACTTTTGGGTTAATTTCCTGACCTTCCTGTCTCCAATCTTCTCCCTCACCCTCATTCTTTTCTTTTCTGTTAGGTGAATTGTCCTATTAAAATGCAAATCAGACACTTCTCTGTTTTCAGCCCTGCTTGGGGTCTCCACTACCCTTGCCCAAACTCAAGGACCTTACATTGGCCTTACAGTGTCCTCATAGCTCTCTAGTTTTCTCCAGCATTAATGAACTAACTACATCTTCCCTGAGTTTGCTATGTTGCTCAGTCCTCTTTGCCTTTGTACATGCTGTTTCTTTTTCCTACTGTGCTTTCTGCAATTTGTTCATCTGACATATTTCTATCTATACTTTAAAACTGTTCTGGGAAGCCCTTCCCTGACAGAGTCAATCAGTAATTCCTTTGTTCTACCTGTTTACCATCTCCATACTTCTATTATTACAGTTCCCAGAGTGGCTAGTGATTGCCTATTTACAATTCTGCCTCAGACACTACTCTAAATTTCTTGAGAACAGGAGCCACGGTTTATATATTTTCTAGTGTCTATCACTGTGTCTGGCACATAGTAGGTGCTCTAAAGCACCTAATACCGAGTTGAATGAATTCTTTGTGGATGTCTAGCAAGAGCATGACATTTCACGAATGAATAACAGAACAAATTCAAATGGTTTGAGATTTTTTAATTCAAAAAACCTCATTGTCATGTGATGTGTGCCAACCATGCCGGCTCTAGGATACATAGCAAATGAACAATCATTATCTTCCCCTGCACAGAGCATAGAGTCCAGGAATTATCAGGGTCTTCCTCTCCACCCCGCTGAGACCATGGCTTCCTGCTCTCCAGGTTGTCCTGCTTTCTCTCTTCCCTGTTTCTTGTGGTTTGTTTGAATTTTGTGCTAATCTGAATTCCTCACGAACACCTTCCATCACCTGCTCACTGATCCATGACCTGTTCGTTTGACTGAATTGCATTTTAAAGGTCCCTGGCTTGACTTCACTGGTCCCAATGCTGACTGCTGTGAAATGACCTCCATCCCAAGTGACTATCATTCATGTTTTCTCCCAAAAATACAATGTACCTACAGTGTTAATGCAAATAAGCCCCATGTCATATTAGCAAATATGGTAAATTCAAGACCAGTAGACCAGAAATAACCTGCCTCTTGTTATGCGGTCATGTGCACCAAACTGGAATATTTCTTTCCTCAAAGGTGGGAAGTGAGTCAGAGGCCATCTGTGTGGCCCTTGCTCACCAGTCCTGAGTGACCGATAATTAATTTAGGTCGAATGTGATTAGTCCCTTGTTAACAGCAGTTTTTCTGCACTTTCCTCAGTTGGCTCTGGAGATACACCGTCGAGCGTGATGTATGACTCCTGGCACAGAACGAAACCTGAGCCTGTGAAAGGACGGGGAAGCTGCTCTGTGCCTTGCTAATGAATTTAGGGGCTCAACACTCTTATCTAAAGTGCAGCAAAGAGGGGTCCTCAAAGAGCAGGAGTCCAGGCTACACAGAAGAAACAACAGGAGAAGCTTCACTTTCTTTGACTTTTCGAGTCCTATCACCTCGGTTTGCGCTTCAAAGCCACTTACGCTGCTCTAAGGGAAAGGGCAAAGTGTGTTTATTAAAGAGAGGGAGGGACCTGAGAGAGGGAGGCTATTTGTAGTGAACTGAAAATATTATTTTTTATCAGAAGTTATAAAATCAGGCTAACTGAAAATATTTCAATACATAAAATTTTCTTTTAAATGGTAAAAGATCATTCAGCTACTCTCTTACCAATTCACCATATTTGTATATTGCTATCATCCTTCTGTATCTACTTTGTATATGAATTTTATGAAAATTTTATTTTCCAGGAAATAAAAATTGAGAGTGTTTGATTAATATTCATTCCCTGCACTGTAAGGACATATAAAGGAAAGGAAAAGAGAAGAAGGTGGGGAAAAGGAGAGGGGGAAGGAGGAAAAGAAGCAAATAGAGAAAGGAAAGAAAGGAAGGAAGGAAGGGAGGGAGGGAGGGAGGGAAGAAGGGAAGAAGGGAGGAGGGGAGGAAGGAAGTAATTTTTCCTTTGTACCAAAGTAAGGCAAAGTGGTATCCTCCTACCCTCAACTCCCAGCACGAACTTCTACATTAGGACCATGGACAGCCAAGTCAATTCTTTCTCTCCTAGAGAATATTGGAGGCAGGCTCTCAGACTTCCATATAATCCAAGTGGGCTCACCCTCACCCTCATCTCTGCCCGCAGATCTGTCAGGCACATCCCACAAAGATCTCAACAAAGGTGAAAATGACTGACTAGTACAAGGACTTGGTTCTCTGTTTTATAAAAAGTACAAATTTATATTAAACTACCATAAATTGATTAGAAGAAT
Source organism: Monodon monoceros (assembly GCF_005190385.1). NCBI lineage: Eukaryota > Metazoa > Chordata > Mammalia > Artiodactyla > Monodontidae > Monodon > Monodon monoceros. The sequence goes on along the minus strand of NW_021703771.1, from coordinate 18,523,416 downwards.
TCTAACATGAGATTTAGAATTTCTCCACACCATATAACTGCTTAAAATTATGTCCTACCTAAAGTGAAACTGTTTTAAAATATGTTTTGGAACTAGGGTCTTGCTTTGTGTTACTGCCTCCAGTCCAAGACCACCAGAAATACACTGGGAGTTGAACTGGTTGCCTTGTTGCAATGAGGGAGAACGCACACCAGAGAGATGGTGGGCATCTCAGTAAGTGGGTGTTAGAAATTATTACAGGGCTTGGGCTTGTGTTAGGTGATTTGGGGCATAGTTCATGGGGGCTTTTCTCTGGTTGGGTCACTTCAGGAAGTGGGGGTAATTCTGTAATTTAATATCAATAAAGTTTATCTAAAAGGAGGGAAGACTAGAGAGGGCAAGGCTGTAATTGGTGAAGAAGCAGCAGTCACTCATGTAGCCCCGACAGGGCAACTTTTGGTCATCTTTGTGGGTTGGAAATATCCCTGTTTTTGTCTGTGCTCAGGAAAGATCAAGGAGTGCTCTCATTTTTTGTCTTGATCCACATGGACACAGGATGCCTTGGCTGACGTTTGTGTTTTTTTGAAATGGCTTATGTTCAACAGAAAGCCAAGGCCTAGCTGGTGGTGCCAGCCCAACTCCTGGATGTCAGGGACCACTTCCCTCTCGTGGAAGCTAGAATTCACTAAAACAAAGGAATGATGCCCAACTCCTGGATGTCAGGGACCACTTCCCTCTCGTGGAAGCTAGAATTCACTAAAACAAAGGAAAAATGATAGAATTTTCGTTTGTAATTCAGAAGTCAAAATAAAGAGGTACATTTCTTTCAATTTTCCAAAGGCATGTAAAGGGAACCTAGATTTTAAAGTCAAATGGATGTGGAAGAAACTGAAGAATCTAGTTATCTTGAGATATATCTACTAAAAAAGGCAAAACAATGTAATCATTATTTAGTTGTTTAGGACATGCTGAGATTGAATCTGTGTATTCACTTTTTTTAATATTATTACATTTTTAACCTGAGATGATATACAGATAAGTTGGCGTGTCTTTTTACTTTTTAAAATAAAGTTATTGAAAAAAGGAGTAGTTCTATGTAAATACTTTTGTGTAAATCATGCATTTAGAATAAGACACAAAATATATACATCTGCTGAAAATACAAGAAAATCTTATTTAGTATAGGAATTTTAAATGGAATAGAGTTTGTTGTAGTATTCCAGGATTTAGGACAAGTCTACCAAGTGAAGTCTGGGTCAAAGCATGAACAAAACGTTGAGAACTTAGACAATCAGAGAATATTTGTCAGTGATTCAAAAAAGCTAGTAACTAGAAAGATAGTTTTCCACTGAACTTATCCTCAAAAGTGCCTTACTTTTCAACTTCAATTTACTAGTATAGACTTGGCTTTAGTTTTGTAAATAAAAAAAAATGTTTGAAAAAATGTTAGAAACTACAAGAAAATTAAGACCAAAACCATGAAAGTAAAGCAAACTGAAAAACCCAAGTGAATACTGTGAACGCTCCTAGACTAAACTGATCAAGGGAGTGAGTTTGGATCATATTTGATATTACATTTAAAATTGACATGTTAATTCTTAATGTTTAAATCTGGGTTTGAAAGAGTTTCTCAAAGATTCCTAACATCACTTAAGGCTTCCAGAATAGTACAAATTGTTATTCTTGAGAATTTTGCTGAAGGGCTTGACAATGGACTGTTAGAAAATATTTACAGACACTTTCTAAATAATTCAAGTTTTGAACTTTGCAGAACATGTCTTCATTGTGTAGCAAGAAATTATTATTTTGTATATATTGAAATCTCCCTTCAGATGACAATCATACAGTTCCTCTGCAGTAAATATATTTGCCTTTGAGGCCATTCTACTTCAAAAATGAACTCAGACATGAATAGTTTACCATATACTATTTCCACTGGAAGACCACGGTTATGCAAGAAAGGGCATTTTGCCTGAGTAGGTTTAGGAGAAACACTGACATTTAGTCTTTGAAAAGACTATGAAGGGGAGACTGACTCAAGTCAAGTTAAGGTACTTGTGACACAAATCCCTAGCAGGTTTCTATCCCAGGCCTGAGTTGAAAATAACTGGGACATGGGGGTAACCCTGACAAAAGAGCTGTTTTCAAAATCTCTGCACAATGTACAGAGACTGCTGGCAGAGCAAGTTGTGTGTGCATTTATATAATGGTGGCATCTGAAGAAAAAGAGTTACATGGATATGAAACTGTATATCATCAGAATGATTTGACTTTCAATTTAAAGGAAACTCTAAAGTGACAGAGTGAACTGCTGCAGATCCATGTGGGAACACAGACATCACTGTTATCCCATATTTGAGAAAACAACCCAGACAGTGGATCCTAAAATTTCCTCTGGAAATTTTCTTGGAGTCTAGGAATGGTGCTTTCTAATCTTCCCATATCCTTTTCACCTACAGCTAATAACTCCTTCAGGGTGATGGGTAGGGAAGACCCTCAGGTGATGGAAAAGAAGTACTATTTCAAGAACCATGAATGATGCCTTTGGAAAAATCTGGTCATTTGAAACAAATAAAAATTAAAGTTTCTCTTTAACAAACACTTACATTGTGCCAGTCACTCTTCTAAGCACTTTATGAATATTGAGTCATTTACTATTCATAGCAACTGTATATATTACCCAAGGGGAAACTGAGGCACCCAAAGTATTTTTTTAAATTTTATTTATTTTTTTATACAGCAGGTTCTTATTAGTTATCCATTTTATACATATTAGTGTATATATGTCAATCCCAAAGTTATGCAGTTCGTAAATGTCGGTGTCAGAATGCAGACCCAGGCATCTTGCTCCAGAGTCTGTGCACTTTATTATGCTACACGTACAGGTTTTACCATTTGTACATCAGTTCTGCACCAGGTGGCCAGGCTGCTCTGCAGCTGCCGTGCACCAAGCAGAGCACATACTTCCCTACATTCTGGTTTCTCTACATGAGCAATGAGTGACCTGTTGAGAACGAAAAGTTATAACTTGCTAGGGATTGCCCCCAATCCTAAGCAAGTATTTCCAAAGATCTTGCTTTGCCCCTTTCTTGCAACATATCTCTGTATTTCAGGTAAAATCAAGTACCACTTGGCATATGTGGGTCAGTCTTCCTGTAAAGATCTGTGCTCTGGATTCAAACAGCCAGATTTCATTTCCAGATGGGAAAAAACAGACATGATAGAATTGGGAAGCACAGACAGAAGTAGGCAATTTGGAATTTTAAACAATTTTGATGGCTGGGAAGAATGGAATGATGCTGATACACTGGAGACAAAACTTACAGACTGAGTTACAGTTGGTCTGTGTTCTGGGTCCATGCACCATAGATTAGTATACATGACGGACATTTGAATGAGAAGAGGTCCATTTACCTTGGAACAAAGTTTTTGTTCATCTCACAGAATTTCTGTGTGAATCTAAGGGCAAAGGTAGTGCTGTTTTGTAATCTAAAAGTAGGGGCTGGGCTTCCCTGGTGGCGCAGTGGTTGAGAGTCCGCCTGCCGATGCAGGGGATGCAGGTTCGTGCCCCGGTCCGGGAGGATCCCACATGCCGCGGAGCGGCTGGGCCCGTGAGCCATGGCTGCTGAGCCTGCGCGCCCGGAGCCTGTGCTCCGCAACTGGAGAGGCCACAACAGTGAGAGGCCCGCGTACTGCAAAAAAAAAAAAAAAAAGTAGGGGCAACATTAGTGAGAAAAACGTTCCCCTCTGCTTTCAGTGTGGGCAGTGGCAGTGGAATTGGGTAAGGGGAGAGGTCCTGGCTCAGAAGCCAAGACAAGAAATTTCTAGAGCATCATGTACCTGACCGTATAGATTCTTCCTCCGGAAGATGGGCAAGGGTCCCTCTAGTCCTTTCTCTAGGGAGCAAACAGCCTTGATAATCCTTTGAAAGTAAATCTGATTAGATCATCCCTCCATATCAGTGTTCTTATCACTGGCTAATCTCAGAAATCTTTATGGAGGCCTCTGGGCCTGGCATGATCCGGCCCCTGTCTACGTTTCCGCCTCACCGCTCACCGAGTTCCCGCCCCCTCACTCTGCTCCCAGCCTGGGTAAAGATCTCTCAATTCTTTGAGTCAAGGACATGCTCCCTTGTCTCAGGGAACTTCTCACCCTTGCCTCTGACTTAAATACTCTTTTCCTACTTCTTTCATGGCTGATGTTCACCTCTATGCGTGACTCAAACGTAGAATTCTAGTCCATATTTTTCCTCAGAACTTAAGACCCATATATCCAACTGCTGCTTCAACTTCTGCACTTGAATGCTTTAAAATTATTTCAAACTCAGCAAATCTGACACTCGACGCATGATCCTTCCTTCTAAACCTGGTCTTTTTCCAGTGCATAGATCTTAGAGAAAGTCCTCCTTTCCATCTAATTGTACAAGTCAGAAATTTAGGACTCATCTTGTCCTCACTGCTTCCCCACATCTGATCTGTCACCAATATGTATGCCTTTACCCTCTTAATATTTCTTGAGCGCATTCCCTTCTATCCATCTACCCACCTCCAGTGTAGTCTAAGCCCTGATTTTATTTTGCATAAAAGTGAACCACCTGGGGAGCTTGGTAAAATGCAGATTCTGATTCGGCAGGCCTGCATGTCTAACAGCCTCCTAGATGCCCATGTTGTTGGTCCACAGGCACCCTTTTTGAGTAAGAAGGCTGTAAGCCACGAGCAGTTCTTTCCTGGGTGATTGTAGTATCATCCTAACAGGTACAAATAGCCCCAGCTATTCCATCACCCACGTTAGAGCCAGGGTCGTCATCACCAAGTACGGGTCTTCAGAGATTTCCGCTGCTATTGGGACCAAGTCCAAGAGTCTCAACACAGCTTATGAAGTATATTCATGAGCAACTCCTCCCTACCTCTACTACCGTCCTATGCCAAGCCTACTCTCACTTTCTGCCCTGTAGCCACGTTAGTATACATTTATTACACTTAACTATATGAAACGCTGCCTCTTTGAGTTAAAAACTTAAATTGAGTATCAGCAATTTTGTACTGTTCAACCTAACAGTTCTTGAATGAGCTGAGCTCCTTCCCTGCATAAAGCCTGTTTAAAAAGAACACACGCTCTGTTCTTCCTCTTCATTGTATCATGGCCCATGCATCCTTCAGCTCCCAGCCTAATGGCCCCTTCCCTGGGGAAGCCTTCCAGACCTACCTGACCAGGACAACTCTCCAAGTGCTATTAGACCATGTTCTTCTCCTTATTTGCACTAACCAGTTGCAGTTTTGGATGATTGTTTGATTATTCTCTTTCCTCTACTTAAATGCAAATTCCAAGGAGTCAAGGATCAGTTCTGTTTTGTTCATTGTCATATCCCCAGCCTCCGATTCTGTGTCATCACGTTTGCTTAGTTAATGACTTAACTAAGATGGAAGCAATGTAAGAATAGTCTATACAGTGTGGTATTGGCATAATAATAGACAACTTGATAACTGTAACAGAAAGTGACTCATATGTATACAGTCATTGATTTACAAAAAATGTACTAATATAATTTAGGTGGAAAAGAAAATACTGGATCAACCAAATATCTCATGTGGTGTGACCTATCCCACACCATACAGAAATTTTGTTTGAGATGTTTAATCCTACAGTATTTGTGATTAGTGAAACAATAAACTTTCTAGAAGGAAAAAACAAAGAATAGTCTATAGAGGTGACTCCCTTGAACTCTAGGGTGGGCTTGGGAAGGAACTAATGCTCCAGGCGCTGTTGTCAGGGGATCCAAGGAGTTTGTTTCCTTCTGTAGCTGTGATCCTTTCCTACAGGCTCCTCTTGTTCAAACTGGTTTATACCTACAATAGTAAATTAATCCACACTAAATATAATGAACACCTACAGAAAGCATGGCCATTTTTTTCATATTGCTTCATAATTGATGAAGCCCTTTCACACACATTATTTTATTTGCACATCCTAAGGATCCTGTTGCTATCAGTAAGGCAAGCATTATTATCAACTCTTTTGCAGACAAGCAAAAGTCAATGCCTAACTTCTGAGTTGATAAACTTATACAACTGCAAAGCAAGTACTTTAACTCAGGCCTTCTACTGCCAAACCTAGGTTCTTTCCATGAGCAGTGCCCCCGAAATCAGGTTAAATACACCTTCCTCCTGTGTCCTGCTTTCTAAGCTGGAGGTGGAGCAGTGTTACTCTGACACTGGCAGCGGGCTGGAATTAGGTCATAAGAATTAAAAATCTCTTTGGGATTCTGTGGTTGATGGCTCATATATCACATAACCGTTTTATTTTTAGATCACCCTAGATTTTCCCACATTCCAAACCGTTAAGGACAGAGACTTCTCAAACGTGATAATGCCTATACCAATTGACACATGTTTGGTACAGCTCATAGGATCCTTTTCCTTTCATCATAATATTTTGCATCATTCACATTGAAAATGATTGTTTCATAGGGAACTAATGGCAGCCACTTTCCCAGACATTTTCCAAACGTTTTACAGTCACTGATGGGTGGACCTGCTAATTCTGTGAGTTAGCTCAGAGTCACTAATGATGGGCTAAGAGACCACAAAGAGCCTCAGTGAGAGGATAATATTCACTACCCCATGTCAGAGCCGCAATAGACCTTCAGCATTTAGATAAAGCGAAAGCTTTTGAGTTTCCCCTCCTAGTGATGCAAAGAGGCATTTGGATTTTCTGATCCTGTAACAACTTGAATAATATAATCATTAAAATCTTCACCGCAATCATACCTACTCAAGATGCATTTCTTTCAAATGAGAACCTCTTTCTAACGTAGGAAAAACAACAACCAAACTCCCCCCAGTTGGATCGCCCACTATAAGAGCCAATGTCTGGAAAGAGAGACACTCCCACATTGGAGAAATTCTAGATCTTCAAGAAGCTGAATTAAGAAAGTAGATGTGTAGTCTCTGAGATGAAGATGATAAATCTCTGATTCTTCGGGTAAAGTTTAAGAAGTGAGCTCCTAAAATGATAAATTAGTCACTTCAGCAAAACACAGAAACACTGGAGCCAGGGGAATCTTCAGAGTCTACATCACTATCATTACCTTTTTGCTCAAGGTTGTGGGATCCCATGAGCCATAGTCTCTTGACTGTCTTTTCAAGAGAGCCGACAGCCTGATGAAACCTTCCCCAGGCAAGTTCCCAGCACTGTTCATCCATCCCATTCCTCTTCTCCTGAGGGTCACATCTTTTGTTCCAGAAACCTCTGGCTGCTCAGATGAGCACAGGTGAGGAATGCCATCCAACTGAAGGAATGTAGAAAAGAGATCCTCTTGTTTCTAGAAATGCAGCTGTTTGGAGCATTGAGGGGGCAGTCTCTCTGGATAGCTAAATGAGATTTTTGACATCTCACTGGATATCTGTGGCTAAGTGGATGCTACCCAAACCTCTAGTCTGCACCTTAGCAGGATTTCAATGACGTAGACATTCTTATTCCTGCTTTAAGAAGTATAGTTCTTTGAAATGATAAGTATATTTCAACTTATAGTTAATTTCATCTAAAGGCTGCATTTATCCCATTGGTCACAGGGTTTTAAAGCCTGGATTACTGAGAAAGTCTCCAATCAACTTTAAAATCCACCTTAGAGTTTATGGTATCACCAGACTGGTAACACACAAATTTTGTATTCATGATGTAGATCCCCACTTAAAAAGTTTGAATAGGTACATTTAGAGAATAAAATCCATACTCTTCCCTCTAATATTAAAGGTTTCCCACCATATGAGTCCATGCTGACTTTCCAACATGATGACCCAGGACTTCCCAAGGAAAATTCTTTGTCTAACTAAAAATCCATCTATTCTCTGTCATCCTTCATGTACTCATTTATTCAATAGATATTTATTAAGCACCTATTATGGTCCAGACATTATTCCAGGAACTCAGGATTATATCTCTGAACCAGGTAGATGAAGTTCATGACCTGAAGGAGTTTATACTCTGGAGGGAAGAGACAGACAAACAAATAAATTTAATGGGACTGGTATTGATAAGGGCTATGAAGATAAATAAAGCACAGAGGGAGCTAGAAGCTCGGGAGGTATTTTATGGGGAGGGGAGGTCATGATAGTCACTAGTGAGGCACTGCTTGAGCAGAGATGAGTGGAGGGAAGCTACATCACAGGTCATGTGGATAGACAGTGGAAGAGGGAACAGCACATGCCAAGGCCTGGCAGTGGGAATGTGCTTGGAGTTTTCAAGGAGAGCAAGGGGACCCAGTGTGGCCGGGGTGGAGTGAATGAGGAGGATAGGAGAGGAACAAACAAATAACGGGAGAGTGAACTCGGGTCGGACAGATTAAGCCATGGTAAGGACTTTGGCTTTTCCAATGAGACACATGGAAGGCCATGAGAGGGTTTGAGCACAAAATAACAAGACCTGATGTTCTTTCTAAGAGGAACACTCTGGTTTGCTCTGAAAGTAGCCAGTTATTGCAATCATCCCAGTGAGAGGGAATGACAATTTGGCCCAGAATAGTGGCATGAGGGTAATGAGAAGTCATTAGATTCTGCATATATTTTGAAAGAGGAGTGGGAAGAGTGGTTGATGGGTTAGATTCAGAATGAGAGAAAAAGAGAAGTGAGACATGACTGTAAGATTTTTGGTAGGAGCAAATGAGAGAATAGAATATTCATTAAATGATTTGGGGAGCAGATTTTAGAGGCAGGAGCTGGGAAATCAAAATTTCAATTTGGGGCAAGTTTGCATAGCTTTGACATGCTATTTGACATACAAATAAAGATGTTGAATAAGCAGGATATCTAAGCCAGGAGAGATAAAAATTGGGAAATTATCACTATGCAAATGGCTTTTAAAGCAGTAGAACTGAACGGCATCCCTTAGGGTGTGAGGGTATGTAAAGTTGAGAAGAGGTCTGAAGATTGAGGCTTTGGAGGTCAGGAAGAGAAAGAGGAAGGAGATGGAGAAGAAGAAACCCATGAGGCGTGAGGACAGCCACCTTAATTGCTTCCTTGCCTTACTTAGCTCATGTCAAACTCTGTACCAGAAATGCCTAGAAATACCTTTTTAATCTCCTCCATTTATTCACACCCTACCCATCCATCAGAGTCAGGCACTTAATTCTATGCTGTGTGTGACTTGTCTTGTGTTTTATTTGACAACTTAACTCTTATTTATGTTTTAGTTCTTTCTAGATGAATTAGTTTTTCTTAATCCATCAATATACTTTTCCATCTTCAATGCTGTCCTCTGCTTCAATTTTGTTAGTTGGTTCCCCTCTGAGTGTATCTAGGAAATCTATCCTTCTATAATTTCCCAGCCATCCCAGACCCCAAGTGTAAAATACACATGAAAATCATTGGTAGCACCAGCCTAACAACAGAAGACAAAAGAAACTAGGGGTGTTTGGGGTCTGGGATCCAATTCTGAGGCGGTCCTAACATCTGGAGATGTGGAATTTGTGGCCATCATGCTATGGCACAAACTCAGTAGCACTTAGGATCATCAATCAAAACAAATCAATAGATAATATGTGTTCAGTAAATTACGGCACAAGGAAATAGACATGTATGACTGCAATGCCTGCCCTTATAGAATTCACTCTCCAAATAAGCCAGGAAATAGGCAACAATTTAAATAAGAAATCAAGAGTTTAGGGGCTTCCCTGGTGGCGCAGTGGCTGAGAGCCCGCCTGCCGATGCGGGGGCCGCGGTATCGTGCCCCGATCCGGGAGGATCCCAAGTGCTGCGGAGCGGCTGCGCCCGTGAGCCATGGCCGCTGGGCCTGTGCGTCCGGAGCCTGTGCTCCGCAACGGGAGGGGCCGCAGTGGTGAGAGGCCCGCATACTGCAAAAAAAAAAAGAGTTTAGGAGAGCAATTTTAAGTTTTAAAACTAGAAAAATTGGTTTCAAGATACTATTTATACATGGCAAAAATCTACGTATATAGTTAATTGGTATCATTCACAATTGTGCTGTGAAAGGAGAAAAAAACATGACATCTTGTCTATCAAAATAAAAGATAACCCCAGAGCCAGGGCTGGCCCAGCACAAGGCCAACTCAGAGTCGGCAAAAGGCAAACACATGTGGGATGCATTGAAAACTGACTCTGAACGCCACTCTGTGCAAATAAGGAGAGCACGGGTGCCCCTCAGCTGACCAAGCACAGCTCTCCAAAGGCAAGGGGCAGACCTGCTGCAGACCTGGAGTGGCAACATCTGCAGACCTGCTTCCCGTCTCTCCCCAGAGACCTGCCATTGTTACATGAAGTTTAATCTTTATTTGAACTAGAGAAAACTATTTTAGGCATTTGGTCGCTGGTACACGAAGTTAGTCCACAGCGTTCTGAAGATGCTTCTCCCCAAGACTGGTATTTTAGAGGGAAGAATGGTTTTGAATCTGTGCTGGATATAACTGCAAATCAGTTGACATGTACTGATCATAGCATATATGCTCACAGAACATGGGGATTAGTGATGTCATTTTGTTAACTGATAACACAGGCATCGCCATCTAATGAGAAGCCAATAGGAAGCAAGGTGACATGGGCTAATTTTATTCAGGCTAGCCAGAGTGGACAGGTCCACAGTGATCTTGTTTAAATGTTACAAGAAGAGCATAAATTCAACAATGATGGATGATCTGATCGAGACTAAGTAGCACAAGGCGGGGCTCGTTCGTCTTTACAGAAGCCATGACTTAAATGCTCTCTTTTATCAACGTTCAGCTTAAAGTTTGTTGTTCCTTTTAACAAAGAGTTTTTAAAAAATCAAATAATCTTGCTCTGTGAGGTTAATGTTGTCTCATAGTTAATCCAACTTTATTAAGTCACAAACAAAGCAGGTAAAGATAAATTGAGGAACTAAAGCAGAGTTTCTATTCAACAATAGTTGTGGAGGTTACAATATTGGTAAATAATCCCGTAAGTGGGAAAACGATAAATAGATAATAATTACCAACCGAGATTCCTGCAAAACCAGATTTTAGACAATCTTATTGAAATCTTAAGGTTTACAGATACCTTCTAGAATAAAAAACCAATTTATTTACATCTGTTGCTGTAACCTCCATTACATAGAATTTTAAACTGATTCTGAAAACCATACAGGTTATATTTTATTTTACTTAAATGTATTAAATTGTTTGCATCTTCCTTTTGTTCATTTGGTTTATTATACTCTGGAAATATTTGTTGTTTATCTTCAGAGGAACGTAATCCCTTTGGTGAATGGGAATTTAAATGAGTCATCAAATTCAAGATGCTTTTTAGTTAACAAAAATTGCAAACCCAGACTAGCTTTAAAAGTGTTATCATTCTGTTTTTTTAATCTTCCTTTCTCTCGTTCGTGAGCCCTAGACACCAGATAAATCACCTTGCTTACTGGTAATGCCTCATTTGGGCTTCTTTTCTTGAAATTTTTTAATTTAAATAAGTTTTTGTCTTAAAAGAGCGTGTCATCGGTCAAAATAATGCTATCACTTTTGAAAATATTTTCCTTTTCTGACATGCACCGAGGTGCCATAAAGTAGTGTTGACAACTCCACCTTTAGCATTCCACAAATCTTATGGAGATATATCATTGGAAAATGGTACAGTCTATATCCGGGCTTTGACAAAAGCTGAAACATGGGCTGCCAGCCACAGATAAGGTTTTGAAATGTTAGTCACTGAAAAGGCGATAACAGAAACAAGGATCAAATGCATATATCCCTTCACCTGCGGCAGCCTGCGGTTTCGAGCCATGCCACCTGTCTCTTGGCAAAGTCAGTGGATATGCCGAGTGTGCTACCACGTGAAAACACACACTGGACATGGTGTTAGATGCACTGCTGGGAGAGGGCTGGCATTAAGAGACGCTAGGAAGCAATACCCCAGCATCTCTAGCGAATTAGCGAACGAGGGACTCCGGGTTGGCACAGCTTGCCACAGAGCTGCGAAGATCCAAGCGACACGCCATCACGAGGAGACAGTAGCGGCTCAGGCGGGGACTATGAAACATTCTGGACCAAGTGGCATCTTGCCTTCCTCTTCTCCCTGTCTTTCTCCTCGTCATCCTCTTCTTCCTCCTCCTTCTCTCCTTCTTCTTCCTACTTTTTTTTTTTTTTTTTTTAATCCTCAAGTGTTTTGAGATTTCAGGCTGTTCTCAACTTCCTATGGAAAATTTCAGTAGATATGAGGGGACAAAAACTCATGACGGTGGACCCAGACATGAAATATTAAACCAAAAGTTTTTTTTTAAGACTCTGTATAAAAATATAACCAGAATGGCCACAAAGAATACCTTTAAGGCAGAATTTATAATCATTTACTTCTTAATGGTTCCTCCCCCATGCCATCCATTTTCAAACAAAGCTGAGTTTATGGCCATCATACGAGATTACATTCCCGTGCAGTTGCAGTATTTCTTCTCTAATGATTTATTTAAAAGGGCTTCACCATGATAGCTCTCCAACTTTGTTCCTTCCTGTATATCACTGTTCAGGGTCAAATGCTGGGAAAGGGCTGGTCCCTGAGGCCTAACATATTTCACCAGTGGAGACTCTGGCTTTTCACTTCTCTTTCCTCATCACTTTAGGCTTAAAGAAGAACAGATGTGGAAACGTTTAGAAAAAGACTAATTGAATTTCACGTAACACAATTTCGCATTGTTTGAGGAAGTACCTAAATCAACAGCACATTTTCCAAAGTCCCAGCCTCGCCTAATTAGAACACCAAACGTGTGACTAATTGGCCACACTTCCACCAAAGGCTCCGCGGCAGATGCGCTGCCGTCCGCTCGCCCCCCGGCTCCAGCAGAGGCCGGCGGTTTGGCTGCGAGGGGAGGCGCTGGCTCTAAATGAGCTGAGCCTGAGCCGAGCCGGGCAGGATGGGGGAAACTCCGGGACGGGCCGGGAGCAAATCCGGGCGGAGCAGGAGAGAATTTGGAATGTTTCCTCGGCGGCAGCACCCCGAGAATTACCAGGAGATTATCAGTACATAAATTAAGAGATATCAGGACTCCGAAACTGGGACACTGAATAGCCTGCTCTTTATCACGTCGGCTTCGTGGTTTTAGAATTTGACGTCTAATTAAAATATAATCCGATATCGTTAGCGAAAGGCTCCATCTCACCCAACCCTTGACCACGGGCAGATCTGCTTTTTGCATGCAACAGGAGGTTTTTCTTTCTTCCTCATTGTACTTCCTAATGGTGTGCTGGGGAGTGCGTGGGAAAGAAAGGACATAATTAGAGCAAAAGGAGAGGATGATTCCGGACTGGGCTTTATTATAAAACCCTGAGCACATTGCTCGAGGGGATCTGTCGCCCTCACTTTCTCCTCCTGGGCATAAATCCCACAGAACTAGAAGTGATTTTAAAAGTCATTTAACGCAGCTTTCACATTTTATAGATGAGGATTCTGAGGCCAACAGAGGCGAAGTAATTTGCCTAGGGCCACACATCTCTTTGGTGGCCGATTTAGGACTAGAAATCAAAACTGACATCCACCTCTGGTGCCATTTATACTTCCTCGTTCATGCTCTAGCTGATGTTGAAAGAGTAACATTAGTGCCGGGGTTTCACAGTTACCTGATGTTTGGAGGGTTTGTTCAATCCCAATTACTTAAACAGCAAAATAATCTGGTTGGTTGTAAATTTGCTAGAGAAATTTACACAGTATTCTAATTTGCTAGTCTAGATCCTGGCTTCAGGGTAATTGGATATGTAAAAATCTGAGTATTTGCTTTAATTCAATCTTGTCACTTTCTGTATGATGAGAAATGAGAGTGAAATTATTCTTTAACAGGAATGCTTTTCTGAAAGAACAGGCTGTTTCTCTAGACTCAAGCTAAATAGAAATGCTATTCATATTGATTTTGTGTCTGTCAAATCTGTATTTTACACTCATTAAAGACAGAAAACAATCTGGCTTTAAAGTGTAAAATATATTTACACTTTAATATGTGTAATGTGTTTTATGTTTGGGGAATGTTTGAGCTTTTCCTTTGCTACTCAGATTGTGATTTTCATACTTCTTTCTTCACAATTGTTTGATAAAAGGTCAGAGGATAAAAATTAATGTAGCATCTTAACAAGAAAATTATGATTATTCAAGAAGACATGAATATGTCTTTGGTCATCTACTACTTAGAATAATCCTTGCTCCTGCGTTTCTCCATGAAAACAAACTAGAGTTGATTATACTCATTTAGAAGTGATCTCCAACTTGCACCTGTCAATGAAAACAAAGCCATAGAACTCTTCTTTTTTAAGTTTTAATCAAATATTTAGAAAAATGGAAATGAAGTTAATAGAAGAAATCAAGATCAGATTGTTAGCAAGACACTTCATGCATTAGCAATCCTGAAAGTTCCTTATTGAGAAGTAGCTTAGTTCAGATAGAAAAATACTGTTCTGGATTTTTTTTTTTTCTTTATGAGAGGGTGTAAAGAAGAGTGATCGTGACACTGATGGGCCACAGAGGGACTGACCAGAAAATAAAATCAGGTGAAGGTGTAATGACTTTCTAATAATAAAATGGGATTGTCTGTGGAATAGTTAAATCAACTGTGTGACGCGGCCAAATAGGTGAAGAATTGAATCTATCATTTACGAGGAACTGGCCTTGGGAAAATTCCTTCAACTCCATTTGCTTCAGACTTTAAGCACAACTGAACAAATGGACTGTGGCATGATGGTGTGTCAGCGTGGTGGGTTTTGGCCATTTCTCTTCGTCCCCCTGTGTTCACCACAGCCAAATGGACTGTTGGGTGGTCAGGATTTGTCATGAAGATAGACGGCCACTGGGAAACAGTGCTGATGGGTCTTCTGGGCTGTGATCCAATGCTTTGCTTCGTGAAAAGGAGTACTCCATGTCACCATGTGTAACACAGTGGCTATAAATTTTCTTTCCTTCCTTCTTTCTTTATTAACTATCTCACTGAGATAAACTGAGAACACCTAAAAGTAAGGGAAGTATTTTGACCTCTTAAGAAGAAAGACCATTTAAATGCATGCATTTACTGATAGATTTCCCCATCAAGCAGAAGTGATCACTGACTGACTATCTTTAACACTGATGAAGTTGATTTTAATATCATTTGTAGGCAATAAAGAAGCTATCATTTACATTTAGCAAACAATCCAAAATTACATTCTAAAGAAATAAAGGAAGCCCTTCAAATTAATCACTGTGAAGTATATTCTTCAAATAGCATATAAACCTTTTACATTTTAAATGAATTATTTGGTTTGTATAATGAGTTGAAGTGAACCTAGTGGACTGAACACACAGATATAAGGAAACACTTTTCTAGAGAGAATAGGCCCACAGAGCACCAAATGGTAAGATGAAAATGGAGGGAAAATCTAGATGTTCTGTCTGTAAGATGTAGATTGCCTAGACTTCTTTTTCTTCAAGTCTGTTTTCTCTCCCCACTTTCCCTACCCCTATCTGTTCAATTTTGTGTCTTTTCTTGTAATATCAAGGAATACACCTCTCTTTGCTTGGATAGTGAGAAGAGACATCTCCAAGATATGCATTATAGAAATACACATTTCTCTCTGTTTCCTTCTAATCAGGCACATTGAAAAAATATGTCTTCTGAAAGTTTTATATCAAAGCAAATTATTTTTAATTAAAGCGTGGGTCTCCTCTGATCTATGAGGACTAGACCAGACCAAGAGCTGCCACATCATTCTTCTGCTCATTATCACCTCGTTAAGATCCCAGAACATGCCTGAGAGGCAGGGGGTTGCTTAACAAGGTGATAACGAGGAGAAAATGTCTCCAGCCTATTTGGGGCACAGCTCATGCCAGGTCTGATGATGGCAGGCCCGGTTGGACTGGAACAGAACACACTTTAGGTACTCAAATGTTGTTCTCTGAATGGGTTGAGCTCTTTTAAGGTGTATTGTGTTTTCTTCCTATTACCATTGGTAAGTCAATGGAAAAATAATGGGGTAGAAAACTTTGGAGTAGAGACTGTAAGCTTCTTCCTAATATTCATTCATCTGTTTATTTTTTTTAATTTTTTTTTTGCAGTACGCAGGCCTCTCACTGTTGTGGCCTCTCCCGTTGCGGAGCACAGGCTCCGGACGCGCAGGCTCAGCGGCCATGGCTTACGGGCCCAGCCGCTCCGCGGCATGTGGGATCTTCCCGGACTGGGGCACGAACCTGCATCCCCTGCATCGGCAGGCGGACTCTCAACCACTGTTAATAATGTGAACTCTGATTCATAGCCGGGCATTGCCATCCAGCTGAGAGACTATATTCCTTAGTCTTCTATGAATCTAGAAGCGCCATGTAACTATGTTTCGCCAATGATATTTAAATGGAAACCTAGGCAGTCTCCCTTTGGATTTACCTAAGAGAGAAACCAACTTCTTTTTTTTGGGGGGGGGGGGTGTTTATTCATTCAATATGTGCCAAACTAGCACTTTCTGTTGTTGTTGTTTTTATTTTTTTATAAAGCAGTTTTCTTATTAGTTATCTGTTTTATATAAATTAGTGTATATATGTCAATCCCAATCTCCCGATTCATCCCACCACCACCCCCTGCTCCCGCCTTTCCCCCTTGGTGTCCATACATTTGGAGAAACCAGCTTCTATCTTGTTTAAGCCAGAAGTTTTTGTTGTTGGTGGTCTTGATGTATGAACTGAGTCCACTATTGCTACACATATGAAAAAAGATTAACTTTGTGTTCTTGTGGTGCTGTATTTACCTGATCCAAAGTGTATGTCCTTTCATCCTCAGTTCCAAGTTGTCACTCAAGCCAGACCATCTGCTGGTAGCGGGGCATGGAGCCAGTTCATACCAGCTCACACAAGCCAATTTTTACGAACTCAGAACTTTGCAAACCAGTTGTTAAAACAGCCATCATTAAAATTTAAACTATATAAAATTATAATTTAATAAATTATGCTAAAACCAAAGGTCAGAAATATTTGAAAAATCACCATTTCCCAATAGTTTTACTGTTTCCTAGGCTCTCGAGTTTATATTGTACCTGTATATTGGAAATACTATATCACGGGTGTTCTATGCATTGCTTCCTAACTCCCTGGTTCGTGACATGACATAGGTAGCTTGAAATCAGTTGCAGTGGGAACATTTTCACCATGGAAGCTGGCAAATGCAGCACATCAGGGCTTGATGGGGTTTTTTTTGGCTGTCTAATCTTAAGAAAGTGATGGAGAAAAGTGTTAATAATGCAAGTTAAAAGCATTAACTCTTCATGTCTAGTGCTGAAGCTGGAAGAAGTTTCAGTTTACTGAATATTACTTGTAGGAGGGTGGGAAATAGTTTAATAGCAGGCCACCTGTCAGACTTAATGGAAATAATTCTATTGGGTAAAGTGTTAGCAGGTTGGCATGCAACTTCATTTGTCAAACTATGAGTGGATTGCAACTATAGATGAGCCACAGATATGAGTTCAGCAAAAATTAATGAAATGAAAGCATTCTGTGAGAATCAATTGGCCTAATGAAATTTACAGGGAAGAATACTGCATACTTTTATTATTTTTTTAAAATTATGTACTATACATACTTTATATCAGTAAAATTTATAATAAACTTATGTATTTTTATATATGCACACTTTTTTTCTTCAGGGAGCCAGTTGCTAAACATTTACCAGCATACCACTATCTGAGAACTATTTACTATCTCTCCACTTCCCTCACCCCACATTCAAGTGATTACTAAACCCCCCTAGAGTTTACTTCAGCGACGTCACTTGAATCTATATATTTCTGTCCATCCCATGGATAATGCCATAGGTTAGGTCTTCATTGTCTTTCTCCAGTTCGTACTCCAGGCTGTCACCATAAGGGTTCTCTGACAGGGCAGATGTGCTACTGCCACTTCCTGCTTAAAGTCATTCAGTGGCTCTCAGTGGCCTAGAGGATTACACCTTATCTGCTCTGCATGGTTCAAACTCCTGACACACCCCTTCAGTCATTCTGAGCTCCTTGCTATTCTCTTCCTTTATTCCAACATCAAGCCTAGTACGTAGGACGTGGCACTCTGTATTGCGATCTTTTGTTTACAGATCTCTCTTCATGTAATAATAAGGATGACAGTTTAGCTATCTTGTATCCCGAGCCCTTAGTACAAATGACTGGCATGTGTTAGGGATTTGAGAAAGATTTGTTAATTAAATGAAACAAAAATCCACTCTAACCGCCAAGCCGTTCTCCAAAAGTACCTTAACCATCTTACATTCTCTCCACCAGTGTATGAGGGATCTCATTTTCCCACATGCTTGTCATCACTTGTCATTGCTTACCCTTTTTATTATGGCCTCCTCAGTGGTATAAAGTGATATCTTACTGTGGTTTGTATTGCATATCCCTAATGGCTAATGATGCTGAGCATCTCTTCAAGAGCTTATTAGCCATTTGTATGTCTTCTTTGAAGAAAAGGAAGGAGACCAACATCATACTTTGCCTGTGGATATCTAATGGATATTTGTTGAGGATAATATTCCCCATTGAATTTCTCTGACACTTTTTGTTTTAGAAAATCAATTGACCATAAATGTAAGAGTGGTTTTTGGATTGTCAAATCTCTTCCATTGATCTATATGGCTATTCCTATGGCAGTAGCATGCTGTCTTGATTATTGTGGCTTTTGAAACTGGAAAGTAAGTCCTCCAATTTGGTCTTCTTTTTAATATTTTTTGACTGTTCTTGGTTTCTTGCATTTCCATATGAATTTTAGAATCAGCTTGTCAACTTATGGAAACAAACTAGCTGGGATTTTGATAGGAGTTGCGTGAAACTGTAGATCAATTTGGATATTACTGTCGTTTAACAATATTAAATATTCTGATCCATGAACATACAATGTATTTCCATTTATTTAAGTCTTGTTTAATTTCTTTCAACAATGTTTTATAGTTTCCAGTGTAAAAATCTTGCACTTATTGTATTACATTTATTCCTAAGTATTTTATTTTTTGACACTATTGTAAATGGAATTATCTTTTTAATTTCATTTTTGTATTGTTCATTGATAGTGTATAGAAGTAAAATTGATTTTTCTATATTGATTTTGCATCCTGCAACTGTGCTAGACTTGTTTATTAAGGATTATTTTTTCCAGCAGATTTATTAGGATTTTCTATATACAAGGTCATATCATCTGAAAATAGAAATAGTTTTACATCTTCCTTTCCAATCTAGATGCCTTTTATTCATTTCTTTTTCTTGCCTAATTTCCCTTGCTAGAACTTCCAGTACAAAGCTGAAGTGAAATGGTGAAAGCAGGCATCCTTGTCTTGTTCCTCATCTAAGGGGAAAGCATTCAGTCTTCCACCATTAAGGATGATGTAAATGTAGGCATCTCTTGGATGCCCTTTATCAGTTTGAGGACACTTCTTTTCATGCCTTGTTTGTTGAGTGTTTTTTGTTTGTTTGTTTGTTTTTTAATCATGAAAGGGTGTTCGAATTGTCAAACACTTTTTCTGTATCTGTTGAGACATTTTATGTGTTTTGCCCTTTGTTCTATTGTTATGTCTTACCTTAATTTATTTTAATATGTTAAGCCAATCTTGCTCTCATGGGACATGTTGCTGGAATCAGTTTGTTAGTGTTTTGTTGAAGATTTTTAGCTGTATATTCATAAGGGATATTGGTCTGTTGCGTTCTTTTCCTGTGGTATCTTTGTCTGTTTTGGGGATTAGGGTAATACTAGCCTCTCAGAATATATGGGGAAGTGTTTCCTTCTCTTCTATTTTCTGGAAGAATTTGTGAAGAATTGTATTAGGTCTTCCTTGAATGTTTTTTTGAATTCACCACTGAAGCCATCTGCACCTGGACTTTTTTTTCTTGAGAAGTTTCTTATTCAATCTCTTCACTTGTTATAGGTCTATTCAGATTTCTATTTCTTCTTCGATTTCAGTAATTTGTATTTTTCTAAGAAGTTGTCAATTTCACCTAGACTATCTAATTTGTTGGCACATACTTATTCATAGTATTCCCATAGTAATCCCCTTTATTTCTGTAAGTTTGGTAGTGATATCCTCTCTTTCATTTCTGATTTTAGTAATTGAGTCTTCTTTCTGTTTCTTTTGGTCAGCCTAGCTAAAATATGTCAATTTCATTTATCTTTTGAAGAACTAACTTTGATATACTTGATTTACTCTATAGCTTTTCTATTCTGTATTCATTTATTTATGGTATGAACTTTATTATCTCCCTTTTTATGCTTGATTTGAGGTTATTTTGCTCTTCTTTTCTGGTTTTATAAGGTGGAAAATTAAGCTACTCATTTGAGAACTTCTTTTTTAATATAGGCATTTACCTATAATTTTTCCTCTGAACAGTGCATTAGCTGCATCCCATAAGTTTTGGTATATTGTATCAAGTCACCTCAAAGTATTTTCTAAATTACCTTGTGATTTCTTCTTTGACCCATGGTATTAGTGAGTGTGTTGTTTAATTTATACATTTGTGAATTTCTTTCTGTTATTGATTTCTGATTTCATTTCATTGTAGGTACAGAACATACATGGTATAACTTCAATACTCTTAAATTTACTGAGGTTATTTTACAGTGTTACCTATGGGCTATCCTGAAGAGTGACTTGCACATATTTGAGAAACATGTATTCTGCTACTACTGGATGGAGTGTTCTATAAATGTCTATTGGGTCGCATTGGCTTACAGTGTTCAAGTCCTCTATTTACTTGTTGATATTCTGCCTAATTGGTTTATCAGTTATTGAAAGTGGGTTATTGAAGTTTCCAGCTATTATTCAGAAAGTGTCCTTATCTCCCTTACATTCTGTCAATTTTAGCCTCATGTATTTTGGAGTTTTTTTGTAAGTGCATACAGTTTATCATTTTTATACCTTCCTAATAGATTGACCCTTTTGGTGTATGAAATGTCATTCTATATGTCTAGTAACTTTTTTTTAAAGACTGTGTTTTTAGGGTATCAATATAGCCACTCCAGCTCTTTTATCATTGCTGTGTGTATATTATATCCTTTTTGCATTTTCTAACTTTCAACTTATTTTTGTCTTTGAATCTAAAGTGTAGATAGCATATAAGTGTATCTTTTTCTTTTCAGCTTTATTGATATATAATTGACAAATAAATTGTAAGATATTTAAAGTATACAGCATGATGATTTGATATGTGTATACATTGTGAAAAGATTCTCCCCATTGAGTTAATTAACACATCATCATCTAACATATTTAGTTTTTAAAATATTTTTAACAATTTATTTTTATTATTTTTATTTTTTTTGTCTGTGTTGGGTCTTTGTTTCTGTGTGTGGGCTTTCTCTATTGCGGTGAGTGGGGCCTACTCTTCGTTGCAGTGCAAGGGCTTCCCACTGCGGTGGCTTCTCTTGTTGTGGAGCACAGACTCTAGGTGCAGGGGCTTCAGTAGTTGTGGCACTCGAGCTCAGTAGCTGTGGCTTGCGGGCTCTAGAGCGCAGGTTCAGTAGTTGTGGCACATGGGCTTAGTTGCTCTGCGGCATGTGGGGTCTTCCCAGACCAGGGCTCGAACCCATGTCCCCTGAATTGGCAGGAGGATTCTTTTTTTTTTTTTAACATCTTTATAGGAGTATAATTGCTTTACATTGTTGTGTTACTTTCTGCTATATAACAAAGTGAATCAGCTATACATATACATATATCCCCATATCGCCTCCCTCTTGCTTCTCCCTCCCACCCTCCCTATCCCACCCCTCTAGGTGGTCACAAAGCACCGAGCTGATCTCCCTGTGCTATGCAGCTGCTTCCCACTAGCTATCTATTGTTCATCTGGTACTGTATATATGTCAATGCCACTCTCTCACTTCGTCCCAGCTTACCCTTCTCCCTCCCTGTGTCCTCAAGTCCATTCTCTACATCTGTGTCTTTATTCCTGTCCTGCCCCTAGGTTTTTCAGAACCATTTTTTTTGATTCCATATATATGTGTGAGCATACGGTATTTGTTTTTCTCTTTCTGACTTACTTTGTATGACAGACTCTAGGTCCATCCACCTCACTACAAATAACTCAATTTCGTTTCTTTTTATGGCTGTGTAATATTTTTGACAATTTTTACAATACTTATTAAATCTACTTAACTACCTCGAAAAGTAATTATAGTGAGAGAAAATTCTGTGGATTAAGATCTTGACCCAAGTACCACCATTTGTATTATCTGAAGGAATTAAGAACATTCATTTGACCAAATTCATAGAAACAGAGAGCACATAGGTGGTTGCCAAGAGGCAGGGGTATGTGGTGGGTAAAATGGGTGAAGATGGTCAAAGGGCACAAACTTCCAGTTATAGAATTGATAAGTCCTAGGGATGTAATGTATGGCACAGTGACTATGGTTAATAACACTGTATTGCATATTTGAAAGTTACTATGGGTATAGATCTTAAAAATTCTCATCACAAGAAATAAATTTGTGTGTTGATGGATGTTAACTAGACTTATTGTGATGATGATTTCACAACACATACAAACATAAAATTATTATATTGTACACCTGAGACTAATATAATGTTATATGTCAATTGTAGCTCAATTTTTTTAAAAAAAGAATGTTCATTTGGACAAAAGGATAAATAACAAACAAATATTTGTGTCAGGAAAAATCAGACAGAAGAGTTTAATTACTATTATAGTACCAGCCTGGCCATCAGTGGAGATTGGAGAAGAAGAAATATAAATCAGAAACCAACTTCCTTGGGGACTAGATATTTCTAGTGAACAAACTCAAATTCCTGCTTAATAAAAAAGAGATACTTCTGCTCCAAAATGATCTGATCTTGACTCAGGTTTATTCATGAAATCATTCATTTACTCAACAAATATTTGTTGGTTACTTTCTGTGAGCCAGCCCTGACTTGGATGCCCAGATACAGGGGTCAACAAAACAGACAGGGTCCCTGCTCTCTTGCCACTGTGGGTCTAGAGGAGCGTGTTAAACAGGGAACATGAAGTACATTTTCCCTTCCTGGTGCTGACTGTTCTCTGAAATGCTATCTCAGGGCTGGTCATTAGACAGCGTTCCTCTGTAAAAAAAAAAAAAAAAAAAAAAGCATGTGGTTTGCCCAGACAACACACAATTGTCAAACTGCATCTTAGGATAAGTCTAATTCAGCTGATGATGTGAGTGATTAAGAGGACAGCAAGTCCCATCTCTCTGACTTAAAAGTCGTTGACGACACACTTCTGTCCAAAGGAATCAGTCCCAATTCCCCTGTATGGCTTCCAGGATTCTTCATGGTTCTGCCCCCTGCCTACCTCACTAACCTTACTTCCCACCACTGATTACTTTCTGCCTGTGCCCCATGGCTAAACACACAATGCTACTGCATACACAGCTGGCCCTCCGTATCTGTGAGTTCCGCATCTGCAGAAGGGGTGCATATGCCCATGTAAGGGTGTGTAACCCTGACTTGTAAGGAACTTGAGCATCCATGGATTTTGGTACCTGCAGAATCTTGGAACCAATCCCATGTGGATACTGAGAGATGGCTGTATTCTTCTCTCATCCTGGAATACAACCCCACTGATACTGTTTGCATGAAAAATTCATATGCGTAAATGAGGATGCTTCCCCATTGCCACCTTCCCTAGGACACTTTCTGTGGCCTTTTTTTACTCAGTTAATGATTGGCCCCTTTATATCACAGTGGTCATAGTCATTGATTACCAACCATTTACATCACAATCATTCATCTTTCTCAGCAAGATTGGGAGCTCTTGAGAGAAGAGGATATAGTATTCACCTGTGCTTCCCAATGGCTTAGACCAATGCTTAGAGCTTAACTGGAATCTAGTAATTATTTATTGAATGAAAAAATGAATGAATGAAGGAAGGAAGAAATGAAATAATGAAAAAATGAAGAAGACCTAGGCAAGGGATTATTTTATATTGGAGACAAGATATTGGCAAATAATTCTGTGAGGATCAGTTAGTGAATTAATCTTATTGTAAATATTGTGTTGAACATCAAGGAAACTTACAAAGTCAACAAAGAAATGACCCCTGACCTCATGAAATATCCAATCTACAATATTTAAGGAGACAAGACTAATAATGGGATTGACATATATATATACTAATATGTATAAAATAGATAACTAATAAGAACCTGCTGTATTAAAAAATTAAACTAAATATTAAAAAAGACTAATAAAAACAGTAAATGACACAAATAAATGGAACATAAACTCCCAGACCTAACCCAATCCCTGCAGAAAGACCTGCAGGCTGGAAGAGTGATTTTAAAGATGGTCAGCTCTTTTCATGAAGTAAATGAATCTTATGCAGAATTTTGAAAAGTTGAGTCATGAAGGGAGAGTATTTTGGAGGTAAAATAAATAGCATAAAGATGGGGGAGAAAGGAATAATTCTGCACTGGAGCTGGCCTGGTATTCTGTAATCCCACTTTGGAATATTGACCTCTTGGTAAAGGATGATTCCAGGGGCTGCTGCAGAGACTACAGTGGCTTTCAGGGTCACTTGGTTTAGCCATGGAATGAACTCAGCTGGCTGCAGAGTGTCTCCAGGGTGATGCTGGAATGAATCACGTTTGTTTCTAGCAGTCAATCAGATTCCCAAGTCCAAGTTAAGTCATATTTCTGAGTCAAGGCAGAGTGGTGTGGTGGCAAAGTGTATGGTGGAGGCACAGCCCCATTCATACTTGTTAATAACACAGGTGCTTCACCACCCCAATTTGGGACAGCCTTTGATGGAAAGCCCTTTCCCGATCTGCAAAAGTCTGGCAAAGTACGGATTTACTCTTCTTGTTGTAGCTTAATAGATTGGTCAATGAAGACCTATTCTTTTAAAGGAAATAAGTGATTTTTAATGGGAAGTTTCTCCACAAAAATTCTTCTTGGGTAGGAAAAGGAAATAAATATTGACTGAGTGCCCTCTATTTGCCAGGAATATATGAACTCCAAAAGCATCCTGGAATGTGGTATCATTATACTGACATTACAGGTGAGGAGACAGACTCAGAGAAGTGACTTTCTCAAAGGCACATGTGTTAGGATTCAAATCTTGGACAGCCTGACTCCAAAACCCAGCCTCTTTCTGGTGAATCTCCATTACACCTGCTGTTTATAGGAAACCCACACAGAGTTATAAGATGTAGCAATTGTGTACTTCTCAAAATTAAGAAAATTATTTTCTTTTTTATGGCATTGATATTTAATAGGGAGAAAGAACTTTAAAAAATATCTATCTAGATACTTGAATATGTTCAAAAATAAGTGCCTGAGAATTGCCACTAAGCAAGGGAGCAAAATGTTCTAGTCTTCCATCTAGTGGAAGGTCAGGACAAAATAAGGTGACGAGCCAACTCACAAAGCTGCCCACAGAGTGAGATCTGAGGGGTAATGAGGGTTCCATCTGCCCTCAAAGTTTTTCACTCTTATATGTTAAGGTTTACAGGCTCCTATCAGTAAAAAACACCTCAGGGTAAGACATTCTTCCCAGGAAGTCTATTTTAAAGTGTACAGATTGTTTATTAGATTTATTTCAAATAGGATGCCAGACCTGTGTATTTGATTAGAGGTTGGAGAAGGTGAGAGACGGGAGTTCTAAAGGGGAGCCACGGTGCTGGAAGGGGCTTGTCATGCCACACTATGGGGTCCTGGGCCCCTAGAGATTGGAAGCTGGTGACAAGCTTGAAGATAAAACTCAACAAAAAAGTGTTATTTCATTCTACCCATGGCTTTCATTTTGGTGGAGACAAAGATTTGGGGAGTGACAGGAAGCAGATGTGTGTAAGAGTCAGAACTCACCATAAGAAGAGAAGGCCATCCTGTGATGTGGAGAGGTCCCTGAGATGTTCAGGGAGGGTGGCTAAACTAGACAGTCTACAAAGTCCCTCCAATTGTAGAATTCTCTGAGGATCCTACGAATAATTTTTCTCAGTTCTCAGAGATCCTTTGGCACCATTTTAGTGCCATTTAAATTTATTGATACATTCCACAAACATTCATTTACTCATTAACTACTGTCCATGTGCTGGGCCTGTTAAAGAAGCTAAGTACATAACCTCAAAGTTCTTAGTGACCCAGGTAAGAGGATAAGTCCAACAAGATGTAGGATTTGCAAGAAAAATCATGATCTAAGAGTGTAAAATCATCGGTGTCACTGATATTTCTCTGCACTTCATATCCTGGTGTCAGACCACAGGGTTTCACATTCTGAGATATTTTGCTGTCACTCTGGTAGACTGGCATAGTAGAGATTTATATCACACTTCCTTTTTCAAAAACTATAAAACACTATATTTTAAAAACTAGTCCAAATGTCATAGGGGGAAATGTGTTTACCTGTGACTGATTGTGGCCAAATGCAGGAGTAACTTTCCATCCTTTTGGAAGGGGCCACTGCAAACCTGCTGGCACCCCAACCCTAAACAAGTAGGACTCCCTGACCTTGGTCATCCCTTTCTTTTTGTCTGTTTCTTCAAGCCTAACATTTGCCCAATTGA
This sequence comes from Monodon monoceros, assembly GCF_005190385.1. Taxonomy (NCBI): domain Eukaryota; kingdom Metazoa; phylum Chordata; class Mammalia; order Artiodactyla; family Monodontidae; genus Monodon; species Monodon monoceros. The sequence goes on along the minus strand of NW_021703771.1, from coordinate 18,496,977 downwards.
ACTTTGCACTTGTTCCTCAATATATGCAGAAAAAGCTTTTGACAAACTTCAACATCTATTTATGATAAAAACTCTCCACAAAGTGGGCATAGAGGGAAACTACCTTGACATAATAAAAGCCATTTATGACAAACCCACAGCTAATATCATACTCAATGGTGGAAAGCTGAAAGCATTTCCTTTAAGATCAGGAACAAGGCAAGAATGGCCACTCTCACCACTTTTATTCAACATAGTATCAGAAATCCTAGCCACAGCAATCAAAGAAGAAAAAGAAATAAAAGGAATCCAAATTGGAAAGGAAGAAGTAGAACTGTCACTGTTCACAAATGACATGATAATATACATAGAAAATCCTAAAGATGCCACCAGAAAACTACTACAGCTCATCAATGAATGTAGCAAAGTTGCAGGATAAAAAATTACTCTACAGAAATCTGTTGCATTTCTATACACTAACAATGAACTAACAGAAAGAGAAATTAAGGAAACAACACCATTTACCATCAAAGAGAATAAAATATCTAGGAATAAACCTGCCTATGGAGCTAAAAGACCTGTACTCAGAAAACTATAAGACTTTAATGAAAAATTGAAGACAACACAAACAGATAGAAAGATATACCATGTTCTTGGATTGGAAAAAAATTAATATTGTTAAAATGACCATACTACCCAAGGCAATCTACAGATTGAATGCAATCCCTATCAAAATACCAATGGCATTTTTCACAGAACTAGAACAAATAATTCTAAAATTTGTATGGAAACACTAAAGACCCCAAACAGCCAGAAGACCCTCAATAGCCAAAATCTTTAAAAAGAAGAACAGAGCTGAAGAAATCATACTCCCTGACTTCAGACTATACTTACAAAGCTACGGTAATCAAAACAGTATGGTACTGGCACAAAACCAGACACATAGCTCAATGGAACAGAATAGAGAATCCAGAAATAAATCCACACACTTATGGTCAATTAATCTATGACAAAAGAAGCAAGAATATACAATGGAGAAAAGACTGTCTCTTCAATAAGTGGTGCTGGGAAAACTGAACAGCTACATGTAAAAGAATTAAATTAGAACATTCTCTAACACCATATAGAAAAATAAACTCAAAATGGATTAAAGACCTAGATATAAAACTGGATACTATAAAATTCCTAGAGGAAAACATAAGCAGAACACTCTGACATAAATTGCAGCAATATCTTTTAAAATCCATCTCCTAGAGTAATGGAAATAAAAACAAAAATAAACAAATGCCACCAAATTAAACTTGAAAACTTTTGCACATCAAAGAAAACCATCAACAAAACAAAAATATAACCTACAGAATGGGGAAGATATTTGCAAATGATTTGACTAACAAAAGCTTAATTTCCAAAATATACAAACAGCTTATACAACTCAACATCAAACAAACAAACAACCCAATTAAAAAATGGGCAGAAGACCTGAATAGACATTTTTCCAAAGAGGAAATACAGATGGCTAATAGGCACATGAAAAGATGTTCAACATCGCTAATCATCAGGGAATAGCAAATCGAAACCACAGTGAGATATCACTTCACACATGTCAGACTGACTATCATCAAAAAGAACACAAATAACAAATGTTGGCAAGGATGTGGAGAAAAGGTAAACCTCATATACTGTTGGTGGGAGTGTAAATTGGTGCAGCCAATGTGCAAAACCGTACGGAGTTTTCTCAAAAAACTAAAAATAGAACTACCATATGACTCTGCAATACCACTTCTGGGTATATATACAGAAAAAACAAAAACGCTAATTTGAAAAGACACAGGCAACCCAATATTCATAGCAGCATTATTTACAATAGCCACAATATGGAAGTAACCTAAGTGTCATCAACAGATGAATAAATAAAAAAGATGTGTGTATATATATATATATATATATATATATACAATTAAATTGTACTCAACCACAAAAAAGAATGAAATTTTGCCATTTGCCACAACGTGGATGGTCTTGGAGGGTATTATGTAAAGTGAAATAAGTCTGACAGAGAAAGACAAATACTGTATGATATCGCTTATATGTGTAATCTCAAAAATGCAACAAACTAGTAAGTAAACAAAAAAGCAGACTCATGGATATAGAGAACAAACTAGGGGTTTCCAGTGAGGAGAGGGAAGAGGGAGGGGCAATATAGGAGTAGAGGTACAAACTATTATGCATAAAATAAGCTGCAAGGATCTATTGTACAACACAGGGAGTATAGCCAATATTTTATAATAACTATAAATGGAGTATAACCTTTAAAAATTGTGAATTCACAATTATGGTACACCTATAACTTGTATAATATTGTACATCAACCATATTTTGATTTAAAAAATAAATTAAAAAAAGTTTTAGTTCAAATGGGTTCAGAATACAGACAGTTCTGCACTTAGGATGGTTCGACTTATGATTTTTGAAGTTTCCGATGGTGCAAAAGAGATATTCACTCAGTAGCCACCGTACTTTGAATTTTGATCTTTTCCTAGGCTAGCCTAGTGTGGTACAATCCTCTCTTGTGACACTGGGCAGCAGCAGGGAATTGTAGCTTCCAGTCAGCCCTGCCATCAGGAGGGTAAACAACGGATGCACTTAAAACCATCTGTACCCATACAACCGTTGTTTTTTTATTTTTTTTCTCACTTTTGGTACAGTATTCAATAAATTACATGAGATATTCAACACGTTATTATAAAATAGGCTTTCTGTTAGATGATTTTGTCCAACTGTAGGTTCGTGTAAGTGTTCTGAACATGTTTAGGGTAGGCTAGGCTAAGCTCTAGGTTAGGTGTATTAAATGCATTTCGACAAGATATTTTCAACTCACGCTGGGTTTATCAGGAGGTAACCCCATTGTAAGTCAAGGAAGATCTGTATTATCAAAGAATAATTGAAGGTAGGGATGATAGTCAAACCTTGTAGCAACAGGTATTCTATAAACACTGCCCAATAAAGTATGTTACATGTACTGTAACACCTGGTCAGGCCCTGCCCATGGATACCTGCTGGATCTCAGCCCTCCCTAAAGGGAGAAAGAGCCGGCAAATGGAGACGATTCCAGAACAGGTAGAGACCAGTGCTTGAGTCAACATTCCCTTGGATTAAAACACTGGAACTGGAATGTTAGTTTGGATTCACTGCAATTCAGTGAGAGTGAATTAATCTACCATATTATAGCGCTGCTCTTCCATCATTAGATTTCTTCTTTTCACACCGTCCACAGCCTCATTCCTTTCCCTCTTCCTGTCCCGATGATTTGTTCTCTCTAATTGTGCATCCTCCTCTCCTTTGTCAAGTGCTTTGATAAATATGGACACTTCTTTATTTTCCTCACATTCTCTGCCTCTCCCGAGTAATTGGTGAAGGCACTGAATCATTTTCATCACCGCTCAGCCTCCTCCTGTTTGAAGTCCTTGTCTGGATATATGCTTATTCATCACCACTCTCTCGGCAGCCCACATGTGTCCAGCACACTGTTTACACTGGGCTTTAAGCTGGTGTTGGTGGCTGACTCCAGTGTCCCCCTTCTTCCTCAAGGGGGCCATCCCTGTTCCTCCTGCCTCTACAGCTCCAGTGGGAAGGCATAAAGAGCAGGAGTTCTGGCCCTTAACCTTGGCGTATAAACTGTGGCCCAAGTCTTCATTCCAGACCTTCCCCTTTTGCTTGTCCTTTATAGCAGCTTCTTCCTTGGTATTGCCCACACTGCCAAAGAGGCAGAAAAGGGGGTTCCTTTCAAGGTCAGCTCAGAGACCATCCTGGGATAACGCACAGTGATGGGAGCCCATGTGTTCCTGCCCTCTCACATATATTTCCCTCCTCTTACAAATGCCAGTGTTTTCTGTTTGGTTTTATTTTGTTCTGTTTAAACACACTTCAAAGTGCAAATTCTCTAGTTCCCCTTGGTCAATGGCATGCACCGTTTTATGACCCCAAACACTGAGATTTTGCACGAATGCATTGATATTTAGTAATTGGTAATAGATCTTGACATTTCAACAGGCTACAGTGGGTTATCCTCCATTCTCCTTTTTCCATCCCCCAGCCAAGTTGCTCTGGAATTGATTTATGAAACTAGCTTTGCTTTTTACTGATTTTATTCCTCATTATTCATATTTAATGTTACCCACACTTGACCTTGTGACTCTAATTCCTTAAACTGAATAATGTACACACATTGACTTTGTTCTTCTTGACAGGTCTTATCATTTTTTATCTTTGCCATCCCTCTTTCAGCCTTTTAAAGATCTAGGGCTCTCTGAATCGCTTATCTGTTTACATTCTTCTTCATTATTTAGCATTAATGTTCTTCTTTCAGCCATTATTCTCTGGGTTGTTATTTTCCCTCATTTCCTGATTTGGGTTGTCCTGTCACTGAGCCAGATCTCTCACTACCACATTTTAGAAGTTGACTATAGCTTCACCCGTGAAACTAATTCAGATATTATAAAGAGAAACCATGGAACCAGGAATTCAGCAGCAGCTCAACGGATTCTTGAATGAAACGTTTAGTGTCTTTTAGAAATTGTTTCTAAAATTATATGTTTAAGCAGACCAGGAAGATCACTTGGTAGTTAAAACACGGGACGTAACTTTTGCCCCTGACTAATTCTTAGGCCACAGATACACCATAGAATACGTAAATGCCCATTATTTGCTCAGCAGTGTTCCATAGAAAGAGTATGCAATACTTTGGGAATATTTTTCACAAAGATTTGAACTGGTTAACCAATAATGCCTTCTCTATGTTAAAGGTATATATGATATTCCTTTTCTTAACTTCTTATGAGGTGTTGTAATGATGGTAGCAGGAAATCAAGTATATAACATTGGGGGTTCTGCATATGTACTTTTAACATAACTGGTTTGATTAGCTCAGTTATTTAGACTTTTTTTTCTGCTAAAGCCAAGTGTGGGCCAGTTAGTTTCACATGATCCCCCGGCTGGGAGAGGAGTTACACATGCACGTTATAAAGGGAGTTAGGATGAACCACTACATTTGTCCTAAATTAATCCATTACCTGACTAGAAAAATGATGTTAAACTTTTGAGATATAGGCAGTGAATTAAGCCCATGCTTTTGAGGTGAAAGGATCCCTTTATCATTCCCATAGTATCAATTTTTATCATTATTATTTTTATCATGACATGTCACATATTAAGTTTAGTGCAGACAGCTCAAAGGCATTTCGTTCTTATTATAGATTAAAGTTGTGCTAATACTGGTGTATATGCACCCATATTATTGTGTTTCTATTGGCTGGTAACACAGCACTGTGATACAAAATAATAATTACAGTGCCCTATGGGAAGTAGTAATACATGCAGAGAAAGGAGTTAGGGATTGGTACAAAGAGACTTCACTCTTTTTGGTATCAACAGCTGTCATGTATGTCAGATGTGACAGTATTGCTTTCTGTCCCAGATTCTCTAAAAGGCATTCTTACCACAAAAGCCAGGACACCATCAGCAAGCAATTTTCTATTTGTACGACCCTCAGTCTTCCTTCCTTCCTTCATCTATCTGTCCCCCCAAAATAAGAGATAAAGAATAAATAAATGCCACAACTTTTTCAGTAGGTATCAAAAATTATGTTTTATTTTTGAGCTAGTAACTACATTCTGCTGCAAGTCACAATGATTGACAGAGCCATTTGCATCACAAAGGAGGTTCACTCTTCAAGTTACAAACATCCGTTAGCTAGTCATCCACAGCAAGAGCCCTAACACCTAGGAAGGATGTGGCCAACTTGTTTCAATAGGGTTAAGGTAAGTTGCTGCAAAAAAAACAAACTCCAAATGGAGTGGATCAAACACTATAGAAGTTCATTTCTTTTCTGCATTACAGTCCGTGGAATAGAATGCGTAGGTGCCTCTTCTCTTCAAGGTCATCCAGTAACTCAGGTCCCTTCCATGTTGTAACTTTGCACATTGCTAGGATTTTACCCTGTCCACATGGTTGATGTAGGGTCACTGCCCCAAACCCAGCCTGTGGGAAGGGGGAAAGAGAGACATGGAGGGCAAGCAACTTTCTTTCTAAGGACGTGACTCAGAACTTACATACACCACTATGCTCCCATTTAAATGGCAAGAACTTAGTCACCTGGTCACACCTGGCCATAAGGGGGACCTGGAAGGGAGTTTCTGGCTGGGTGGCTACAAGCCCTGACAGAACTGGAGGATGGGTGTTCTCTATCTAAAGGGATGAAGAGGAAAATGGATCCTGGGGGACAATCTGTGGTCTCTGCTATACTTGTTGGGAGAACGCTGTTGTGGTATATGTAAACTCTCAGAGAAATGCAAGTGTGTGTGCTATGTGTGTGTTCTCATGGGCGCTGAGATTTTCCACACATCCACTGACAGCAAGTATTTCCTCCATACATTTAATAAAGGAGAAATTGAAAATGGGGGGGAACATAAGTGATCTGTTTAAGGTCATCAAGTAATTATAGAAAAGTGTCTCAAGAGCCCAAGTCCCATTCTACTTAGTAAATCAGACCGCCTACTTTTCTATTATTCATCAGAATAGATGACAATCCTAGTCCAGGAATTTTACTTCGGTCTTTTCCACCTCACTCCCTCTCAGCCCACAGCTTCAATTAAGTTTAAGTGGTTGAAGTACTCCTTGAATCCACTTTTTCAGTTTCTTGTTTTATTTCCTGTTGAAAATTACGGTTGTACATTTCACTGACTTTAGTAAACAAAAGAGACAATAGCAATGAAGTTTCGGGGTTTACTACCATTGCTGAAACCTGCTATGCATTTAAATGCTGTTTTATTTAAATCTTTTTCACCACCCCATGAAAAAGGTATCCTCATACAGATGAGGGAGCTGAAACTGAACACTTTAAGTCACTTGCCCAAAGTGGCCTGGCTAATGTCCTTACATTGCAGCCTGGGCTCAAATCACAACACTACCTCTATGGGACCATCAAGTCCTTAAAGCTAAATTGTACTCACATGGACGTATTGATGTAACCTGGGCAATGCATAATCTCCAATTCTCCAAGTGGCCTGGATGCAATACCTTGGAAATCACGGTATTTTGAAAAAAAGTTGTCAAAATAGACATATGCTCTTCTCTGCTTTTGTTTACTCTTCAAAAATCATAACACCTTTCAGGAGAATAGTCAAATGAGTGATTTAGAACATTCCTTTTTCAAGGATTCATAAAAATGCAAGTACTTTTGATCCTTTCTCTATTGCCAAGTGCAGAGGCACCATCCCGCCTGTTTTCTTACTGGAAAATGACTATAAAAATACAGCCCTCCATCTCTCAGCAGTGATAGATAAGAAGTACTGAAACAGCATTAATAATTAATGGGCAGACAAGATGAAACTCCAGTTGCTCAGACTGCTGTCTCCACATAATCTGTATTTTATACAAAAGGAGAAAGAACTCAATGGAATTTCAGCTGTGACCGGATAAAAACTGCCAGCAAAATGTGATAAGGAAAGTCTAATGTGTGTATTAATCATGTTTATAGCTCCTCATTTGTTGATATATTAGCCTAAACTCCCTTTAAAAATACATTTTTGATCACCAGTAGATTCATTTAATGCAACTAAACCTCAAATAGGGTCCAATTAAAGTTTCCAATTTTTATTAATCAAAAATAATTAATCTATCCCATAAATCATGGAAAAAATGGGTTAAGAATTTTAGTGCAAGATGAGAAGCATTAAGAAAAGAAATCTAGAAAAGTTTGATGCATGATGTAAATATGCCATTGTATGTTTATAGCTTGAGTTAACATTTGGCACTTTTATTATCCAAATTGTTTTTGTAGATATAATGAACATATAATATGACTCAAAGCAAGGCACGGTTTACCCTCGAATGGCATAGACTTCAAACATGATGCATTTTTATTTTCTCTGGATCAGTCATAACAAAAGAGACTACAGGGTTGGGGTGGAGAATGGACTGTTTCTAGAAATATCTATATTTTGTAGCTAAAAAGCCTAAGAAAATAAGCCCAGTTTAATCCAGAAGAAAAGAAGTTGCTAGGCACAACTTGGTAAATCTTTTGATGTTGAAAAAAATATATAGAAACTAAAACCTAGGGGAAATTTGTTCAGTTATCTATGTTCAATAATCCTTGAAATTTACACCAAGCTATAGTCATATCCCAAATTTGTCACAAACCTTAAGACTGAATTGCAGACGATGGATGAGAGAGAGTAGGAGAAGATATATTAAATCTAGGAATGTGTCATTTATCCACATTATCGAGGCTGTTGGACAGGCAGAAAACTTTCCCAGGTACATGCAGATCTACGCTCACTGTTTGGAATCGTTCATTACAGATGTGTTTAAACATCTTATAATTTAGCTATTAGTCTAAATATTTCTGTGGCAGTCATGTTTGAATAAAAGCCCTTAAGTCTTGGGACTAAAAGAAATTAGAATAAGCCCTAGAGAAGTCAAGCTGTAGAAAATGTTAAAAAAAAAAAAGCCATAAAAATAAAAGAAGACAAAATGTACTAGGATAATAACCCTTAAAAGCCTTAGGTTTTATGTGCTAAAAGAAGTACAAATTACATCAGTGGAATATGTTAACTCATGCAATCAGGGCATACTGTAGGAGCAATCTAATTCATGTCTTATAAAGACCAAATAAAGTTACATAGATGAAAATAACTTCCCAGTTACAAATCCCCCCGCCCCCAGCCATGGCTGTACATAATAACCTGGACCACTGGACTCCACTGAGTACAGAAAGGATGAAGAAGGGGACCTGAGTTCAAGGCAATTCATCACCACTATTGGAAAAATAATTCATAGGTCTTTCTACCAATAACCAATTGGTATCATCACCAGTTCCATTAAAGAGATAATACATTATTACTGAATTTAGCAAAATTTTAGAGGCTGATATGTTTTGGGAACCTTAGCTGCCAGGTCATCTAAAGCTTGGATGCTACGAAGAAAGCACAAGAGTCAGAGATGCATGACCTGGGGAGGCAAAATCTTTACCCTCCATAAATGTATTTATTCACTTGTAATATGGGGATAATAATACCTGATCTGCTTGGCTCACAGGAATCAAGTGAGGATTTTTCTTTAACGAGAAAAGGTGTGAAAAGGGGCCCGTGGAACCATAAAAACCACACAGATGTAAAGTGTAATTAATAAGCTATGGGGTTTCTTGCCTTTCCATAAGGATTCCTAAGAATCAAGAATTAAAGCTGGGGCCCTGGTTCTCCACACCTAGTTCATCTCCTCTGGAAATTCTACCATTAGCCTGCAACTGGCATTCCCCCAAAGTAAACCTGAAGAATACTAGTTCCATGGAAAATCAGCAAGTGTTATTCCAAAAAGAAAAGTCCTGTGGTGCAACCTGCCTGGGAAACACTTGTGTCTAGTTAAACAGGTTTCTTTCTTGCAGTACTTCTCAGAACCTTTAATATGTATGTCAGGAACCTCTAAGAGGAGGGATCTTGGAAGGAATTTTCCCAAACTTATTTGACTGTGGAAATTGTCTATTACAAATCATCTCTTGGGATTGTTATTTTGCAGAAATTGCTTTAGAAAACCCTGATGAAACCTTTTGTAATTTCTCAAAATGTATGCACTGAAGATACACTGGCTTCCAATTCTCTTGAGGCTCACAGAACTACTATTGAGACCAGCATTCCTCAAAATGTAATTGCTTGGGAAGATTGTTTAAAATGAAGATCCCAGAGCCTCACCTAGGACTTCAGGTAGAGTCACTGGAATCTGCATTTTTTTTAAACCAGCTCCTTAGATGAATCTGAACCAAGCAATCCCAGACCACAGTTGGAGAAATGCTGCTGCTCTAAGATTGGCGATGGTGGTCCTGTGGTTTCAACGGCTCAGAGCATGAAGTGTGTCTCATCTATGACGGACCTGTGCTTTGTGAGCCCTGAAGAGGCAAGTTCATCCTTGAAAATCTCTAGGTAGATCAATTCCTTCAGTACCCACCAGTGACCTCCTGTCCTGATTGACCAGAAGCTGTAAGGACCATTATATTATGTACATAAATCTCTCTTTATATAATATTTTGCCTTTAAAAATGGCACACTTCAAAGAGTAAGAGCACAAGTCTTTCCCTACATGAATTCTTTGGAAATCCAAATGCATATATCCAGGCAAGTAGAAATGTAACATCCCTTTGCTAGTAGAGCTATTATAAATAGAAATGGAGAGAGAAACTGGACACCTTTCTTGGACCTTGAACATAATAGAGTGAATTAATACCGTCTAAAAATGGCCAGGGTGCCTACATGACATTATAAATATAGTCAGCCTTGGATAAAGACACAGTTTGAAATTCATCTAGAAAGTGAGACTTAGGCTGTTTTCTCTGTAAAATCTACGGATCCTGTGGCCCATATAAAGAGTAGAAATGCTACATTTAGTGTGAGTGCAAAGAGAGGACACATTTAACAGTCTCTGTAGCACTCAAAAAACTTTTGTGCAGGACCCTTTTTATGAATTTCCCAAAATACTATGAGACTATTATGTATATTCTCACTTGTGAATACCCAAGTGAGAAAAAAAAAAAAAATGTCTGTACTCAATTGGCTTTGGGCAGCGTTTGTCACTAGTTCTTTGGTTCATCAGATTGCGACCTTTTAGACCAGTTTCCAATCCCATTGATATATCATGGAAGAAATGAGTTCTGGAGTCAGCTGTCTTGAATTTGAATGCTAGCTCTTCCACTTACCGAGGTTTTTAAACTCTCTAGGCTTCGGGGTTTTCATCTGTAATGTGGGATAGCAATAGTACCTACCCCTCAGAATTGTTATGTGAATCAAATGAGAAAGTGCACAGTGCTCCACACGAGCTAAGAGCTCAGAAATGCTACTTCTTATTATCCCACTCATCTCAGGGAGGGTCATGTTTTATGGCTCTTCTCTATCCTTCACTGAGCCTAGAAAAAGGCTTTGCATGTAGGAGGGAACCATTCTATGACTTCTGGAAGAGGAAAGAAGGAACATGTTGAACTGAGGATGTTTTAAAAACCTCTGGCTTTTTTCTTTGGACTTTAGGAATATTGTGAGACAATTTGGATACGAGTAAGATACGTGTTGCTATGGTTTTGCCTAAACCTTGCTTCTCTATTCTGGTCCCAGGAATCACGGGTGGGCTTCCCGGGCCTGTGTGTTCTACCCTTCCCTTGGCCTTGAATGTACACTACTTTGAAGATGTTTTTCAGAATGATCCTCTGAATAAGGATGTAGCTGACCTTCATAGAAAACTTATAGGTGAAACACATTATCAAGTAATAATGAATTATTTGTGGAATTATCACACTGTTACGTGCACTTTGGTGTATAAGAAACTATCTTTTGGTGCAAGGCAAATGGCAAGATGGTGAAGTATTGATACTTCATAAGCTGAAAGCAAAATTGCTACTGTGAAAAATGTGGTGTGTACCGATGAATATCACTTACATGCTGGTGTGTAGTGGAGATGTTGCTAGACAGCATGCCAGGAAAAGCTACACTTGCTAATTGCACTTTTAACCCAATGATAAGCGGAACACTGAAAACCCAGTAGAATAAGAACTACAAATATTTAAACTATCATTTCACTACTACTTTTGATGATGTAAAATTTTATCTTAGAGTCTGAATAAAAGTGAAATGAGTTGCTTGTATCTACACATTAAGATTTGGCTAAAGCGTAACTGGTATATATCCTTGTGGCTGGTATGGCAGGAATAGGGATGCGGTGGTGGTAGACTGACTCTTTCATAGCTGGTAGAAAGTGCAGCAGTGGCATTCCCTCTCTCCCTGGACACTGCCATGTGAGCCCATTCTCAGTCCAGTTGGACCAGAATACACATTCTTTTACTCAAAGCTAAATATGACCCGGTCTGGTACTTTCCTAAATGTGACCTATTGGGTGGAGACCCATTACTAGGTTATAAAATCAATTTAGTGGTTTGGAATCAGTGTCTAAAAATTAGAGGGCTTCCCTGGTGGTGCAGTGGTTGAGAGTCCGCCTGCCGATGCAGGGGACACGGGTTTGTGCCCCGGTCCGGGAGGATCCCACATGCCGCGGAGCGGCTGGGGCCGTGAGCCATGGCCGCTGAGCCTGCGCATCCGGAGCCTGTGCACCACAATGGGAGAGGCCACAGCAGTGAGAGGCCCGCGTACTGCAAAAAAAAAAAACCAAAAAAGATAGAATTAGAATAGGATGGAATAGAATAGAATAGAAGAATAGAATAGATCAAAATGCAAAACACACAGTAAGAGTTAGATTTGTTTGGTAAAATTTTCCTTTAGTATGTTTGTGTGCATGTGTGTATAGCAGGTTAGGATGTAAATTGCATTTCTGACTGAGTCTCAGTTTAGAAAATTCCGAGAGTCACTGGCCAGGAAGCCAGGTTCCCGTGTCCCTTATATTATAGGTTACCAAGTAGCAAGAGAGATGGTTCCACTGTATCTCTCAGGTTGCCAGTCATTGCCTACACATTTTCTGTGCACTTTCTTGAGTTGCCCACCCAGAGTCAACGCAGCTAACAGCTAACCGTTACTTAATCAGTTGTCAAGCAGTGTGCTAAGCTTTATATCTATTTAAATCCTTAAAACAGCCCTACCAATTGGATATTCCAGTTGTGTAGGTGAGGAAACTGAGACCCAAAGAGATTAAATCATTTGCTCAAATTTACACAGCTGGAAACGGGGAGAGCTAGGACTTGAACCCAGGTGGCTTGGCTTTAGGGAGTCCACACTTGACAACTATTAAAGTCTAAAGCCCAAGGACCCAGTCCCTCCTTTCATTTTATTGCCAACACTATTCCTTCCTTGCCTTGATTCAAGGACATTAAAGCCAGCACCTCCTGCTGAAGTATCCCTGATTATCTCAATTTAACACAACACTTACTGGGTTGAACTATAGGAAACTATATGAACTATATGAAACTATATGAAACACTATTTGGGGTTGAACTATATGAAATATTTGCCTACATTTGAACTACTAAATCAGCAGTTTCATATGGTTCAATCTAACAGCCCTTTTAATGTATTGTCCCCTACCTTAATACATTTATCATCTAGGGATTGAAGAAGATAGACACTTAGAAGTTTTTCTATTGCACTTTCCATTCCTTTCTAGTTGGGTTTTCACAGGGACATGTTTGCTCGAAAACTTTATATACTAGGATGGTAGAATGTTGAAGCTGGGAAGGGCTTTACTGACTGTTCAAACTAAGACCTCATGAGATTAAAGTGATTAATGTCCACAGCCATTACTGGCAGAGCTAAGACTAGAATTTAGGCTTGTAGGCTTTTTACTTCCAGTCTTGAAGACTTTTGGTTACACCAGAATAATCACCTATGGAGTAAAGAGTCCTAAGGTGTGTAAATCCTGTAAATACTGTTTCGTCCCCCTGCCCCCTGCACTTTGCTTGCTAACAAGCTCAGAGCCAAATTTAAAATCCATCATTAGTAGTTACAGTTAAAACTTTATTTTGCCTTTGCCTTTATTTATGTATTTAAAATATTTTTTGGTGCTAATGTCTTTATCTTTTAAAATCTTGCTGTGTTGTGTGATTTGGGGAGTCACTTCATTTGTTTTTTCTTCTCCAAATGAGGGAAGGTTAAATTTTAAAAGAGCTCCAGTAATACAAAAGGATTCAATCATATGCACTTGAATGATTGAATGGGCTGTGAGAGCTGAGGAATGAGGCCAGCAAGGAGAAGCAGTGGGGGGAAGAAGGAGCAGGGAGGTAGAGGAGAAGTTAAGAAGCCATGGAAGTTCTGCCATGAAGGAGCAGCATGCCGGACAAGGACAAGCAACAGAGGTGCTGCTGCCCACATCTCCTGACACAGAAAGTAGAACGGGTCTGATACGTAACTACAGCATGGCTTCAGAGGATGCTTCGTCCCAATACTCCCTACCTGAACCCCTTATTACAGTAAGGCTGGGCTCCTATACAGTTCCTACTTAATGTGGATCTCAACCTCCAGCTTTGGTTTATGCTACTGCCATTTGCTCACCTCTAAATATGTTAATCTTTCAAGGAATACATCCTTCATCATGAACTCTTCCTGACCACTGAATCCCCAAATGATCTCTTCTTTATCTTAATTTCTCTGCTACATTTAGTTATCGAAATGCTCATATTTTACGACCATATTTCAGATTGTGAGCATCATAAAAAAATGTGTTCTATGTGTATATGTGTGTGACCCTGAAGATATGCATCAATATTTTATACATTAGAGATGACTATAATGTAGCTTAAATAAAAAGAGACAATGGAATTTTATGGCTCCTTTATGCCTACATATCATATTCAGAAATTTTAAAAAAGATGAAAAGTTTATTCCACCCTTTATGGCTCTAACTTCTGATTTCCTATGATCATTAGGAAAGTCCTTATCCTGACAGAGACAAACAGATGTCAAAACACTTTTGAATATTTTTTGGAGTTTTAATGAGCAATAGGCACTGTTTGCTTTTAACATTTTCAAGAAGTTTAATTTTATGCAATTTGAGCTGAGTCTAGTTAATTCTAATAAAATCAATTGAAAAGTGACAGCATTTCAAACTATTGGAATGTTTTTGCCTGTTTCTTCATGATCCTTGTATTCTGTCACTGACATGGGAAGGGCAGTGATATTTCAAGGAACGTGCTACCATATCATAATGCTTATTCTGTCATCAGAAGATTGTGAAATGAAAGCAAGATGGCTCCCAGAAGTTTCCTTTGATAGCTGTTACTTCAGTGACCCAGAGCTATGTAACTTTTCAAGTGATAACTCCCTAATTAGTTGGAGCTTTAGTATCCTCTGCCTACATCTTGTCCTCAGCCCAAACGTTCACTTATCTAAACCAAAGTGCTACATGACATTTTTGTTGTTTTAAGAATGCACAGTTACCATTCCCAGGCTGCTCCCACATTATCTCAGATATGTGTTATATGACACATCTTCAAATTCAGAGAAGGGTGTAGGGAAAAAAAAAAAAAGACCTTAATAGTTTGAATTTTTTTGCTAGCAATTTAAAATAGCCAGTTTTTGAAATGCATTTTTACTCTATGTGCTGCTGGGTTTCAGCTTGTGTGTATAGACCTAAAGCATGGAGTGTTTATGCGTGTTCAAGGCAGTGAGAAGTCTAAAAGTTTAAAAGAGGGTCTTTCAGCAGCAACAATATGAATATGAGTAGTAGTTCCCACATGGAAAATACAAGCATTTTGTCTCTTATCTTACAATTGTGAAAGAACAAAAATGTTGGAAAGGGAAATAAGTAAAAAGCATACAGAAAGGGGCCTGTACTTGAGAAAGTATCAGACTGTGCTTTCTGAGAAAAATTATCGAGGGATATTAACAGCTTCTTCCAGTAAATTAGAAGGAGCTAAAGGCATCTGAAAGTCAGAAATAAATAAATAAATGGAGAGTGTGTGGGCTGTATAAAACATAAGCCAGGATGGTCAGCATGGTTATAGTTCAAGATAGTCAAAGGGGTCAGCAAGATCAGAAAGAAGAAGTGACCACTAACGTCATTAATCTGATGATCTCCAACTAGGTGGAGGCATTGAGAAGGCCAAGAGATTTGGGTCTTATCCTTAAAAACAGAGACCAAAGTGAGAAACAAGTGGAAAAAGTGGAAGCAGAGGGGAACATAGCCTAGCACATGCAGTAACATGGGGAAAACGAGCGTGGGGTAAATTAAAGAAGGTAGCAATTGTATATATAGGAGATATATCTAGATAGATAGTTAGTTAGATAGATAGATCCCCTATTGGTTTTGTTTCCCTGGAGAACCCTGACTAATACAGGTTCAGACTCAGGAAAAAATGAAGTTCATAAAACTGTTCCTGAGGAATCCCAGATGTTGGATTTACTAGACAAAGACTTTAAATCAGCTATTTGTAATATGTTCAGAGGATCAAAGAAAACCATGTACAAATAATAAAATGAAAAACTCAAAACAATATCACACAAAATAGAAGACATCAATAAAGAAGTAAAAATTATTTTAAAAACAGAAATTGTAGAGTTGAAAAGTACAAAAGCTCAAATGAAAATTTCAATATAGGAACTCAACAGCATATTTGAGTTGGCAGAAGAAGAAAAATCAGTTAATTTGAAGGTAGGCCAGTTGAGATCACATATTCTTAGGAAGAAATAGAAAAAGGAATAAAAAATAATAATAATCAGCGCCTCACAGACTTGTGGGATATCAAGTATACCTACACACAATGGGAGTTCCAGAAGAAATCAGAAAGGGGAAAAAAGAATAGTTGACATAATGGTTAAATCGTATCCCAAATATGATGAAAACCATTAATCTACACATCCAAGAAGCTCAACAAGCTTCATGTACGATAATCACAAAGATATTCAAACCTAAACATGCCGTAATCAATCTGTGGAAAGAAAGACAGAGAGAATTTTGAAAGTAAGAAGAAAACAACAGCTCATCATGTACAAATGATCCTCAATAAGATTAATATCTGACTTTTCATCAGAAAATACAAAGATTAGAAATCAGTGAGATAAAATGTTCAAAGTGTGGTCAGATAAGAATTCTGTATTTGGCAAAACTGTCCTTCAGAAATGGAAGAGAAACTAATGCACACCCAGGTAAACAGAAACTGAGAGCTTGTTGCTAGCAGGTCTCCCTACAAAAAATGCTCAAGAGAATCCTTCAGTTTGAAATGAAAGGACACTGGACAGTAACTTGAATCTTTGTGAAGAAATAAGGAGAAACAGGAAAGATAACTACATAGATAAATATATAAGGCAGTATATTTTTGTTTGTTTTTAACTCTTTTTTTTGTAATTCTATCTGATTTAAAAGACAACTTTAAAAAGCAATAATTATAAGACTGTGTTGATGAGTATGTGATGTATAAAGATGTAATTTGCACACAATAGTGCAATATGAGCAGGGCAGGAATGAAGCCAGATAGAAGAGAAGCTTTTATTGAAATTAGGTTGATATTAATCTGAAATAAAGTGTTTAAATTTAGATATAAGTTGTGATCCCCAGGGTAACCAGTAAGATAATAACTCAAAATATAGTAAAAGAAACAAGAAAATTAATGTGTGTATTAGAACATATGTTTAACAAAAAAAGAAAGCAGTGATGGAAAAATAGAGGAAAAAAAAGATGTGGATAAAAGAAAGCAAACTTTAAAAATGGTTGATGTAAATTCTACCTTTCAGTAATTACATTATATAAATGGATTAAACACTCCAATCAAAAAGCAGAGATTGGTAGAATAAAATTTTTAAATTTCATGATCCAACTATATGCTATAGAGAGGAGATACAGTTTCAAAGATGTAAATAGATAAGAAACCAAAAGATAGGAAAAATATACTATGTAAACAGTAACAGAAAGAGACCTGTAATGGCTACTTTCATATCAGAAAAAAATGGACTTTAAAACAAATTATTAGAGACATTTTATATTTATCCAAATTGTTATAGGAGAACATTTTACAACAATAAAAGGGTCAATTCATCATGAGACATAAAATTATAAACATACGTGCACCTAACAACAGAACCCTAAAATGTGACAGAATTGAAGAGAGAACCAGATACTTCATCAATAATAATGTAGACAGCAATACCTTAATTTTAATAATGGATGGAACAAATAGACAGAAGATGAAGAAGAATACACAATTTTCTCAAGTACACATGGAATATTTTCCAGGACAGACCATCCTATGTTAGGCTATAAAACAAGCCTCAATAAATGTACAGGACTGATATAATGCAAAGTATTTTCTACTACCACATGAAATGAAATTAGAAATTAACAACAAAATATTTGGAAAATTCATAAATATGAATTTCCTCACAAGCAAAAAGTAAGCAAAGATTTCTTAGGCAGGACACAAAAAACAACAATCTTTAAAAAAAACCCTGATAATATAAACTTTAACAAACTGTAAAATTTTGCTTATCAAAAGATACAATAACAAAAATGAATAAACAAACCACAGATTGGGAGAAAATACTTGCTAAAAATACATTTGACAAAGGCCTTTTATACAGAATATACAAAAAATTTGCACAACCCAGTCACAGAGTTTCTCAACATTATTTTCATTACAGCTCTCCCTAGGAGACCTTTTAGACATTTGTTTCCCTATTCCCCCCAAATTAAAATTTAATATGACAAATATACTGTATATATTTTTATGTACTATGGCCCTTTGTATGGCTACAAACCATTGTAATACTTAAGATATTTTCACCCCTCCTCTCAAGATCCGATTTTCACCCACTTGCGAGTAATACTGCTCCCATTAAGAATTCATGCTTAGGGGCTTCCCTGGTGGCGCAGTGGTTGAGAATCTGCCTGCTAATGCAGGGGACACGGGCTCGAGCCCTGGTCTGGGAGGATCCCACCTGCCGCGGAGCAACTAGGCCCATGAGCCACGACTACTGAGCCTGCACATCTGGAGCCTGTGCTCCGCAACAAGGGAGGCCGCGATAGTGAGAGGCCCGTGCACCGAAATGAGGAGTGGCCCCCACTTGCCACAACTAGAGAAAGCCCTCGCGCAGAAACGAAGACCCAACACAGCCCAAAATAAATAAGTAAATTAAAAAAAAAAAAGAATTCATGCTCAATTTTTTAAAAAGTTTAAGACGAGCAAACAGTTTGAACAGTCATTTAGTAAAGAATATATATGAATGGCCAATAAGCACATGGAAAAATGATCAAATCATTAATCATCAGGGAAATGCAAATCAAAACCACAATGAGAGACTGACACACAGCAACCAGAATGACTAAGAAGACTGACATCAAAAGTTGTGAGGAAGTAGAACAACCAGAACTCTCATACATTGCTGGTAGAATACAATCTCTTTGGCAAAATGTCTGCCAACTTCTTATAAAGTTAAACATGTAACTGTTAAACATGGGTGAACAGTTCCAATTCTAGGTTTTTACAAAAAAGAAATGAAATCATATGTCTTCACAAAGACTTATAAAAGAATGTTCACTGCAGGTTTTATTCACAATAGTAAAAAATTGGAAACAACCCATCAATAACCCATTCCGCTGTCCATCAGCAGGAAAATGGATAAAGTAACTGTGCCATATTCATTCAATGGGATAATATAAATATGAAAACAATGAAAGTAATAAACTATTGACTTATGCAGAAACATGGATGAACTCTCCAAAATAATTATGCTAGTTGAAAGAAGTCTTACACAAGGTAGCTCTTATGGTATGATTGGATTTATATGGCGTACTAGAATAGACAAAAGTAATCTATGGCAAAAAGAATCAGAACATTAGTTGCCTCTGAAGGTAGAAGTGGGGGTCAAGATTAACTAGAGAGGTGCTTGAAGAAATCTTCTGCGTGATAAAAATATTCCACAACTTTATAAGGGTATGGGCATATGTAGGCATATGCATCTGTCAGAAGTCATCAAATGGTATATTTAATATTTAGGTGAATTTTACCTTTAAAAAAAGCCCGAATACATCTAAAACTAATACAATGTTATGTGGTCAGTTATGTCTCAATTTTTTAAAAAAAAAGCCTATAAATCAATATTGAACTCATTAATAATATACATGCTGAAATGTTTAGGGGTAAAAGGTAGTGATGTCTATAACTCACTTTGAAATGCATCAAGAAGTAAGATGATTTGATGATTAGACAGATGCTCAGGTGGGTAGATATACAATAAAGCAAATATGGAAAAATGTTAACAATTATAGAATCTACGTCATAGAAATAAGCACGTTTACTATAAAATTCTTACAAATTTTCTATACGTTTGTAACTTTTCACAACACAATGTTGAAAAACAACTGTATTTAATTAAATCCATGGAGATCAAGGTCATGCCTGAAGCCAGCATACTCTTAGAAGAAAAGTGGCCTGGTGAAGGGAAGCATGAAACAGGCAATGCTGTCCAAAGAAAGTTGAGCACCTTGTGTAAACTCTCTTTATCCCATTTCACTAATCTATAAAATAAGTACAGTAAAGCCCCACCTTACAAGTTACTGATAAGGATTGAAGATACTTGGTCTTCAGTGGGTAATGAAAACTTAGCAACTAATTTGTTGTTGCTTGTTATATATTTTGCTTAACTTCTTAGCTTCTTTGTTGTTACCAGATGTTGTAACCACAGTTAATCTGCAAAGGTTGTTAGGATAATTAAGTATATTAATACATGAAAGGTGTTCAGCACATAGCCTAGGAAAATAGATGTAAATAAAGATAGGTTGAATATGAAAAGGTTGAGTTTGGTGGGGGGTTTTGTCAAAAATAGTTGAATATCATCAGTTTCACATGATTCAATCTAATAGCCATATATAGATATAAAATATATGAAGATGAGACATAGACCCATAAATATGCCTAAGAAAATCTATATGGAGTTAATACAGTGTTTAAACAAGCATTTTGGCACAATTTTGGTGCCTGAGAAGGAGCTTCTCTTCTGTAACTTTGTCAAGCCACCAGCTGTTAGGGTGACCAAGTCATCCTGGTTTTCCTGGGACAGAAATGTTTCCCAGGATGTGGGATATTCAATTCCAGAATGAGGAAAACCCCAGGAAAACCAGGATGACTAGTTACCTTAGGTTTTACAAAAGTTATTTCCGGAAGTAGCGCTCAATTGGGTACTTCCTCTGCATTGGGTGCTGCCTCTTAACTCAGTCTTACAAATACATCATAGAAAATTACGGTGAAATCCACTTTCCAGCTGAACAGCTTTTTCATACCTGACATATCTTAATTCCCAGAGAGCAAAAAGAAGACCTGCTAAAGTCTGGACTTGATCAAATGTTGCTACTCTTTAACGATGGTGTTATATGCTGTGAGTCACAGAATCCACTCTGCTCAGTTCAACTAAGAGTATGTAACATGGAAGTACGGGGGCAGTAACACCCGGTGCTCGGGCCGGGGTGTCACCACTTACCCAGGACTAAGGAAGGGTGAGAAATCTGCAGACGACTTAGGTAGTTATATTCAGAATTATGTACAGTAACCCTCAGCTGGAGGCAAGAAACGGGATGGGGGCATAGAAGGATACTTGTAGTTACAGCTTTTCCAGGCAAACCCTCTTCGAGAAGCATGTGGAGCCTCCACAGTGTAACCCAATCTAGAGGTGTGTTAAGCATTAACACAGCAAGGCTTCATCTGCAGGGGGGACTCCCTGACACTGAAGGCTGAACCCTGGGGAAATTGCTTATGAGCTCCAGCTGGAAAACACATATGGGTTTATCTTTGCAAACTCTGTTTACAAACAAGGTGCATTTGTTCTGCACACAGTTTGTCTTTGCCACTGGCACTTGAGGAATCCAGTTTCAACTTTAGAACTACAAATTTGGATCACACCCCCAAATCATGTATAGTTTCTTGTCAGGATTTTTACTTTTAAGGTAATTCCCTTGCCCCAGGGTAGGGGAATTAGGTGCATTCATTCACTCAGAAGTGTATTCCAAGGTTTATTGGACAAGGCCTATGGCCCAGGAGAACGTACCAAGGACAAACAAAATTCAATTAGACTTCCCTACCCTCAAAAGTCATCTGATAGTACACAAAACGCAGTAATGTTGACACAACACATGTAATGCCATGAAAGGAGGGTTGTTTGCCATAACGTCAGAAGAATGTGTATGGGAGAATTAGAATGGTCTCAGTGGACACAGTAGCTTGTGAGTCGGGCTTGAAAAGATGAACACAGTTTCAACTGGGAGGAATCAGAGACCGGTGAAGGCTGGTAGAACTAACAGAAAAGTTGATGAAGTGTAAGGGAAGAATAAGTCATTTAATTTGACTAAAACACAGGGTCCAAACAGAGTGTGAAGGAGATACAGCAAGAAAAGTAGGTTGGAGTCAAATCAGACAGGTCCCCAAATCACATGCTATAGAGGTTAAAACACTAACACCTGGGTATAAAGAGTGAGGAAAACAGACACAGTCTCCTGCCTCACGGTGCTTACATTCTAGTGAGGGGAGAGGGTATCTTCAGGAAGCCAACTGGGATGAAGGCCATAGATAACAACAGCGGTTTGTGCCTACCGTGTGGCAGGTAGTACAGTGTTAGGTGTTTTCTGTACAATATGCCAAATCCCCCAAGAATGTTTTAACTGTAGGATTTGAGTAAGGAAATAGAGGCTCGGGGAGGCTGGCGACTTAACCAAGTGTCCTGCTGTCTGAACCAGAATCCAAACCCATGGTTCTCTGGCACCAAAGCCCATGTCATTCTGCTCCAGGATAAATGAGAAAGCAAGAAAGCGGGGGGAGGGAGATCGAGAGGCTAAGATAGCAGTCAGATTTCCACAAAAATCAGGAGAAAATTAGTAAAGCCTTGAACTAAGGTGAACTCAAGTGAGATGGGAAAGGAAGGGTGACTGAGGCTACTGTGGGGCAGCTAGATCGATAAGATTTAGTGACTAATTGAATCTGGAGGAAATGAAGACTGAAGAAATGGACCAGTGGGAGGGATTCTGGGAAAATGGGAGGAGTGCATGACTGGAATCATGGAACAACCGGAAACCTTTTAAAGATTGGGGGATCAGGGCTTACCTGGTGGCGCAGTGGTTGGGAGTCCGCCTGCCGATGCGGGGGACGCGGGTTCATGCCCCAGTCCAGGAAGATCCCACATGCCACGGCGTGGCTGGGCCCGTGAGCCATGGCCGCTGAGCCTGCGCGTCTGGAGCCTGTGCTCCGCAACGGGAGAGGCCACAACAGTGAGAGGCCCGCGTACCGCAAAAAACAAAACAAAACAACAACAAAAATCGGGGGATCAAGGGAACGCTAACAGGTTTATTCAGCCAATTTTTATTACTCATTTGCTTATGTAGCAAATAGGGAGCAGGCCATGCTGCAGGCACTGGTCGGGCACAACGGGCCTAGTGTGGAGTAGAAGCTGCTCTCCTGAGCTTCCAGTCTGGGGTGGGAGAGGAGCACAAGCCGACATCCCACAAGAGTGTGTGATGACAGCCAAGACGAGGCAGGACAGCAGTGGTGGCCAACCCTTCTTGCACATTAGATTCACCTGATACCTACTCTCACCTTCCCAGAGTTTGTGAGTTAAAGGATCTGGGATGCGGTCAGAGCCTCCGCCATTTCAGAAGCTCCCCAGGTGATTCTACCGTGCAGATAAATTTGGGAACTACTGCACTAGAGCAGAGGTGGTCAAACTACGGTCCTCAGGCCAAATCCGGCCCATCGCCTGCTTTTGTAAATAAAGTTTTATTGGGACACATGGCACCCACTCATATATGTGCTGTCACTCACACTCACACACAACTGAGTAGTCACCAACTGAGACCACATGGCTGGCAAAGCTATAAAGATCTACTATCCAACGCTTTACAGAGAAAGTTTGCTGACTCCTCCTCTAAAAGAAAGGAATGAGGTTTCAGACAGCATATAACAGAGCAACATGACCTAGCATCATGGAGGGGACTTGGGGATGCAGTTAGAGAAGCATAGGAAAAGAGGAAGATAAGAGCAATGTGGACAGAAAGAAGAACAGGAGAAGCCCTGTCCCAATATCTGCTGCTATGTAATATCGCCCCCCAAATGGAGTGGCAGGAAACAGCAATCATTATGTGATTTCCTTTCACAGTTGCAGGGGCTGACCGGGCTCAACAAGCCCTCAGGGTCTCTCATGTAGTGGAAGTCAGGCAGTGGCTGGAGGTGGAATCATCCTGAAGGCTTCTTCACTCCTCTTCTGGATGGTGATGCTAGCAGCAGGGTCCCCAGCTTGGCTGTAGACTGATACACCTGCCTACAAAAGGTTCTTCATGTGAGCTCTGTATTTTGTCACCACACAAGGACTGGCTTTTCACAGCCCAGGAGAACCGGGTGGAAGCTGCATTGCTCTCTGTGGCCTTCCTTTGTACTTCACAGGGCATCACTTCTGCTATAACCAGACGCCCACTGATACTCCAAGGTGCGGGGTACACGGACCTAATGTCTTCATAGGAGAATCTTCATTGCTACCTTCTAAGAAGAGCATGCAGGCTGGGATATATATTGGAAAATACAGTCTGCTGCAAGCAGGAGGGAGTGTGAGCCCTTCAGCAACTCAGAGAAAGAGCAAGTGGGAGAGAGGAAGCCAGAGAGGTCCTGAGTCCAGACCAGGACTTTTAATCCATGACCAGAATTTTTATCTTTATCACAAGCTATGGAAACTTAATGGAGATTCAGCCTTCAGTGTCAGGGAGTCCCCCCTGCAGATGAAGCCTTGCTGTGTTAATGCTTAACACACCTCTAGATTGGGTTACACTGTGGAGGCTCCACATGCTTCTCGAAGAGGGTTTGCCTGGAAAAGCTGTAACTACAAGTATCCTTCTATGCCCCCATCCCGTTTCTTGCCTCCAGCTGAGGGTTACTGTACATAATTCTGAATATAACTACCTAAGTCGTCTGCAGATTTCTCACCCTTCCTTAGTCCTGGGTAAGTGGTGACACCCCGGCCCGAGCACCGGGTGTTACTGCCCCCGTACTTCCATGTTACATACTCTTAGTTGAACTGAGCAGAGTGGATTCTGTGACTCACAGCATATAACACCATCGTTAAAGAGTAGCAACATTTGATCAAGTCCAGACTTTAGCAGGTCTTCTTTTTGCTCTCTGGGAATTAAGATATGTCAGGTATGAAAAAGCTGTTCAGCTGGAAAGTGGATTTCACCGTAATTTTCTATGATGTATTTGTAAGACTGAGTTAAGAGGCAGCACCCAATGCAGAGGAAGTACCCAATTGAGCGCTACTTCCGGAAATAACTTTTGTAAAACCTAAGGTAACTAGTCATCCTGGTTTTCCTGGGACAGAAATGTTTCCCAGGATGTGGGATATTCAATTCCAGAATGAGGAAAACCCCAGGAAAACCAGGACGACTTGGTCACCCTAACAGCTGGTGGCTTGACAAAGTTACAGAAGAGAAGCTCCTTCTCAGGCACCAAAATTGTGCCAAAATGCTTGTTTAAACACTGTATTAACTCCATATAGATTTTCTTAGGCATATTTATGGGTCTATGTCTCATCTTCATATATTTTATATCTATATATGGCTGTTAGATTGAATCATGTGAAACTGATGATATTCAACTATTTTTGACAAAACCCCCCACCAAACTCAACCTTTTCATAGTCAACCTATCTTTATTTACATCTATTTTCCTAGGCTATGTGCTGAACACCTTTCATGTATTAATATAGAAAAAATAATGCTAGCATTCAATAGACTGGAGTGTCTAGAAGCACAAACTCTGGAGACAGACTCTTTGGATTCAAATCCCCACTCCATCATTTGCTTGCTGTGTAATGTTGGGAAAGTTATTTCACTTCTCTGTACCTTGATTTCCTCATCTTTAAAACAAGGAAGATTGTTATTTTCTGCAATACCTACCTCATAGCGGGGCTTGGGAAGGTTAAATGAGTTAGCACAAGTAAGCACTTAGAACAGTGCCTGGCCCTTAGTAAACACTATACGATTGTTAACCAATGTTATTACTCAGTACCAGTACCTGCTAAATAGTTGGTGTTCCATCTCTCTGTGTTAAAGTGGAATCCTAGCTTTCAGGGTAAACTCGGTGTTTTTCCTGCACACTCTGCTCAGGGGTTGCACACAACTGGACCCTTTGTTTTCTCCATCCTTGTTTTTTTAATACTGATGCCCAAAGACCTGACTGGCAGCCCCATGTTGCCATCACAGCTTCTGCTGAGCCCTGCTGGCCCACACTGACATTAAGCATTACCCAGTGGGCTGTAGGAACGAGGTTCCATATCTTCCCCAGCCCCCCAGCACATTCCCCAGATGGTTCTTCCACCAAGCAAAGCCCTTTCTCTAACCAGGTTCTTCAGTTGGGAAGGGCTCTTCATCTTGATGTGTACAGTGAAGTGGGACTCCATGCCCCAAATCACCTCTCTGCATGGCTAACTCCTCATATCTCAAGATTAAGCTCTGGCAGAATTTCTTCTAAGACCACTTTTCTAACTGTCCCCCTGTCCTACCCCATAGTACACCACTTGCATGTCTGTCAAAACTAGGTCCTGCTACAGAATGTGCGGGACCCAGAGAAAGGGGAAAAAAAAAGGATTGCCTTTCTCAAAAATAATCAAGAATTTCAGAAGAGTGATAGCAGAGCGTTAAACCAAGCTTGGGGCCCTTGTAAGTGCAGGGTTCTGCATGACAGCACAGGCTGAAGGCCCACAAAGCCAGCCCTGGTCAAAGCACTTATCAGGCTACACTTTAGTTGTCCGTACCCCCGACTGGTTGTGCGAGTAAACTGTGGGCCACTTGAGGACAAGGACACTGTCTCTCTCACTGCTACAGATAGAGACCCTATCAATGGATAGATATCTGTATATATCTGCATATTGTCCTCATCTGTAAAATGGGCAAAACCACAGAGCTTGTCCCTTAGAGTTGCTGTGGGGATTAAATGAGATAACATGTGTTTGGGTGTGGCTTGCAAATTCAAATTAGCTCATTAATAATAATTATCATAAATGAACATATGCATCTTCAAAAATGACTTTTACTGGGGTTTTTCATAGCAGCTTTATTCATAATAGTCAAAAATTGAAAATAACCCAAAATGCCCATCCATCAGTGAATGGATAAGCATATCATGGGATATATATTTTGAAATTAAACTGTATGTGTATATATATGTGTGTATATATATATATATATAAAACAACATATATGAAGGTCAGAAACACTGTATTGATTGAAAAAATACAGATACTATAGTTTTATTATATGAATTCCAGAACAGGCAAAGTAAACTATGCTGATTGAAATCAGATAGTAGTTTTTACGAAAAAGATATGGGAAGACTGCAGAGAGGCATGAGGGAACTTTACTGAATGATGGAGATGTTCTATATCTTGACTGCGGTGATGGTTACACAGGTGTACACACTGACCAGAAATTATTGAACAGTAAACATATCTGCATCTTATTGCTTGTGTGGGAGCAGGGAGTATATCGAAAATCTCTGTACCTTCCTCTCAGTTTTGTTGTAAACCTAAAACTACTCTAGAATAATAAAGTCTTTTTAAAAATAAAAAAGATAATAATTATCATCAATGGATAGGAGCGGTTAAACTTAGACTGGTACTTTCTCCCTTTCAACATGGTTTCATGTTCACTATCTCCTTTGATTTAAAATCCACTAACGTTATTTTAAAGATGGGGAAAGGAACATAGGCTTTCGATGATTTATCCAGAAGACAGGGGTAGAATAAGTCAGGCTTATCTCTTTACCCTAATCCGAATTCTTTCAGTTGCACCAAGGGTGTTACTGCTTTCAATGAAATGAACCTGTAAGAAGTTTCCTGCACTGAGCATCCTTTTAATTACATAACTAAAATTTTATTCTTCTCCTGGCTACAGTGCATCATACATAGCTTTCATATGATTTCATACACTTGGAATTAAGGAACTAGTGAGGTGATTTTAATCTTATAAATGGCTACTTGTTCTTCAGCTGCAGCAGAGCAATCACTGAGAGATTCTTTAATTTGGTGCCACTTAACAGTTCACTCCTTTTGCTGATGATGGGTATGAAGTACAGGTCCACAATTAGTTGTCATAGAGAGGGAGTAGCCTCAACCTAAAGATAAAAGCTTCACTGGATCTGCCTCCCTAGACCAGTGGGATGTTCCCTAAATCTTACCATCCTGACTTCTTGCTGACTGATAAGGAGCTCATAGTTTTCTAGGAAAGTTGAACTATTTAAAAAGAATATCGAAACTCTCATGGTTGAGTGATAGTGAATGGACTGGAAGAAAGAGAACCTTTTAGAGATAGTGTTAGGTAGAAACTAAAATTTTTTTCCTTGAAAGGGTAAAAGTCCTGAAAAAAGAGATGAAGAAAATAATCTCAAACAGGTTTGTTTTTTTTTTTAATCTCAGACTCAAAATACTGTCTTATAGCACAGCCTAAGACTATTTTCAGTCATTCATTGAACCAAACTCAAAGAGCATATATCTTAGAAGAGCATGACTCAATGGAAACTGTGTATATAGATTATTTGTGGAAGGGTAAAATAAAAGTCATTTTTGTGTTGAAAGGAGTGTTGGGTTAGGCACTTTACAAACATCCAGCATTTTGCCCCAGCTCTCCCTCCCCCTTGCCCTTTATCTCCAAAGCCTCAGTTTTGTCACCTGTAAAGTGGGAATCAATAGGACATAGTTTTCAGGGATTTGGGGAAGGATCCAAAGAGTTAACATTTGTGAACACAAATGTTACCATAGAAGGAATTTTATTCAAATACAAATACTTCTACAAGTATTTCAATTTTATTCATGTACTTGTCCAAAAACACAAGGAAAAAAAATTTTAAAACACTCATTTACTCCAGTATTAATATTATCATTTCGTTATATGTTTTTCAAATGATTTATTTTTTAAAATAGAAAAAAAATTATAAGTTTGGTTTAAATCCTATTTGTGCCCTTCTCTGGCATCATCACCAGTCCTCTCCAGAAGCAACCAGCACCATGAATTTGATGATATTTGTCCAGTCCTCGATTTATGCTACTGCCACATGTGTGTTTCTTAAAATGTATACATATGGTGTCATACTCCAGAGGTCCCCAACTTTTTTGGCACCAGGGACCGGTTTCATGGAAGACGATTTTTCCATGGATGGGGTGGTGGGGGGATAGTTTTGGGATGATTCAAGTGCATTACATTTATTGTGCACTTTATTTCTATTATTATTACACTGTAATATATAATGAAATAATTATACAACTCACCATAATGCTGACAAGAGGCAGAGCTCAGGTGGTAATGCAGTGATGGGGAGCAGCTATAAATACAGATGAAGCTTCGCTCGCTCCCCCGCCGTTCACCTCCGGCTGTGCAGCCCAGTTCCTACCAGGCCATGGACCAGTACCGGTCGGTGGCCTGGGGGCTGGGGACCCTGTCATGCTCTATATATTATTCTACAGCTTTCCTCTCCTTCTCCTACGTCTTCCTCCACCCCCCTTCCTCCTCCTCCTTCTTCTCAAAACATTATTATTGTGGGAGCTAGCTCATGCTTAAATGATTATACCCACTGTGTGTAATATTTATCCTATTCATTCTATCTACATTTATTTTATCCATATTTATTTTATCCATTCCACTATTAATGGACATTTAGGATGCTTCATTTCTTTTTTTTTTTTAACAATGAACATCATGTACAAGCTCCAGAGTCTAAGACATATTCCTAAATGTCTTCATTTGCATAACATATTCCTTAATTATATTTACATTACAGATCTGGGATTCAAGTGTGATGGTATATTTTTATATGGCTTCTACATTACATTCTCCCCCAAATTTCTAAAGATGACTTTTACGGATTAAGAGAATTTCTCAGTGGCTTGTAATCCTGAAGGAAACATGTGTTCTCTGGTCCCTCATGCATCTGCATACCATCCTTTTCCCATTCCTGTTGGCATCTCCTGTAGGTGTCCTGGTTCATGTCCAGCTCCTCTCTCCACTCTGTACCTTTATATCCTTCTTTCTGGCTCTAATATCTTTTTGAAGATTCTCATAACTCCTTTATCTCCTTGAATTCTACAGCCTTTATTTTCACTCTATTTCAGCCACTCAACAGTATAGCTATGCCTGAGATGTAGAGTTGACCTATCTTGCTAACATCTCAAACTCTGAATGACACCTCTCCAACCAAAATCTATTGTCCTCTAAGATATTTCTTTACTTTGGGCTCACCGATTGTACTAGTCACATGACTTCCAGTCCCTTTATCCTGACTTTTTCATCCCCTACCAACGCAGACCTCACTGTTAATCTTTCTACAATTCACTAGCAAGCCCCTAGATATATACATGCCCTCGACATTCATAATATCCTGTTTGCCAGCCTGATTAAAGCCAACTTCTCTTCTACTTAACCTTTTGCTGGTAGGGGAAAAAAATTCATATTTCCTAATATTGAGTTCATTCCAAAACCAAGAATCCTCCTTTGAAAGGGTGCAGTAGGAAAATGTGGGTGCAGTGCAATAAGGGGGTCCTCACTGCTACTGACCAAGCCTTTTATTCTTCTCTGCTAAGATTTATTTGGGTTTCCTGCTGTAAATGTTTTCCTTCTTTTCAGGTCTTTTCCAATTTGACTCTTCCCGGGTGGCCTCACCCCCTACCAGCACAAGCTAGATCACCTAATCCAGTAGTTCTAAACCTTGGCTGTTATTGTGGTCACTTTGGAAGCTTTAAAAATGCTGATGCCTGGGTTCCACTTTTGGAGATACTGGACTTAATTGGCCTAGGGTGTGGCCTGGCCTTTGGAAATTTTTGCATCTCTCCAGGTGATTCTAACTGCAGCCACAGTTGAGAACCATTGATCTGATCTGATCAATCTTCATCTCTTCTAAATTTATTGTAGTCTTAATGAATCATGAATCCTCTATTTTTCTTCCTTGAGCCTATCCCTTCCCTTCATGAGAGAGATTAACCACATCCTTGGTTAATCAATTATTCTGTCTCTCCCACTCTCACTCCCTCTCCATCTCTCTGACTCTCTCTCTCTCTCTCTCACACACACACACACACACACACACACACACACACAGTTTCTGTGATTCTCTCTCCTTCATCTACATGTTCAGTAATAAGTGGTTCCTGTTCTCAAGGAATTTGACCAAAACTGAATGGTACAATCAGTCTCCTTCATCCAGAGACAAAACTTTGGAGCCATATTTTATTCTAATCCATCTTTCACACCCCTTACATCTATTCGTGTAGCTATTAAATCCTATTACTTGTATGCTCAAAATGGATCTTGCATGTTCTCTCTCTATCTTTTAAATGCTATTTTCAACATCTAATTATGTATCATCCATGGAATCTCTAGGTATCTTATTTGAATGAAGAAGGCATTAATACCTCTACACTTGCCTCTGGTTCTTCAGCCTTCCTATCTCAACTTCTTCTCAACTCCCAGCATACATATTTTTACTGTTGCATTCTCAAGGTAAATAACCTTTCTACTGAACTCTATACTCATAGTTAAATCCTCTATATTTGCATATAAGTTGATTCTAAAAGTAAAAAATAAATTAATGACATGATAGTTTTATGATTATGCAGATCACTAATTGCTGTATCAAGTAACCTGTTATGAGTATTTTCTTTCTAATAACTTATTGTTGTTTTCCCTAGAGTTTCTAGTGTCCTCTTTTCCCCATCCCTTGCATTATATACCATTATGATATCCTTACATTTTTCTATGTCTCAAGCATGTCCTCTAAGTTTGGACATTACCTTATTTTTCCTCCAGAGGTGCTATTGTCCTGTCCTCTTGCTAACTAACTGTCTCCTATTTCTTGCTAATACTAATCCTCACTGAGGACTAACTACCTACTAGTTCTTCTGTGCAATGGTCAGTCCTCCTTAAACTCCCTTCATTGCCTTCTCGGTAGAAGCTGCTGTTTACTGGAACTCATGCCTTCCTCTCTCCTGTTTACTAGCAGACTCAATAAACTGGGGAGGTAAACTTTCTGAGTTCTGCAAGTCTTTATTCTGGCTTCACAATTGATAGTTCGGCTGGGCTGAGTTTTTCCAGATTGAAAATAGGTTTTCCTCAAAACTTTAAAATGATTGCTTCTACCATTCATTGCTGGTTTTGAAGAATCTCATACCAACTGGATTCTCATCCTATGTAAGGTAGACACACTGGTTAAGTCTCTCCCTTAAGCTATGGGAAGTTTCTTTTACTGTTTCTCCATTCTGTCAATTCTCTGCTGAAAATGCTATTCTTCAGATGCCGGATCTCATGAATTATTCTTCTATATCAGTATTTCCTCTCATGTTTTTCACCTGATTCCAGTAAAGTCTTCTCTAGTCATCCCAAAATTCCATCTCCCATATAAACATTCTCCCTGTCCTGGTTTATTTTTCTCCTAATCACTCATCTCTTTCTAATTTACTATATCAGCAAAGTTAAAAAATATATACATCCATTCTTAAAGAAGATGTGGTACAGGGACTGCCCTGGTGGTCCAGTGGTAAAGAACCTGCCTTCCAATGCAGGGGACGTGGGTTCGATCCCTGGTCAGGGAACTAAGATCCCACATGCCGTGGGGCAACTAAGCCTGAGCACCACAGCTACTGAGCTCACATGCCTCAACTAGAGAGCCTGCATGCCACAAATTACAGAGCCCACGGACTCTGGAACCCACGTGCCACAACTAGAGAGAGAAAATCCGCATGCCACAACTAGAGAGAAGCCTGTGCACTGCAGTGAAAGATCCTGTGTGCCGCAACTAACACCTGACGCAGCCAAAAATATAAACAAATAAACTTTAAAAAAGATATTGTACATATATACAATGGAATATTACTCAGCCATACTAAGGAACGAAATTGTGCCATTTGCAGAGCCGTGGATGGACCTAGAGCCTGTCATACAGAGTGAAGTAAGTCAGAAAGAGAAAAATATTGTATATTAACGCATATATAGGGAATCTAGAAAAATGGTACAGAGGAATCTATTTGCAAAGCAGAAATAGAGACACAGACATAGAGAGCAAACATATGGACCCAAGGAGGGGGAAAGGGGGGTGGGATGAACTGGGAGATTGGGATTGACACATATACACTACTATGTATAAAATAGATAACTAATGAGAACCTACTGTATAACACAGGGAACTCTACTCAGTGCTCTGTGGTGACCTACATGCGAAGGAAATCCAAAAAGGAAGGAGATATATGTATATGTATAACTGATTCACTTTGCTGTACACACATCCATTCTAGTTTTTTCTCCCCCTCCTGGAGCACACTGTGCAGTCCTCTTTAGTAGATCTGGTGTGGCTCCTTGTAGACCATCAACCTTTGAACGAAAAGACATGGTATCTGCCATCCCCACCCAGACATAAACACACCTCCAATGCACAATGGTGAGATAAAGACAGTTAACCTTAAATAAAGGTCTCATTTGGAAAAGAGAAGAAAAACCTGAAATATAAACAGCAGTCACTGGTCCATAGCAATGATAAATCCTGCTGTGGAGAAATTATAAAGGGGTTGCAGTTTTTGATAATGATAAGGTCGGTAATGACCCAGAGAGTAAGGTAGAGGAGAAGAAAGATCACTAGAAGAGAGGCATTCAGGGAACTGAGAATCCCCAGTAATGCAAGGATCATCTACCTGGATAATGCTGTAAAAATCACCAGTCAGAAAATATTTCAAAAGAAGCTGCTTTCATTGTCCAAGTTAACCAGTAGCCCAAGTATATGTGGTGAGGGACAACATTCAGAGTGCATGTGAGCATGTGTTCTCCAATTGTTGTAAAAAAGGAGATTTCTCAAGGGTAAAGGGCTCACAGATGCATTTTCTAACTTCTACAAGAGTTTCTGCTGCATTACAAAATTATCTGGCATTTCCCATCTTTAGAGTTTAAGCTCTTTGAGACAGAGACATAATCTTTGCGTGTCATCTTCAGTTTGGTATTCACAGGCCTAGTACAGCAGTAAGTGTCTAATAAACACCTACTGGGAACAAATGTAAAAATCCATGAGAAAGAGATGTCTCTGGTAACCCTCACATCATCATTTTAAGAAACTTCCACCAAAATAATATATCATGAGACCATGAGGATTTGGGGAAGACAAAGCCAGAGGGGAATATTCCTCTAGGAATGGATATGTGAAATGGGGAGAGCTCCACATTTACATTAATTTGTTTTAGCATATTTTCTCTGTATTTAGAGCAGTTCTGAATCTTTCAAGTATGTGAATCCTTTTGTCACAATAACCAGTGATGTTTTGAAATGTCATGTGATTCCAACGCATCTTACTCTCGCTTCAAAATGAGAAGTGTTTGAAACTGCTTTAATGCCAAATAGACCCAGTTTGGTATTCTTATTTGCTGTTTCTATGAGAGTCATGTTCTTGGTGTAAGAACGCTGCTGATGTGAATGCCGCTAATTTCAGCAGCACCCCGCTCAGCCTGTGTGAATGACGTGGAAGTTAGGGCACTGCTCTGTTGTGAGCATCTGGAACCCTGGCCGCCAGACACAGGGCTCCTCTTCTTCCAGAATGTTCTTGCTCTGCCCACCCAGATGCTCCTGGTCTTTCCTGACTCTGCCCCTTTCATTTCATGATGGATTCCTGGCTTCTCCATGGCTTTACAATGGTCTCTACAAAGCAGAAAGGAAGAGTTGGCAATACCCAGTTAAAAAAAAAAAAATCACTCTAGATAAGCTAGATCTTACGTGCATTTTCATGGCTTACTTTATATAATCGGACTGTCAATTATCCTCATCACACTCTAAATTATTACTGTAGCCTAAAAGCCAAACGTTCTTCTCATAGTATTCTGCAAGATTTCTGCAGGAGGAAATTGTTATCTTTCTTAATCTATAGCCAAATATGAGTTTGGTGGTCATCCAATTCACTCCCTTCATTTAGCAGATGAGGAAGCCAAGGCCCAGGAAAGATCATGGACTTGTCCTCCATTCTACAACCGATGAGTGTTGGAGTTGGGACCTTGTTATGCTACTTCTTCAAATGGACTCAGATATCAATGTCTGGTTCTCTAATCGAGCCCCCTTGAAACATGATGGCGGTTCCTAATTGAATTATTTCAATGGCTAGTACCCTGTTTCATTACTAACAACTACAGCCCAAGTCTTAAAACTCATCTGCAGCTATCTAACCTGCACCATGCTTTCCAGGCCCCTCTCTGAGGAGGGAAGCTGGAGGAGAGCACTGCACAAATAAATAGAACAACACTGGCAGCCTTTGGAGCTTTGCCTCAAGCTAAGCACTGCCAGGAGTGAAAGTCATTAAAGGCCCTTTGCAAAAGTTGTTAAGAAATGTGTAAACAGCCGTGTAAACAACACCAGGTCAGGTCAAGGAAGGAGACTGGCAACTGGGGAGGCCGGGAGGAGAGCCTGCCAAAGTGTGAAATTCCCAGCAGGGAGAAGACATTTGGAAAAACAACTCCATCAAGTTTTATCAACACAAATCATTTCCTAAGTGGTATATTTTATTTAGAGTATGTGTGGCCTACATTTAACAAGGCAAGCTTTTATCAATCGTAGTTTTTATCACTTCCAGATATCTCAGTTTCTGAATGACTGGCAACGTTTACGGTGTGCTCATTTTTCTGGGCTCTGCTGTCTAAACACACCACGGGTGATGCTCTCGGTGTGGAGAGCGGCAGTGCCCCGCACACACGCTTCCTGGTGGCCGGGCTGTGTGGTTCAGGCCTTGCACATGCTGAACTGTAAACAAGCGTGGGCCTGGGGTTCTAATTTTAAGCCTTAGAGAAAACAGACATACTAAAAATCATAGCGGTAGAGAAACACCCACAAGTAGGCCGCGTTATGAAATCCCAGTTTCTCTGGCACTGGAAAGGCTTTGGCATTTTCTTTTTTGAAGAGGTTGATGCTGCAAGAAAGTGATTTCTTGCATAACTTCCTTGACCTTCTCGGGAATAGTGTCAATGGGCACAGACCTTCAAGGGAGTGGTGTTGAATGTGGAAAAGTGTTTTTTCCCTGTGTGTGACTTTCTCCTCATGTGGAGAGTGATTACATGAAGATGAGAGGGCAAGTCTTATGCAGATAACTACCAGGAACCCAAATTCTTCTGTTTTCTCACCCAGATTCTTTCCTCCCTGGCCGTTAAAGAAACTCTTTCTGTTTGGCCTCGTTTTTACTCTTCTTCTGCCAGCGTTTTCTTCCTCTGCCCCTTTTTTTTTTTTTTTTTTAATGAATTTATTTATTTATTTTTGGCTGCATTGGGTCTTTGTTGCTTCCCGAGCTTTTCTCTAGTTGCGGCGAGCGGGGGCTACTCTTCGTTGCGGTGAGGGCTTCTCACTGCGGTGGCTTCTCTTGTTGCGGAGCATGGGCTCTAGGCGCGCAGGCTTCAGTAGTTGTGGCACGCG
The DNA here is from genome assembly GCF_005190385.1 of Monodon monoceros. NCBI lineage: Eukaryota > Metazoa > Chordata > Mammalia > Artiodactyla > Monodontidae > Monodon > Monodon monoceros. Next base: position 18,461,097 of record NW_021703771.1, on the reverse strand, counting down.
GGCTCAGTAGTTGTGGCTCGAGGGCTCTAGAGCGCAGGCTCAGTAGTAGTGGAGCACGGACTTAGATGCTTCATGGCATGTGAGATCTTCCCGGACCAGGGCTCGAACCCATGTCCCCTGCATTGGCAGGCAGGTTCTTAACCACTGCACCACCAGGGAAGTCCCTTCCTCTGTCTCTTTTGTCCACCAATAAAGCCTATCTCCTCAGCCTGGTTGTTCAGTTTTGCCCTGATTTAGGAGGGCTAGCCCTCTGAGTACACTCCTGTGTACTCTCTGAGCCACAGACGTACATGGAAATTTCTTCCACAGCGGTTTCCCCATTGTCTATCATACTGAATATAAAGTGAAACCTTTTTAAATACAAATAAATCATGGTAAATTTCTGTATCTCTTAAAAATAGTGGGAGAAGTTTGCACCAAATTCAGAGGGTATTTTTGAGCTTCTCTGATTTAAAATATAGACTCTCTACCCTATGAAGATTCTGCCTTGTGGATACAACTCAAAGAGACATGCCTACCCCCGCCCAGGACAGCTGAGAACAGAGTTCAGTGAGGGGCCAGGCTATTATGGATGCCCTTGAGAGAAAAATAAATCATGGGCATATCTTCACCATGAACCCCTGACTGAAAGTCACCATGGTGGATTTTCAGAAAAGAAGGCATTATTTTGTAACCAGGCTGTTTCTCACAAGTGCAGCTCTGCACGGCCGTCACCAGGGGGCTAGAATTAGAGATTTCTTTGTTTAGTGATGACTTTTTATTCACCTGAGCAATGCAAGGAGGGACCAGTATTTTACAATTATACCCCACATGGCACGTCATGTTTTCTTCTTCTTCCCACATGGCACAGGGACTGTTCACTCTTCCAGAAACCCATATCAAGTGTTAGTAAAATACTCTATAAATTATTTCCTCCACAGAAAATTTAGTTATTTCTTTCTTTGCATTTCTATTCTCAATGATATAATGATAGAATAGTCTATTCCAATTAATGATCACAACTAACATTTGCTCAGCACTTAGTATTTGTCAGGCAGTGTCAAGTACTTACATATATTTTACTATTTTTAAAATATCTCATTTAACCTGTTTAAGGTATATGATTCAGTGTTTTTTAGCACATTCACAGAGTTGTACAATTACCATTCCTATCTAATTTTAAAATATCTTCACCACCCCAAAAAGAAACCCAGAACCTGTTAACAGCATGCCCGCACTCACATCTCCAGAGCCAGGCAACTACCAATTATCTTTGTCTCTGAGGACTTTTTGGACCTGTCATACAAATGGAATCATACGATGTGTAGCCTTTTGTGTCTGGCTTATTTCACTTTTTATAATGCTTCTAAAGTTCATCCATGTTGTAGCATCTATTAGTTCTCTCTTATGGCTTAGTAATATTCTATTGTATGGACACACCACACCCATTAATCAATTGAGTGACATTTGGTTTGTTTCCACATCTTGGCTATTTAGGAGAATGCTGCTATGAAATTTGTGTACACGTTTTTGTGAAGATGTGTGTTTTCTTTTCTCTTGGGTATATATCTATCAGGAATGGGACTGTTGAGTCCTATAAAACTTTTTAACATTTTGAGAAACTGACAATCTTCTTTCCAAAGATGCTGTAGCATTTTACAATCCACCAGCAATATCTGAGGGTTTATTTATTCTGCCAATTTCTGTCTTTTGATTGAAATGTGAATTTATACTTAATGTAATTAATGATAAAGTAGGATTTACATTTGCCATTTGCAATTTGTTTTCCATATAGGTCTTATGTATTTTTTGTTCTCTATGTCTCTATTACTGCCTTCCTTGCCTTAAATAGATATTTTATAGTTTGTCTTCTTTATTCTCTTGTCATTATTTTATTATATTTTTATTTATTTTCTTAGTAGCTTCCCTAGTGGTTAACATCTTATCTTATAACAGTCTAGTTCAGATTAATAACAACTTAGTTTAAGTAACATTAAAAAACTTTGTTTCTAAGTAACTCCATTGCCTTCCCCCTCCCTGGTGCTATTATGTTTATGTAAATTACATTTTCATATAATACATGCCCATCAAAACAAATTTATAATCATTGCTTTTTGCAGTTGTTTTTTAAGTCAGGTAGGAGAAAAATAAGAGTGACAAACAAAAATATACATTTATGTTGTAATTGTCTTTGTGTTTTGACAATTTGATTATGATGTGTCTAGGAGCGGACCTTTGAGTTTATTATACTTAGAATTTGCTGAGCTTCTTGGATATGTAGATTAATAGTTATCATCAAATTTGGAGTATTTTCACCCATTATATCTTTAAATAGTCTTTCTGCCCCTTTATTTCTCTCTTTCTTTTCTGGTCTCTCCTTCCTTTCTGGAACTCTGGTTTTGTGTTTGGTATGCTTGTCTGTGTCTCATGGGATGGTGTCCTAGGGCTCACCATAGGCTCCATTCAATTTTTTTCATTCTTTCTTCTTTTCATTCTTTGAACTTGATAATCTCAATTGACCTGGTTTTAATTTATTGATTCTTTCTTCTTCCACTTCAAATCTGCTTTTGAGCCCCTCATTTGAATTTTCATTTGACTTATTATTCTTTTAAACTCCAAACTTCTATCAGATTTGTTTTTATTTCTTTCTGTTTATTGGTATTCTCTATTTGGTGACATACTGCTCTCTACTTTCCTTTTACCCTTTGGACATGATTTACTTCAGTTCTTGAACATATTTAAGATATTTTATTTAAAATCTTTGTCTGCCAAGTCCAACTTCTGGGCTTTCTCAGGAACAGCATCTGTTGACCGTTTCTTTTCATTATTTGCTACTCTTTCTTGTTTTCTTGCATTTTTTTTTTTTGGATGAAAACTGGACTTTATAAACAATATAACATGGCAACTCTGGAAATCAGATCCCCCCTGCCCCAGGATTTGTTGTTGCTGCTGTAGGTTGTTGTTGCTGCTGGCTGCTTATATAGTGAGTTTCCTGAGCAAATTGTGTAAGTGTGTATTCTCTTTCATGTGTGGCCACTGAAGTCTCTGCTCAGTTAGTTCAGTGGTCAGCTAATGATCGAATAGAGATTTCCTTAAATACCTGGAATCAGTAAGTCTTCTAGCCTTTGCCAAGGGGCTCTGTGTGTATTTGGGGGCAGGCACACATTCAACACTCGGGAAGGCAATTTACAATTCTGACCTGACTTTGCATCCCTGTTTGTGTGGCATCTCAAGTCATCCAGAAGTGAGAGCTTAGGACTTTCTCAGGCATTTCCCTGGGCATTTCCATAGCCTTACACATGCACATGACCTTCAAGATTCCCAGGAATAGTCAGACCTGCTTAAAGCTCCCTGTGAACATCTCATTCTCCAATTTTTCTTATAAGTGTTTTGGTCAGATTCTTTTTTGCTCCAACTATTATCACTGCCTCAGGTAATGGCAATGTTAACAATTGTTGCTGATTATTTTTGACAGATGCTCCCAGGAAAACTGCTGTTCGTACTGAGTGAGGGCAAGCACTTTAAGTGGGCGTTTTCAGGAACTATCAGACAGCTCAGATAAAGACAGTTCTTCGAGACTGATGCTTCTGAGGAGATCCAAACCTGTTCTGACCCCTCTAGTGCCTGCTAGGCTACTATTTTTCACAGCGATCATGGTTGTGAGACTGCTGGTTTTCAAGGCTATTCCAGAGGTGAGAAGAGGGTGATGGGAGTAGGGCAAGTTCAAACATCACAAAACCTGCTGTTTTTAACCCAAATTCAGATTTTCAAAAATTTTCCATAGATTATTGAAAATCTTTGGTTAATTTCCAGAGTTCTGAAAAATTTGTTTTTGATGATTTTTGGCAAGGGATGCCTTGCTTTTATGATGGAGCAGCCCTTTGGAGGTCCTTACTCCACCATTCCCACTAATGTTCACTCTCCTCTTGCCTTATAATAGAATTTTCTTGACCTAAAAATATTGTTTAGAAAATTCCTGACCATAAAGATTTTAAATTATTTGCAAACAATTAAATGATTTGTATATCCAATGTAATTGTATTATTCTCCTTTTCTGCCAGCTTGTTCTTTGATATTTTTTACCCTACAGAACATAGGTTTTCTTTATCTCTCCAGCTTTCCACATTTATCTAAGGATGATAAGAAAGAACAAGAACTTACAAAATTTGCTTTGTGCCAAGCACTGTCCAAGACACTTCACAAATAATAACTCATAAGATCCTATGATATAGGTGTTATTATGATTCCTCTTGTAGTCATGAAAAAGCCTAGGCACAGGAAATTTAAATAATGCGTTCAAGGTCATGCAGCTAGTAATAGACAGAGCTGGGTCTTGAAATGAAGCAGCCTTAGCTCTTAGCTCTTAACTAGGACACTACACTGAAGACAAATTAACCAGTCTAAAGGTTGACATTTAGATTTTTAAAAAAATACAACACTATTTACTTTTGTTATTTTTAGGGCTACAGCGACCTTGGCTGAACAAAAGGTAACATCTACTTATTTGCTGTCCTCCACATGACAGTCTATAAAAATGTCCACTGTGGAAAATGTAATGAAGGACCAACATCAACCTACTGATGTTATCTAAGATGTGATTGCATTATGTGATACAGTGTAAGCATATGCTATATACCTTTAAAAAAAAAAAAGTCAAAGGTACCGATACAAATTTTGGCATTTAAATCTTGAATCTATTCCAAGTCTTCTGAAGCTGTGTGTAAAATTCTACATGCTGCCATGAGATTCATATTTTTTAAGAGTGATTTTATAGAAAGTTGGCACCAGAAAATAAGGTTCTGTTTCATTATTTTGACATATAAAAGTTTACTGAGGTCACAGCATATTCTCTTTTGGAAAAAAAAAACCATTAGCACATGGTGAAATACACAATTTATTGGTAAAGTCACAGTAGCACTTTTTCTGCGTAAATTTCTCACAGCCCATCCAAAATATATTTGAGACGACTTCTAAATACGGCTGACTGATGAATAGATTAACATGAAAAAAGTTCTGCGTGCCAGTCTTTACGTTTCTAGCTCTCAAATAGCATTGCTAATCATTTAGCCACATAGGGCCTGCTTTATTTTTAAAATTCCTCTATACATGCTTTGCAATCAACACTTCCCTTTCAAAGGCCTTGTTTTACTCTTTTTATTACAACACCCTCTGTGTGATGGCTCGCTGAGAGTTTCCTTACCTCCTAAGCCTCTTCTCTTTAGAAGAGGGCGCATGTACTTTTTTCCATCAAAACCAACAACATAATGGAGGTGTTGATGTTTTTCAAACACTAACATTGAGCAAGTCTTGAAATAACTGACCTACAGTTGATTTTGGCCAATTAAACAATTTACAGCTTACCTCTCTGATTTGGTATTAACTCTCTGTAAACCTCAAGGATCTTTTGAGTAGAGAAGCAAACATGGAAAAATATTTGCACTTATAGGTTAAGTCAAAATCTGTACTCCCAGACCCCCCTCCCTTTGAGGAAACCCAGAAATTTCACTAACATAAACTTCATTTATATGTAAGAATTATGGTAAATTATACCTGAAAAGGATTTTATCAGCTGGCTCAAGCTTTATTGACGAATGAGGAAACTGAGGCCCAAGTAGATGATGAACTTGCCCAAGTTTACACAATTCAGTCACACGTGAAATATGGCTGCTCCAGGCTGGCTTCCTAGGACACCATTAGGAGCCTTGGAGGCAATATTCCTCCACCTTAATCATCCCAGGGCTGGGTACCCGGCAACCAGAGACCACCCCTATAGCCCAGGGCCCGCTGAAATTCTTCAAACTAACCAATCCTGAACTGTTCACCCAGCCCTGCCTTGCCTTTCTTGAGGAAATCTCAATAAAGGTCACAGCCTAAGCTCTCTCCGAAGGCCCGTCTTCTGCCTCCTGACCACACTGGGGTTTATCTGCATGGCTCTGTGTGCCTCCTGTCTCTAGGATCTGTGAATAAAATAAACTTTATTTTTTCCTGAGCCTCTCTTCTGTCTCCTCTCATGACCGGATCTGAATGGCCACCACCTAAAAGGGTATAAAACACTCCCCATTTCTTAGAGATGGAAGCTACTGGAATCCGTGGTTACACGTCTTCTTTTCACCACTCCTACTTTCCCCAAGAGTCCAAAAGATAACATCCCATTCATGCCTCCTGGCTCAGGGACTCGGGTCTCAGTTGGCACGACAGACTAGAAGTAGATAGGAGTTTGACTATGGGTAGAAGAGGAGGTTACTCACCAGCAGGACTGCTGATCTCAGGATAAACAGAGCGAACAAGGAAAGAACCCCTGGCTGTAGTCAGAAGTGGTGAAGTCCATGCGAGGTAACTACACAGCTGTCATTCTCTGCAGTGAATGCCCTCATCCCCCCGAACTCCCTCCCACACTGCGGATTTGTCACTTGATGCCACTTGAAGAGAAGACAGCACATTACTCTTGCGTGTGCCAACAGCAAGACCGTGAACACTACCACCGAGACACAGCTCTCCACCAATTTCCATTTTCCCCGGGGCTGCTGGTGGGTTTCTTTCAACAGAAAATTGTTACTATATGTAGCCCTTACCAGGCCAGCACTATTGTTCTGGAGGTGGGTGGATATCTTTTTGGTCTCTAATGGGAAAGAGGCTGCAGCATGATGTGTATGTAGAAGAAAGAGTATGGACTTTGCAGACAGACAGACTTGTTCACATCCATCTGTGTGATCTCCAACCATTCTTTAGCCTTTCTGAGCCTCAATTCCCTCATCTGCAAAGTAGAGAAAATCATACCCTATTGTGAAGAATTGCACTGTGGATCAAATGAAATGTTATATGGACTGTTAATTATGCATATAGTCTGGAACACAATAGGCCATTAATCTATGAATGCTCTGTTCCCTTCTCACTCGTCCTGTAGAGTGTAGAGTTCCTTCCCATCCGTGGGAAAGAATGAGGAAAGCAGGGAGAGAAAGAGAGCAAGAGGTTACTCCCTCTAAGGACAACTCATTTCTATGACTTAAGGACATTGTCATTGCCTTTTGCATCAGTTGCCTGAGAGTAGATCGACAATACTAAGGCTCCTTCATGCCAACAGGTGCCAAGAAAAAGAACTCTGGGAACTGAAAAACTGCTATGCATTATCAAGATAGGAAACTATCGCAGTAAGAATGATAGTAGGTTTACCATGTAAACGCTGGGGTATAATCAAATCCCTGTTCCATAAGTACCAAAAAAATGACTCATTTCCTATATCTGTGCCAAATATGCATCATGAGATAGGTGTCTATTTACCAGCATGTTTCCAAGTTACAGAAGAGCAAAAAGTTTCCCTACCTAGCTAGAGGATCAACTTCTTTTCCTACTCCTGTAAATCTTGAACTATTTTATTAAAATAGTACTTATGCATTATTTAAGATTTTAATTAATTATCCTTAATTTTAGTTTTTAAAAAGCAAAAATTATAAAAAGGTAACCAAAACATTATTTCATGACATAACTATTTTCAGAGTCTATTCTCTGTACTGCATTCTTACATATAACCTAGATTTTACACATCCCTAAACAGCTATTCACATACTACTTGGTCATTAACTGTCATATAAAAAAAAGTAACCCCTTTCCTTTATAAATGTGGGCTTAAGTGTCTTTATGTCAAGCTACTCCTCTACAGGGTAAAAGTCTGAAACTTCACCTAGATCACACCCAAGTTCAGAACTTCTCTGTTGTTATTTTTTGCCTTTCGTCCTTTCAGGTCAGAATCTAGGTTAATTTTCATCTCATTAAACCTGCCTAGCTCGTTGTCAGCCACTGACACTGGCAAGGATGGACTTACATTCCCCCCAAAACCGAGGGCAGCACCCTGACCAAGAGCTACAAGAGGCAGCGGGTCCTGGAAGGAGCAGGCAGAACGCAACCAAGCTGCATGCGTGAACGGCGTCCAGCCTTACCCCAGGCTCACCCCAATGGTGGTCAGAGTCTCCCCTGGAAATGACATCCCGCAACCTGCCATTGGCCATAGCACACTGACTTGGATAAAGGATCAGAGCTGACGACAAAACATGGCAGGACCAGGCTTAGCCCAGGCAGCCGGGTCCAAGCAGGTACTGGGGTGGGTAAAAAACAGTGCAGTACCTTAGAAGCCTGCTCTCTGCCTTCCTCCTAGCTAACATACTGCAGAGCTTCTGTCAGAAAAATGGACCAGACAGGGCATTGCTCATACTCTGAATCACAAAAACCATATTATAGAAGGTTTATGAAGATCCTATGAAAGTGAACTAAGTTTTCAAAATTTTGCAAACTTTAACAGTGGAAATGTCAGTCTGCTCATTATTTTTTGTTGTTCTTGTTGTTATTTTGAATCCTGAAAATGTGAGGGAATCCTGAAAGAGAAGCATCTTTGTTTTGACCAAATGCCGGGTACAGGTTTTCTACATCCCTACATTGTTAGTGATTCATTTCATTTTCTATATTTCAGCTGTGAACCACACTAAAGCAGCAACCACAGTCAGTAAAAACTTGGTGGCAAATAGTGGACATTATTTTACTTTCATGGCAAAGAGAAAATAGCCATGGAGCTACGATCAGATTCCAACCCAAAATTAATGTTGAGACAAAATTATTTATACAAATGTTTTTAAAGTTCCATGTATTTTAGCCATTTTCAATATAAGATTTCAAATTTTTCATTTGCTCAGTGTTTACTCCTGTTTATAGTTCTTTATTAGTAATCAATCCAATAGTCAAGGAAAGTACAAACTTTTACAGTTTTCCAGATTCAGTGAAAGTACTTTGAAGCTAGGGGATAAGGTAGATAGTTGTCTATATTTAAGTAAATATCAGTTGGGTACCTAGTATGTACAAAGCAATATCAGAGCTTTCTGAGGGGATGGAGGTATAAAATACTTGGTTCCTTCACTTGATGAGATTACTATCTAGTGGTGAAAACAAGGCAACACATAATACTATCTTAAGGCTGACAATGGCAAAAGCCACAAGAGAGATACTTTGCTATTACGTATACAACATGGTATTGGATTCAAAGGAGACCAGAGAAGCTGAAAGGTTCTGCCATGCTGATAGCTCTGACTCCACCACCTCCAGTCTCCTGTGATGTTCAAAACTATGTTGAATCAATGAGGATGTCAGAGAGTGCATTGATCTACCCAAAACTGCTTGCCTAACTCACAAGTTCTTGTAGATCCCATGTGACAGTAAGCAACTGTATTATACATGTTTCCTGATCAATTTCATTGACTTCTGTTAGACTGGCAGACATAACTGGGAAAAGCTGTTACAGGGCAGGATGCTTGGAAAATGCTGCCATAATGACCTTTAAAATACTAGAACAGACGTTGGTATCTATACACAATAAGTGGAAAACCAAGGAAACTGTGTGATTTAGGCCAAAATGACAATTCTGCCTAAAATCTCTGAATACATGAGATATCCGACTTGAATTACTTGGGTGATTGGTAAGGTTGTATTAGGCCAGGAGATAATCCACAGGCCTGCAATAATAATGGAGGAAAGCACAAGAGTACTACACGTTCGATCTTTTATTCATTCGACGTAGTTTTGTGTTGGTGTGCTAGTAAAGGTGTAACAACTGGCGATGAGGAGGTAGAAGAGAGCCCTGGTCTGTAACATTTACTCCTTTCTGTATTATAAATACTCCTACAACAGTCAATTTAAAGCTGTCAGTGTGAAGTCATTGAACACAGAGTTGCGATAACACAACAGCACCCCATTATGCAGTATATCCCACCTACAGATACAGTAGACATAACCTCAAGACCTCAGATAATAAAGTATAATAATTAGAAAATGACTTTCAGTATTTATTATCTTTGTTTTGAATAAAATTTACTTAAATTTTAAGAATGGCTGTTTAATAATCAGCTTGCAAGATTCCTAGGAATTTAACAATTATTCTTCATGAGCCAGTAAGAGTAGGCGCCATCACACCACTGCTGTTAGGTACCAGGCACTGTGCTACATGCTGGAAACATATTGGAGAGAGACCTATTTCCTATCCGTATGGAGATTACCTTCCACTGAGGCAAATAGATTAAGATGAATGGTATTTAATGTACGATAGCAATGCATGTTATAAAAAAGAAATAAGAGGAAGCCCAGCCTTTTGTTGAGGGGTAAGGATGAGCAGTAGTCAGGGAAGACAACCTTAAGGGAGTGACATTTGAACCGAGGCTTGAAAGATGAATAAGAGGCTAAGTAAGGCCAAGACAAAGAAAAGTGGAAAAAGCATTCCGGAGGAGGGAAGAGCTTACCCAATGACCCTGTGTAAGAGCAGCCTTGACATGGCTAAACAGTAGTGAGCAAAGGAGAGAGAGGCAAGGTGGATGAGGTGATTCATGGACAGATCATGCAGGACCTCTTGGACCACCCCCTCACCCACAAAGGTTCTGGTCTTTCTTAAGAATGGGCAAGCTCTGAAGAGTTTAAATGGGGGCAAGGGGTTCAAGTTTATATTCGTTTATAGGAAGGTTACTTGTTCTGCTAGGGGGAGAATGGATTTCAGTGAGCAACAGTGGAAATAGGAGGCTACTGCAGTATTTCAGATGGAGAGGTTAGTGGTCTAGGTTAAACTGTTAGCAATGGAGAAAGAGAAATGCATGGAAGATCCATTTTGAAGATAGAATTGACAAGACCTGTCGTGGAAGAGAAAGCTCATGATCACCAATATCTGTGTTTCTTCTCCTTTACTTGGACGCGTGACTAAATTACATTTTCCAACCTTCTTTGACGTTAGGTGGGGATATGTGACTGAGTTCTGGCCAGAGAAGTACACATTGCTATGCACAACACTTCCAGACATGTCCTATAAGAAATCTCCCACAGATAAACCTCTATTTTTGTACCCCTTCCATGGTTACCTTGGAGAGCAAATGCTGAACATGGCAGGTCTACAGCATGGAGGGAGCTTTGGACCCTAAGCTACTGTTCTGAGAGCCATCCAATTCATAGTGGACAGCTACATAAGCAATAAATTAATTTTTATTGCGTTACGCCACAGAGATTTGCATAGGGGTGAGGGTGAAGTATTGACTTAGGGGATTGTTTAGACATAGGAGAGGAGGATGTCAAAGATAACCATGGATTTCCAGCATGAGCAACTGCATGAGTTCTCTATATATTTAATTTGAGATGCCTGTGGAAAAACAAAAGTCAGACATATCGAGGCACAAGTGGAAATAAGAATCTCAAAGGAGGAAGTCAATTTGCTATAAAAAATTGAGAGTTATCTCCATATAAACAAGACCACTGCTTTGCATGACCTCAGTGGCCTGTGTGGAGTTGTGTGTACACAACATACATGAGTTTATGTAGGTGGTATATATAACCAGGATAGAGGAGGAAATCTTCTAAAAAGAGAGAAAAGGGTGAAAAAAAGTTCAAGCATAGAACCTCAAAGCTCTCCAATATTTAAAATGAGTATATAACCTGAGGTATCCCAAAATAGCCTGAGCAAATAGAGCCAGAAAGGAAGGACTGTGTGTTGTCAGGACAGCTATTGTAATTTGGTTAACTCGGGCTGCCATAACAAAATACTACAGACTGGGTGGCTTAAACAACAGACATTAATTTTCTCACAGTTCTGGAGGCTGAGGAGGCCAAGATCAAGGTACTGGCAAGGTAGATTTCTTTCTAAGGCCGTGTAGTAGCCACTATCTCACTGTACGCTCACATGACCTCTTCTCTGTACGTGCTTATGGCTCACGCTCAGACACTAGACACAAAGCTCTCTAGTGTCTCTTCTTATAAGGGCATTAATCCCATCATAAGGATCCCACCCTCATGATCTCATCTAACCCTAATTACCTCCCAAAAGTGTATCTCCAAATACACCACACTGGGGGTTGGGCTTCAACATATGAATTTGGTGGGAAACACATTTAGTCCATAACAACAGCCAAATTAAAAAGTTTTCCAAGAAACAGGTCAACCATGCCAAAAACTGAGAAGTAGTCAAGAAAGATGAGGACTGAAATTGTCCATTGGATTTACCCACACAGGTGTTACTAGAAATCTTAGCAAAAGCAACATCTGTGAAATGATGGGAATGGAAATAAACGTAGAGTTGACTGGGAAACAAATATGGTACAGGCACACCTTGGAGATATTGGGCGTTCTGTTCCAGACTAGCACAATAAAGAGAATATTGCAAGAAGGTGAGTCACATGAATTTTTTGGTTTCCTAGGGCATATAAAAGTTATGTTTATCTAGACTATAGCCTATTAAGCATGAAATAGCATTAACTTAAAAAATATACATGCCTTAATTAAAAATACTTTATTGTTAAAAATGCTAACCATTATCTGAGCCTTTAGCGAGTCATAGTCTTTCCATGGTCTTGCCTCGATGTTGATGGCTACTGACTGATCAGGGTGGTGGCTGCTGAAGTTTGGGATGGCTGTCACAATTTTTTCAAATAAGACAACAATGAAGTTTGCCACATCAATTGACTCTTCCTTTCATGAATGATTTCTCTGTAGCCTGCAATGATGTTTGATAGCATTTTACCCACCAGAGAATTTCTTTCAAAACTGGAGTCACGGGCTTCCCTGGTGGCGCAGTTGTTGAGAGTCCACCTGCCGATGCAGGGGACACGGGTTCGTGCCCCGGTCCAGGAGGATCCCACATGCTGCAGAGCGGCTGGGCCCGTGAGCCATGGCCTCTGAGCCTGCGCGTCCGGAGCCTGTGCTCCGCAATGGGAGAGGTCACAACAGTGAGAGGCCCACGTACCGGAAAAAAAAAAAAAAAAAAAACTGGAGTCAATCCTCTAAAGCCCTGCCACTGCTTTATCAACTAAGTTTATGTTATATTCTAAATACTTTCTTGTCATTTCAACCGTCTTCATAGCAACTTCACCAGGAATAAATTCCATCTCAGAAAACTACCTTTTTTCTCATCTATAAGAAGCAGCTTCTCATCCATTTAAGTTTTATCATGAGATTGCAGCATTTGTCACATCTTCAGGCTCCACTTCTAATTCTAGTTCTCTTGTGATTTCTAACACATCTGCAATTCCTTCCTTGACTGAAATCTATAGGGTTTGGAATCAACTTCTCCCAAACTCTTATTAATGTTGATATTTTGACTTCTTCCCATGAATCACGAATGTTCTTAATGACATCTAGAATGGTGAATCCTTTCCAGAATGTTTTTAATTTACTTTGCCCAGATTCATCAGAGAAATCACTATCTATTGGCAACTATTGTCTCACAAAATGTATTTCTTAAATAATAAGATGAAAGTTGAGACTACTCCTTGTTCCATGGGCTGCAAAATGGATGTTGTGTTAGCAGGCATGAAAACAACATTAATCTCATTGTACAGAGCTCCTGGGTGACCAGGAGCATTGTCAATGAACAGTAATATTTTGAAGAAATCTTTTCTTTTCCTGAGCAGTAGATGTAAACAGTGGACTTAAGCTATTCAGTAACTTAAACTATTCAGTAAAACATGTTGTAGGGACTTCCCTGGTGGTGCAGTGGTTAAGAATCCGCCTGCCAATGCAGGGGACATGGGTTCGAGCCCTGGTCCGGGAAGATCCCACATGCCATGGAGCAACTAAGCCCATGCACCACAACTACTGAGCCTGCACTCTAGAGCCCATGTGCCACAACTACTGAGCCCTCATGCTACAACTACTGAAGCCTGCACGCCCTGCTCCGCAACAAGAGAAACTACCGCAACGAGAAGCCCGCGCACCACAATGAAGAGTAGCCGCCACTCTCCGCAACTAGAGAAAAGCCCGCACGCAGCAATGAAGACACAACACAGCCAAATAAATAAATACACAAATAATTTTTTAAAAAAACCACATGTTGTAAACCGATGTGCTCTCACAACTTTCTTTTTCCATTTATAGAGCACAGGCAGGGTAGATTTAGCATAATTCTAAGGGCCCTAGCATTTTTGGAATGGTAAGTGAGCATTGGCTTCAACTTAAAGTCACCAGCTGCATTAGCCCTTAACAAGAGTCAGCCTGTCCTTCGCAGCTTTGAAGCCAGGCATTGACTTCTCCTCTCCAGCTATGAAAGTCCTAGATGGCATCTTCTTCCAGTATAAGGTTACTTTGCCTGCACTGAAAATTCTGTTGCTTAGTGTAGTCACACTAAGCATTAATTATCTTACCTAGAGCTTCTGGATAACTTGCTACAGCTTCTACATCAGCACTTGCTGCTTCATCTTGCACTTTTATGTTATGGAGATGGCTTCTTTCATTAAACCTCATGAACCAACCTCTGCTAGATTCAAACTTTTCTTCTTCAGCTTCCTCACCACTCTCAGCCTTCATAGAATTGAGGAGCTTTAGGGCTTGGCTCTGGATCAGGCTTTGACTTAAAGGAATGTTAAGACTGGTTTGATCTTCTATCCAAATGATTAAACTTTCTCCATATCAGCAATAAGGCTGTTTTGCTTTCTTATCATTCATGTATTCACTGGAGCAGCTTTTTAAATTTCCTTCAAGAACTTTTGCATTGCATTCTTGGCTAACTGTTTGGTGCAAGCAGCCTAGCTTTCAGCCTATTATGTCTTTTGACATGCCTTCCTCACTAAGCTTAATCATTTCAATCTTTTGATTTAAAGTGAGAGACTTATGACTCTTCCTTTCACTTGAACATTTGGAGGCCATTGTAGGGTTATATTAATTGGCCTAATTTCAAATTTTTGTGTCTCAGGGAACAGGGATGCCTGAGGAGAGGGAGAGAAATGGGGGAGAGGGCCAGTCAGTGGAGCAGTCAGAACGCACACAACATTTATCAATTAAGTTCATTGTCATATGGCCACTGTTTGTGGTGCCCCAAAACAATTACAATAGTAACATTAAAGATCATGGATCACCATAACAAATATAATAGTAATGAAAAAGTTTGAAATATTGTGAGAATTACCAAAATGTAAGAGACATGAAGTAAGCAAATACTATTGCAGAAATGGCATCGGTAAATGTGCTCGATGCAGGGTTGCCACAAACCTTCAACAAACATGTAAAAAGCACAGTATCGATATCTGTGAAGCAGGATAAAGTGAAGCACAATAAAACAAGATGTGCCTGTATAAGGATGTGGAGAAGTTTGACTGTGAGAAAAGAGAGACAGACAGACAGCTGGAGTGGTTATGGAGACCATGGAAGATTGGGGTTTCAGTTGTTTTTTACATGGCATAGAATGTTTGAATACTCCAGCAGTGAGAAGAAAATGGAAAATATGAGATTCACCCAGGAAATATACCTAAAAACCAATGAGTATGAACATTTCCCCTGACTGAGCTGAGCAGAGTATCTAACTCTAGACAAATCCAAGAGTGGAAAATAAAGAAATTCTTTAAGCACCCTGATAGGGGCTGGAACCCCTGGAAAACTGCTAGAGAACCTACTGCTTTTCAAACAAAACATTTTATTCATACCAGAACTTTTCAAGAAAAGATGTTGCTGGAAATAATAAGACACTGGGCAATGATCAGGTTTGCTGGGCTCTTTGAGTCCCTGAGTAATTTGCAGCACAAGCCCCCATCCTGATGGGCCTTCATTAACACCCTGTTGGATTTTTTTGGTTTGTTTGTTTTGGTTTCATTCAGTCAACCTAAATTCCAAATCTATATCTCTTCTTATCTGGATTTCTATTTATGACCAGTAGTCCAATGAAAACACTTAAAGAGTATCTTTACTTTTAAGCATTTATGAGAGTGTCTGTGCTTGTAGACCATAGGAGTTTAGTGTGGGATCAACTCAAAGCAGTTTTTATGCCAATAAAAGATAGTTTGCTGAAGGCCTGCTTGCCTCCCCTCCAAAAAGAAGGCAATGTGTTTTAGCCCATTCATTTTATATCTAGATGTTAGATTCCCTTCTCGCTCATCTCTTTAAATTTGTCACCTCCCATGTATTCACAGTTGTTAAACCCTGGGTCATTATCCTTCCTTTTTGTCCCCAATATCATGAACCCAGTTCAGACTCCCACTACCTCTCACCTGATTAGACACCACGTCCTACATTTTTTTCTAAGGTATAAAACATTCTGTGCATGCCAGAGTGTGTAATATGGTTCACTGTGAGTACCTACTTTGCAGAGTGACTCAAAATCTTTGCCACACTCTTCCAACACATGTGCCAGAGGGCATCGTCTCTTCAGCCTAATTATTTGCATACTAGTGTTGGGATGTACAGTAGTGGTATATGTTTGCTGTGTCTTCGTTTTTGAAACTTTACTGAGGAAACCCAAACCTGCTGTTGGAGGAGCCCCAGGCTGGAAATGGCAGAGTCAGGAGGAATTGCTGCCGCAAAAGTTGGGGATGCAAATAAGACCGCAAGTCATGTTGAGAAGGAGACCAACATAACTCAATCAAATGATTCTTCCTCTGGAAAATGAGCCTGAATTATTGATGCCTGATATTGCTAGAATTACCACAATAAAGGCTTCAATGTACCAAGTTCCAATTTCAAGAATTGCTACCTTCCATCCTCCGATTTTGATAGTGAGTTACATCCTCTGTTCTTCTTCTGTAAAACAAATCACACTAAAACTTAGTGGCTAAAAAAAAGAAAAATAAATATATATATATATCCCTCTCTGTAGGCTGGCTAGGCTCAGCTGGTGGTTCTTCTGCTCCGTGCTGCTGCTGCAGGTACTTGGGACTTTATTTAGGCTGGAACAGACAGTATGCCTACTAACATGTCTGTGACTTTGGTGCTGGTTATCAATTGGGGTGCTTCATCTCTCTTCTACATGGCCTCTCTCCCTCTCCACATGGTTTCTCATTATTCACTAAGAAACCAAAACTTCATACAAGTTGGTAGGCTTCCAAGCAATAAAAGTAAAAGCCACCAGGCCTCCTAATATCTAAACACAGAAGTAGCACAAAGTCACGTTTGCTGCATTCTTTTGATCAAGACCAGCCCAGAAGAAAGGAGGCATGGCCTGCCTGGACATGGATAGGAGGAGATTGGAGGCCATCTTTGTAGATAGTCTATCATGTTACTATTAGTCCTTAAGCATATAGAACCTCAGTTAATTTCTCTTCCACTAAGCACGAATATTTCAAAACTTGAATAAAAAAGACTATGAGACCAAGTTCTACCTAAAAATAAATTGTCCATTATGACTCAATGACTTAACAAGAGATGCTCAGCAATCATGAGATCGTCACTGAAGTTGTCTCAGTTCTCATCCACTTATTAAAGGCATGAAACCTTGCTATGGTGGACCACTGTATTTTATAAGCATTTTGAATCAAATAGAAATTTGCTAAGAGTAATTCATAGCACCAACAAACGTAAACACATGTTCTGTTATCTTTGAGGGACAGTCAACTGGAAAATTTTGTGCTATTCTAAATCATTGTATAAACATGTATTTCAAGATTGCTTTTCAAATTCAAGCTCAGATATTTCAGATAATGTCATTTTTTCTGCCTACTTTCAGTTTGACTTCAAACAATTGGAAAACTTTTAAAGACAGAGAGTTATCTCATGTAAGGAAGAATGGACATTGTGTCAATATTTCCTGTAGGGAAGAAAAACAGATTAGATTAGTTATCTATGTCATTTTTCCATGATTAAGTTTTAACAATTTTTTCTTTTTTTTCCCCCAGAATATCATAAGACTTAGCCGAATCTCTAATAACTGAAGAAAAATGTTTGGGTGTGAGAGACTCTATCAGCGTTTGGAATTTTAAAGCCATCTGAGAATTCTTAGAATGGGTTTTGAAAGATCTAGGTAGTAACTACTTAAAGGTATTTGGTGACTAGAAAAATTAACTTGTGTGGGGAGAAAGCTAGGATGATTGGTAGGGCAAGACTCTTCCCTGAACCATACAAGAAACATGTAACATTTCAGCTCCTATAGATAACAGTGGTTAGTTGAAAAATCTACTCTGAACCAACTGCTCTACTGGCTGGCTTATGTACATCATCCCATAGTAATTAATGGGCTGTTCCTCTGTTGTCATGTGTAGGTACCACCTAGCAAGAGTCAAAGCTCAGATTTGACCCACATGTCCCTGATTCTAAATTCAGAGCAGTTTACATTGTGGTATACTACCCTCCAAACCATAAATGAATGAAATTCATGATAATGTTTCCCCTGAATATTACTATTTCTATTCCCACTCCTCAGTTGTGAAGTAGGTACGCAAAGAGACTCTCAAACACAGCCAGACAGAGAAAGATCTGGATGGTGCACAGGGAAGAACCTACTTCAAGTTTCTGATTTCTGGAATGAATTTTTTGATTCTTCCTCAAACTTTTTGTCTTTAGCATTCTGACACTTGGAACTGGAGGATGCCCAGGATATCAGTATTTGATGCTCTGTTTAAGATCTTAACACATCTTTACACAAGAAACTCAGAATCACTGAAGGAACAACATGGGGCTAGGAATTACTGATAAGGATTTCAGTCAGTTTTCACATCAAAACACTAAGTCTTCAGAGTCTCCTACCCTATGAGGAAGTTGCAATAGGTACCAAGATCTAATTAAAAGCAGTAAGAGGTTATTTCACTGGTCACTACACAAACAGGGTTGTTTCCTTCCTGTTGAGTTCTTGCAATGCAAAGCAAACTTCTAAGGACACTGTCTGGGCCACAGATTTGGCTTTACTACAATCCTGCCTCTTCAATATGCACAATAACTTCGCCCACTTAGCCCTCATCATACACACCTAATAACTTTGCCTCTCTGAGTGTTGAGTATGCTTCAATTTTTCAGAAAGTTACGTAATAATACAGCAGAGGACCTTTAATAGTGTTACTGAGCTTGGGCCTTGACAGAGGTCCCTCTGCCTCCAAGAGTAAACTTTGAAGGCCATTCTGAGGATGTTGCCTGGCAACACAGTGTGGTGGTGGTAATGGTGGATTACACATCCTGAAGCTGTGAGGAGCAAGACTCGAGGTAGAGTGGCATCGATTGGGGTTCAAACCCAGATTTCCTTCTCTCTAGTGTCTATAACCCTTGGAGTGAGGGAGAGGGAGCATGAAAATGAACAATAAAACATGGATAACCATGATGACTTCAAGTATGGAGATTATTTTACAAAGAAAGAAGAAAGCCATATCCTAAATGATGCAAAATTATTTCTGAAGGATAAAGTGAAACTTCCATTTCAATGACAGGATTTGCAAGAACAAATGGTTTGCATTTAACACGCATCACATATTTGACATAACTATTGGTCCTGGCTTCATCTAATAACTCAAGGTGTATTTTCCCATGAAAATTTACTAGGTTTCTCTCTGTATTCCCCACCAGGAAAGTAGCTGACTACTATAAACCAAGAAGGTATTCCCAAACAAAAATTTATATGAACTCGGGGAGAGTGTGTTCCACCCCTTCAAGTTCAAGACCAGTGCTGCTGTGAAATCAGGACTGTGTCTTAAATCCAGACTCTGGGGCATATGACTGGGAGTGGAAGAAAAGACTGTATTTAGCATAATTGGACCAATGGAAACATTGGTTCTTGCCCTAAGTCTAGCTGGTCATGATGTGCAATTCACAGCCTTGATCCTTCCCTGAAACCAGTGTTCCCTGGTTGCTGTCCTTCTTCCAAAAGCCAACTCTTCTGCCCTATTGTTTCCAAATTCTGGCAATTTCTTGCTGATTTTCCCTAGTCACCTTTGCTCCTGGGCCCCAGCTACGTGAGGGTGAGCCCTTCCTGGATGTTAGCATTGATATATTCAATAAGCAAGAGTATATGACTTGAGAAGACAGGGTCTTAACTGAATCCTGAAGAAAACAGGAGCAAACCACATCCACTGCTTAGTATGTCATGTGCACTTCCCTCTAACAATAATGAACACGATGATGTTGAGAATGTATTATTCTTGTGATATACATTCTAGTGTTCATTTAATATACATCTTGTTTTGATTCTAATCTTACAGAATGCTGCAATTAGTTCCATTTCACAGATAGGGAGGCTCAAAGAGCTTAAGTGGCATATCAAAGGTCACACAGCTAGTAAATACAATAACTGAACTAAACTCAGCCCTGACTGCAGCCCTTGTGTTTTTTTCTCTGACAAAAGCAATACAAATTCTGTATTGTTTGGTTGTTGTTGTTTTTAGCAGACTGAGACAAACATTTCTAAGGAGTATCTCCATATTCATCGAGTATCAACTTCACTGAAATATCTAGCATGGTTGAACAGTGAATAGGAACCTCTTATAGAGGTCTTCTAGAATAATTCTCTCACCTCAAAATAGAAATAAATCTATGAAAGACTTCAGATGGATGGAGCAAGCTGTGTGAATACCAGTTTTAACGTTGGCTCAAAGACTAAAATGTGTCTCATGCTTTTGTTCAATTGGTGTTTAAGCAAATTGTGTTGAATATCCATGTTTAAGTCAATAGTGATTTTTGAAACATTTTGGTATTCTTATATAAAGTCTTAACTCCATATTATTATAATATATCAGGGTTGGTCACCAAATGCATAAATACTGAGTGCAGCTGTAGAATTTAATAAAACCCAAAGTTTGAGCTAGCAAATGAAAAATTCTATATTATGGAAACTTGTGCTCAAAGTTGAAACCTGAAGGAAATATTTTAGCACTATCACAATATTACCTTGCAATCATTATTTAATTTATCTCCTCTGAAATGACTTAGGGGAAGTACTCACAAAGCCCTATTTACCTCAGCCAGGAAGTAAGGCAATGGTCAGTGAGTGAATGAAGTCATGGAAAGCTGACAATGCCACCATTGTAAGAGCACCTCAGGGTATTGTTTGACGTTGACCAAGTGAGGAATAAGTGTTGGGAAGTTTTTGTTTCATCTTAACAAAAGGTTAGGGCCTGAGCAATAATATAAAACTAGCTTTTTCTTAAATTCTGTTTTTTTCCTTTTAACTGAAAAGTATCAACTTAAGTGCACCTGGAGGAAAGGAATGTCTTAGTAAATTGTGAAGACTTTGGAAAACAGGTTTACATTTTTAAAACATACCTTAAATAAATAGCATTTAAGACTTATCTATAAGTATATTCTACAAAAATATTCATAAATGCTATGTATCATTCATATATATTTAGATACACATATATATAATTTATATATTCACCAATTTTTCCAGGAGAAACTTCAAGAACTCCTAAGCAACCTGTGCATTTCAATTGTCACTTTGAACTTTGGAACAAAGGAGAGATTGTAAAACCAGTTTATAAAAAGTATTATGAGATACCACAAGTGGCATTTTTACCACCTTATTAAACTACATTAAAGTGGCATAAATTACACGTAATGAAAGTGAAAAGGATCTCTGACCCGATTTTAATATTGGATGCATGCTTATTAGTTTGAGTTTTTTTCTGAATAGAAACCTTTTTTCAAACTTTAGCAGTTGATATTATGTGGAAGTCATAAATGTCAGATTACATTACACTATTTTGGTTCATAGAACAACACAGCCATTAAGTTACTAGAGAGTAATGAACAGGTCTTCTCACAAAGTAAAGCCAAAGGTGTTAATTTAGATTTGAAACATTCCACCTCATTATGAAAGCCAAATTAATCTGCCATGTGTAGAAGCAGGAAAAGCCAATATTTGAAATGTGAAAGACCTCCTTTTTGCAGGAGAATGATAGAAAGGAGCATTACAGAGTTTCTATTTTTGAAGAGTAGGCATACTGGTCCCTCAGAGGTTAATTATTAGGTGTTATAGAGTCTCTCATTGAGAATTTCTATTCGAAAAGTTGAATTGATAGAATTAGTTAAATGTTAATGATGAAAGGAAGTCTGGGCACTTCCTAGTTTGAAAATGTGTAGACAAACATAAATGCAAAGTGAACCTATTTTATCTCCTCCAATTCTTATAATGTATTATGAAGAATGTATTTTCATCTGGTTGTAGAAATTTTGTTTAGGCATTAGTCACAAGGTCTGAAAAAGATAAAAGGAAAAGCCCCACTAATTTGGAGGACTATAGAAACAAATCATAGAGGATCTTCAAGTGTGCATTTATTAAGGCCAGGCCAAATGAATAATACCTAAAACATAAAGAAATGAGGATGCTTCACAGAAAGTGTCAAAACAACAGCCTTTACAAACCTAGATGACATATTGAACAATGGTAAAGTGATAAGAAGAATAATGTTGAATTAGCTTATCATTTTTAAAATGTGAGGAAAACCAAAATACAAAAGCCAATTATGAAAAAAAAAAGGCTAGTTCATAGTAGCCAAGCCCAGAGACTGACAAAAATACCAATCATGGTGTCTCCAGGATCAGGCATACAGAATGGTCACCTGAAGAACCCTAAATGAAGTTGTTCTGGTCAGGATAGCAGGCATTACTGAGGCATCAGTAAAGACCCCACAGGGATTCCTAGAATCTCCACTCTGTTCTTAGCAGTAAAGGTATCAGGCAGTGGTATTAGGTCCTGAGAAACTGGGAAAGGGAGGTCATGCAGAATCATTTAAATTTAGAGTAAAAAGTAACTGCAATACCTTTTGTTTGTATTTTGCTTTCTAGCTCAGAAAGTGCTTTATATCATCACTGCAACCATGCCAAATGACCAATATTTATATTTTATTTTCCATATGAGGACACAGATTCAGAGAATGTAGATCACCTACCCAAGATTACTCAGCTCGTTAATATCTGAGACATTTATAGATTATCTGGCCAATGGCCATATCATATTGATTTAAGTGTCTCCAGCAAGAATATTTCATGATTTCCTGGGAAAACTCGCTTCACTGATAAAAAATCTTGTACAACAAACTTCTTATAATATTTTTTTTGATATCTAGCCTTTTCCATCTCTAACACAGAATTCTGGATCAATAATAATGTACTAACATCTACGTGTCATTTTACAGTTTGCAAATTGTTTTAATACCTGTTACCTAAGTTAAAACATGTAAGAATGCAGCTTCTGCTTTCACACTGCAAACGTTTTTCAAAAACATACAGGCATCTTGTATTTCTCCCTTAACTTTCTCACATATTCAGACTCTTCCAGTTTGCCCATCCTTTAAAATGTGGTTTCAGCTATAGGGATAATATTTCAGAAGCACTCTGAGCAGAATGGAAATGAAAGAAGAAGAGGGACGGAGTTGGTTGATCCGATACCAACCATCAGGGAGGGAGGAAAGGATGTAGAGGATTAACAGATCATCTGTGTTTGCCTTAACAGATTGCTGCCAACTGGTGTCTTATGACAACAAAATTTATTTTTAAATGAAATAAAGAATTCTTTTTAATAAAATAAAGGAATTGGTTTATTTCTGAAGAAAAGGATAATCATCTTAAAATCGTACCTCAAAGGCATGTCAATCAATTTATTCAAATAGCTTCTAAAGGTAGGCTGGTGTAATCGGGATTATAATAATGATTAATGACATTTAAAGAGGGCTTAGTAATTTACAAAATAATATGATGTTGTAAGCCAGCAGTTCGCAGTTCTGGAGTCCAGAAGGCTGAAATCAAGGCATCATATCTTTCTAGAATTTCGTTCCTTCTAGAAGCCATGCCTCCCTCCTAGAGTCTGGTGGCTGCAGGCAATCCTTGGTGTCCCTCGGCTTATAGACACATCACCCCAATCTCTGCCCCATCTTTACATCACCTTTTTCTCTGTGTCTCTGTGGGTCCTTTTTTGTCTCTTAGAAGGATACTCATTGGACTTGAGGGCCACCCTAATTCAGTACGATATCATCTTGATTCTTAACTAATTACATCTGTAGTAACCCTATTTCCAAATAAGGTCATATTCTGAAGTTCCAGGTAGACATGAATTTGGAGGGGACAATGTTGAACCTACTACAAGGAGGAAAAGGTTTTGAGAGCTTCATGCCTGCCCTCATTCTCAGACACTAGGTGATTTTAAAAACTACTGATTGAGGGGGCTTCCCAGGGGCTTCCCTTCCCTTCCCTTCCCTTCCCTTCCCTGGTGGTGCAGTGGTTTAGAGTCCGCCTGCCGATGCAGGGGACGCGGGTTCGTGCCCCGGTCCTGGAGGATCCCACGTCCCGTGGAGCGGCTGGGCCCGTGAGCCGTGGCTGCTGGGCCTGTGCTTCCGGAGCCTGTGCTCCGCAACGGGAGAGGCCGCAACGGTGGGAAGCCCACGTACCGCAAAATAAAAACAAACAAAAAAAAACACAAACTACTGATTGAAATGAGCAAATTGACTACATTGATTTTTCGGTGTCTTGAAGACGAGAGAGAGAGAGATTGGAGATATCATGTTTCTATCCAGCAAAGTGATTTTTATTAGTAGAGGTGGTACAGTCTCAACAGTAAGGAACCTGGTGTACAATGTGGCAATTTTCAGTGAGGTGCCCATCATTCCATTGGACAATCACTAGATACTCCGTCACAGCACATGGAGAAGGGCCAAAATGAAATGGAGGAAGGGCAACAACTGAACATATGGAAGCAATGCAGTGATTATATTAAGAAGTGACAGATAAAGGCCATGGGGATTGCAAATCCATCACCCAGTTTTCAATAATATATAAAGAACAGAGACCCTAAAACACCACTCATTTATAAGTGATGTTTTTGCCCCTTGTCTAGATTCCCTGAGGACCTTGGCTAACAGTACAGAATGTCAATGGAGATTGAACGTGGGATCTCAGAAAATTCAACAAATTTAGAAAATAGAGAAAGGGAAAATTGGTGCTCAGGACACTGATTGAGAAAAGTGTGGGTGTCAAACAGCTAAACATTTTCTGGACAGATCTTACCAGGGAGATTGGTTATAAGTTTGGAATCTAGACAATACATGAAGGTGAATATGGTTGGGATTACTTGTCAATGGAAGAAGAAATGAACTCAGTGGATGTCTGTCTTTCATAAGACGTAAGTGGTGGAGTGAGAGAAGTGCTAGTAGTTATAACAGAAGTGCTAAAAGTCAGAGTCTAGTGGAGGAATGGCATTTATTGGCCTCTGTACTTCCTCATTGTGGAGCTGGCTAACCTCAAGTTTGGCCTGAACTTCTCTAGAGAGGTAGCATTGCTATAAAATGAAAATCATTTAAGCCTGGGATGATGGTGGAACACAGGCATTAAAACCACCAATTTTCTCTTTCATTTTACTTCAAATCATTGTTGTTGTACAACTAGAGTTCAGTGAAAACAACATGACAAATTAGAGAACTTACAAGAAACCAGATGTTCTTTATTTTATTTAAAAATGTGACCTGCAGCATGTTTGTGTTCTATACACCTAGAAAAAATATATATCATAAGAGCTCCTTCTTTGTCCTCAAATGGAAAGTCACCAGAGTCCGTCCATCCCTTAATAACTGGTTTTTCAATGACCATTGCTCAAGCCCAAGTGGTCACATGTTCATGAACAGCCCAAGTATCATGGAACTCTAATGGATGCTTCAGGATCACTCAAGGCAAAAGCTTTTTTTTTTTCTTTCAAGAAAGGAAGACAGGTTTGCAACCTCACTATTTTCAGAAATGTCTTCATTCTGTTCTTGTGTGCACTAAACACAACCAAGGTTTTATGATGTCTTTCTTAAAAGTATGGAAGTATGTTATGTATTTTAATAATATATGTTAAATCACCCCCCCAAGTCTTACCTAGAAGCAAAATAAACAGTCTTCTGATCTATAGTATCTGCCATAGCATAAAAATGTATTAAAGATACAACTGACCCTTCTGAATACTTGCAAGAATAAGAGGTGAAACACTGTGAACTCAAAGCAGATTGAGTGACTGGCTCAAGATAGAGAATAAGTCAAGAGCAGAACAGGCCTGTATGTTCTATTACCCCAGAGATTTAGTTACCTGCAGATTGAAACTTTGTTTCCTACTACCTGCTATGCTTTTGATGTTATCACCCACTGGTCTTAGCGTGGTGAGCCTTCCCAGAATGCTCTGCATCTCTAGCATATAAAAGCAAAATGACTACACCTGGTTTTTCATTCATTTATTCCATAATAAAGGGTAAGCTTCTCATATCTCTTAAGGACAATGTTAGTTTCTGTGATTGCAGCAAGGAGTAAAAGGGAAATAGCACCTGGCCTCACAGAGCTTATTCTTTTGTCCAGCTATCCAACACATACCCACCGAGTACCCACCAAGCACCATTCTAGGTGCTTGGGATATGGCAATGAACAAAACTAAGATCCCTGCCAAACTAGAGCTTACATTCCATTAGAAGACAATAAACAATAGATGTGTAATAAATATGTGAATTTTACAGTGTGTTCGAATGTGATGCGGTATGAGAAAAGTAGACCAGGACAAAGGGAGATCTGGAAGAGTTAGGACCAAGAGAGGGGGTAGGACCATGTGAGTTGCAATTTCAAGATAGGATGGTCAGGGTAGACTTCACTGAAAAGGTAGATTTGGGTAAATACTTGGAAGAAGAGAGTTCTTGTAGCTATCTGGAGTATGAGGATTCCAAGCAGACAAAATAGCTGGTACAAAGACTCTAAGGCAGAAGCATGCCTGGAGTGCTGGAGAAAAAGCAGAGTCTAGCTTAGCTTACTACCTTGGAAATGAGAGAGAAAATTTACTCTACCTGGATGCATTTTTGCAAACTGTCCCAATAAGTACCAGATCATTTCTCCTCAATTGTTTGAGATGTATGTAAGATTCACTTATTTTAGAAGGTGGAATTATTTCTTTGGGAAATCTGGAATTAATATGCTACTATAATCGGAAACCTCTTTTTCTTGAGTTTTATCATATGAGTCTTCCAATGCAGTTAGAAGAAGCATCCTTGGCTATTAATAGTAATGTCCCATACTTTCTATAGTTCCTTTTAGTAATTTTCTTTATCATCAATATAAATAAACATCTCAGCCTATTCCTTCCCATGGCAAGGTTCAGGCATTTGGATTCAGCTATAAAAGCAATTCTCCACCCCTGATGTTAATCTAGACAGGAATTAACATCAAAACAGGGAACTCACAGAGGTTATATTAATGAACAGATACAGCTCTGGTCAGGACTCTCATCACCACCATACAATAACCATTTTACATGCATAATGATTTAACATAAAGCTGACTTGTGTTAGAACCCAGTTCTTCTTTCAACCACATGTAGACTTTTAGCAATGTGTCTGATTCTTCAATGAAAAGCATATTTTGAAGAAAGAAAATGGATTAGTCAAGATATCCATCATACCCTTGTTGGGCATCTTTCACTGCTGCTTATAAAATACCCACCTAGTGTTAAGATGAGACTCTTAAACCTGGAAACTATAGCAAAACATGCAATCTGTCAAGGAAAGATTAAGATTTATACTTCCTTTCGAAGTAAAATTTCTTCACTTTTACCACCAGGAAAATCTAGATCCTGGGCCACTTTTGCTCTGTGAGAAATTTTCACAAGGGTATGATTTCAAGTTCCTCTAAATTCAAGGACAGTTTAGTCATTGAGATTCTACTGTTTTTCTGTAGAATGCAAGGCAGTGGGAACCGAGATCTTTGCTTTACTGTCACAGCTCAGCAGTTGTGTAAATCTTGAGGGGAAAATGAATTCCAAGTGCCTGTCAGCCACTTTTTCAGTCCAGCATGGAAGATAGAAGAGACACGTCTCTAAAGCGAAGAGCTGATGGCTTCCCTCACGCACCTGTGTGGAAGGAGGCTCTTGCATGGCGGTGGTTCATCTCAACATCTGTTCCTTTCATTGAACAGAGCTGTAAACTGAAATTCCATTGCAGTGTTTTTAGAACGAGTTGAAGTAAGGAGACTGTCAGAAATCCTCTTTAAACTCACCCTTATCCAAACAGGAAACTGACCCTTGGCCCCTGGACGTAACAGCACACCAGTGGAAATTTCATTATCCTGTTTCAGATGAACTAAGTGAAAATTAATTGTGTAATTATCTGGATGAGCGCATGTGTAAAATTTTACAATGTGCCAGTTAGGTTAAGTAACGTGTTCGTGGCATGGTTTAGTGCAGAGTCAAAGCTGTCCTATAAAAATGGAATAAAAAAATCCAACAAGGTTGAAGGAAGAAAAAAAACCATATGTCAGAACAAATGCTTCACATGAGAAAGTCAGGTTAGGCTTAATTCCATAACCTGATGAAAATCTTACTCTCCCGACCATAGGTAAATCTGGCAGGGTTGGACAGGGTGTGTGTGTGCATGTGCGTGTGTGTGTGTGTGTGTGTGTATGTGTACACATGCACATGCCCACACATGGGACATTTTGTAAATGACTTCTCCATTTATTGTCATTTTTAAGTGAAGTTATTACTAAAATACTTAACCTGCCAACTATTGTATTTTTCATATTTAGTTTCCTTTACCAACCACATAAGAAAATACAAGCTATATTCAGTAGATGGGATTATTTGTTTCAGATATACTTCATTCCCCTGTTCAATGAGCCTCTCTGACTTTTCTTCTGGAGTTAATTCTTCAAATGACGAGATAAACGCTGCATCCTGACTTAAGATCATTTCATTAAAATATACAGGCAAAGCATGAACTGGCTTTAACATCAAATGCATGGGGAATTTGGATTTGAAGTTTTATTCGCTTTGATAAAGATTTTAAGGAACATTTTTCCATGAGAGTTTGGCCTCCCCCCTAAAAAAATATTGCTTTATGGAGACAATTTCCATTTCAAAGTCTCCAAAATGTTTAGATAGTAGAATTTCTGGATGAAAGATACAACTTGGGTAGACACTCTTTGAAAGTGAGGACCATCTTTAAACAACATTTGAGTAGTGCCTTGAAATCCTAGCAATTCTGATTGTCAGATTTCACGATGTCTGTGTTGTCTTGGCAAATCCAGATACTCAGTTATGTATCTTGCCAATGAAACGGTTCTCCTGTTTTTCTCATTCCTTGTACTACACATTGTCTCCATAAAGCTATGTTTATGGTAAAATTCTACTGAGATTTTTTTTCCACTACTCCCCTCAAAAATGAAAGTTCCACTAGACAAAAATAGTAACATTCTCAAAGAAAATACACTCAAAATGTGTTTCAACATTTTTTAACCTTGGTTTAATATAATGCCATTAGATATTTGTACTTTGGCTTACCAGCGCTTTAAGAGAGTGTTAGTACTTTAAGAAAGCTGTAACAAATATGTTTACATTTAGTGGAAAACATTCTAATGTATATAAACATGATTAAAAGAAAGCACCGGTGTGATTTATAGAACAGGACAAAGGGCATTTAAAAATAATCAAGACTATTCAAAGGGAAAAGGAGAACCTCAGATCAGGGAACATTAGCCTCAAAATGAAAATGAGACTCTGGTATGAAACCTGCATTTTACCATAAATTAATGATCAGGAAGGCTTTGGGACTGGCCGTTTTACTCTGGCACAGTGCCCTTCTCACCAGTTTTAACATGTCAGGAGTTGGTGGGGAGGGGCAGTTGTTGGTCAAAACTTGGAGAACAAAATGGCAACCAGGAGGTGGCCTTGGGGACCGCCCCAGAGCCCAGGGTGGAGCTGGTGTCTGGGGATGCCCTGGTCACATGCTCTATCAGGAACCACGGGCCCCTTCACTGAAGCCACAGTGTTTGCTGCCTTTTCTAAAGCCTGGCCTGGGAATTACTTTGTGCCTTTCAAGTAACAGTTTTAAAAGATATATATATATATATATATATATATATATATATATGTAAAATATTAACTAATAAATATGAAGCTTTTTCAGTCATAACTGTCCTGACTTGAGAAGAATTAAATTTTTAAATATATTTCAATCCATATTTAACTTTACAGCTATACTTGATATGAACACATTTTAAAATGAATGTTTTTGTATATTCCTTCTTTTTGAATAATGGAAAAGCTTGGAATATAGCTTCCAGCACTGAACCACTTATATTTTAAAATTATATGTTATTCTTATTGGTTCCAATCAAGATCATTTTATTACCATAGAATTTCAGAACTGAAAGAAGTCTTAAAACTCCCTTTGTCCATTGTGCAGGTAAGAAAACCAGGCCCTAAGGAATACCTTCTCTCTTAGAACAGTGCTGTTTTAACTAATCGACGTTTTCTGGTTGTGTGAGTGTTCCCTCACCCTCAAAAGGACAAGAAATAAATATGTGACTATGTAGACAGTCAGATGATAGGTTTAATAGACAAGAGGAGGAGCATGGGATTTAAAGCCAAGAAGACCTAGGTTCGAATCCTTGTTCCCTGTCTTGCCTTCTGTGTGACTTTGAGTGTGTAACTTAACCTCTCTGAACTTTACAATCTCTCGTTTGGTAAGTGGCATCTACTTCACAAGTTAGTCGTGAGAATCAAATTAAACAGTGTATTATGGGTTTTCTCGGGGTATATGGAGCTGCCCAGCACTTGATGGAGAACCAATAAAATTCAAATATTTTAGAAGAAGTTTTCAAAGTGACAGTCTATTAAATTTATGGTCAAAAGCATACGAAAAAATCTTTGAGAGCAATCGGGGAGGAAATCAGTTTAGCAGAAATTTCCTTTCTAATAAGATTTACTATACATATCCCCTATAGAACATGTTTATTCAGTGCGCAAGTAAATTTTTCATTTGGGTATATGGAGAACAGAGTTGGAGAGGAGAGAGGATACCTGATAACTCAGGAGAGAAATGTGTGTGAAAAATATGTATATGTTAATTTTATTATGACTCATTATTTGTACCCCCATTTGCTTCCCCAGTGAATTCAACGTGGCAATGTCATTGTGTTTTTATTTCTCATTTTGCAAACGTTCATAAAATTTTTGATTTCACAAGTGGTAGACAGATTTGGATTCTCTTTTTTTCAAATGCTGATATACTTTGCAAGACCAGATACTTCTGCAGAATTTCAGGAAAACCCAGGGAAACAAGACTAGGATATACAAAGTACAGAGAACCAAGTCCTTTGAGTGAGGAACAAACACTAGAGCTCCCTGCTCAGGAGACAGAGGGGGAGAGGGAGGGAAGGAGGAAGAGAGGGAGGGAGAGAGAGGGAGAGGGAGGATACTTTCACTTCAGTCATAAAAGTGAGTATACAGATTTGCTCTCATTGCTTGTGGAATTTGTGGAAGATTTTAATGCAAAGCAGAGCCAGAATTATTTAAGGTGAGAACTTAAGAAATTGAATAATAGCTTTGAAGCTGATTTCAAGCCAGCATTCAGTTTTCTTTAAATATACAAATAGGCTACTCCTCCCTACTGTGGGGTCATTCATTCATTCATCAATTTTTATGCACCAGAAGTGCAGCAGAGGTAAAATCCTTTCATTTATGGAGATTTCATTCTAGCGGACAGAGACAGACAATAAATAAACAAATACGATGCTAGGTGTCGAGTGCTATGAAGAAAACTTAAGCCAACCAAAGGTGACAGAGGCAGGGGGCGTACCATGTTATAAAGTCAGGGAAGCACT
Organism: Monodon monoceros; assembly: GCF_005190385.1. NCBI lineage: Eukaryota > Metazoa > Chordata > Mammalia > Artiodactyla > Monodontidae > Monodon > Monodon monoceros. The sequence goes on along the minus strand of NW_021703771.1, from coordinate 18,429,828 downwards.
TTCTCATAAACTCTCAAGCAGACAGTCTCAAACTTATTCTGACAGTCCACACCTCAAAGACTTCTACTATGAACTATTTTAGGGTATACTAGAAAGGTTAATTACTTCATTAGTTTTTAACTGATTATAATTTCTACTTACGATGGACCTGTGTCCTTCATTTCTATATCAGTCAATAAGCCTATGATGTGTGAAAGGCACTATACCTGTATTTTAGCCAAAAGTGGAATCCCATGAAAAGATCCAAAACAGGAAGAAGCAGAGGGGGAGATATTCCTTTGAAAAAAATGGGGACTGGGGGATGTAAAATAATATGGTTACCAATGCTAAAAATAAACGACAGAGTATCTGATCTTAGAAAACATAACATATTTTCCTGGAGAACAGAAATCTAAGACAGCAAAGGGAATTCTTTTCCTTACTGTCCCACTTTTATCCCAAAGATCTGAGGGAGCCAAATGAAAATTTCCTGGCATCCTGGGGCAATAAAATAATCTTGGTCTTCTTGTGAAACCACATTAGTATGGAGAGGGAACAGAGGCTCTTTGAGCACTCCTAAGTGCTGTGTAAGCTGCATTTTTCTCCAGGAACTCAAAGCTTTGTTTATTTGCAGAGTTGTGCTACGAATACATGGAGGCCTGAATGGCCCAGGTGACAGGCTCGCATCTGAACACTTATCAAAAAGAAGCTCTCAATTAAATGCTTGTTCAAGAGCTGGGAGAGATGCATCAGTTATTATTGGTTTTTTCAGAGATGTTGATGAGAAGGAAAATGGCATTTCTTTGGGGAAGGTCGACTCAAGATAAAATGTCTTTGGAAAGATACAGCTTATGGGAGCCCTGGGTGATCTGAACCAAGGTTTTCTTCACATTTACCAGCTTCAAGCACTTAGATCCATTGACTTTCCCATTAAAAAGGACGTTAAGTTTAACTTTTAAGTGACTGAGTTTGTGAGTGCGTGCATGAGCATGTAACTGAGAGAGAGAGAGAGAGAGAGAGAGAGAGAGAGAGATGGGGTTCTTTGGCCAATAATAGAACTCTGTGAGAGGGAGAAAAGTTCCTTTTACTTTAAAGCTGCCCTATAGAGTGACACTACTTATATACCAAATGTTGTAAGATCAAGTGCTCAGCTGCAGGAAGTATGTGGATTACTTACCTCCTCAGAAACATAGATATAAATACAGAGTCACTGGTATTACTTAAAATCTGGTCTCTATTATTTAGGGCCTGGGTTACCTCCCATCATTCATTTCTAGCTATAACGTTTGAGTTGAAGGTCTAACTAACATTTTGCTGATGAATTTAGTGCCTGTAACAAAGCTAAATTGATAGCCCACAGAGCAGGTCCCTGTTTATAGAAGTTGGTGTTCTCTCCTCCGGTCCTGTTGCTCAAATTCATCCGTGAAGATACAAGGATCCCACATCGTCCGCTGGGCCACTGGAGGTACGGGTTGTAGGAAAAAGGGGTGGATACAGTCCCAAGTCAATTCACTTGTTTATGATTAAACCCAATTTCAGTGCTACCCTCTCCTGCCTCTCACCTCTTTTTCAGGTCACCCTGCTCACAACTTGCCTGTAATGCCTTACCAATGGCTTTTCCTGTGTTCAAGGCCCTGTATCTTCCAAGGAGGGCCAGGGGAATGCCTGCCAAATGTCCTGGATTTTCTAGCACAGTTGCGGCTTTGAACATTTTGCCCTGACTCAGACCTGTGTCCCGACCTTGGTTTAGAAAACCTAGTCACCACGGTATTATGTTGCTAACCTTAGTTTCCCCACTGATTTCAGATGCACTTCAGACTCTCCTAACTTTGCAAAGTAACTCCATTCCCAGCATTTGATCCTTCCTGAGTTCTTGCATCTTCACTTTCCAGACCTGGCTTTCTCATTTCTTGGCTGGGCTGTCAGTCTTGCTTCCTGAGCTCTACCTACACCACTTATTATATAATATTGCATTTCCTTTATCTACTAATTTCTCTTACTGAAATCATTACGGGAATAAAATCCAGATTTGGAAATAACCTCCCGTTGAGACCCCCAAATCTTCTAGAAAGAAAAGAACATGTATAGCCAGGGATAAGAAGCAGTCTTTCTTAATGATTGTGTATGGTGTCCACCCATTCCCAATGTATTCCCAAAGGATACTAAGGAATCTTGGAGGAATCTCTGAACCATCCTTGGTTTACTCTCACTCTCCATGTATTTCCTGAGGAATTCTATCCACACTCCTATCCGATTTTCTCTCTTTTTTAACTTTCTTATTGTGGTTAAAAAGAAAAAAATACACTAATATTGAATTTACAATCGTAACCATTTGTAAGTGTACAGTTCAATAGTGTTAAGTATCTTTATATTGTTGTGCAACAGATTTTTAGAGCTTTTTCATCCTGTAACACTGAATCTCTAAACACACTACACACTAATTTCCCCTCCTCCCAGCCCTTGGTAACCACCTTTCTACTTTCTGTTTCTATGACTTTGATTACGTTGGATGCTTCATGTGAGTGTAGAATCCTACAGTATTTGTCCTTTTGTGACTGGCTTATTTTGCTTAGCATAATGTCCTTGAGGTTCATCCATGTTGGAGGATGTGACAGGATTTCCTTCTCTTTTAAGGCTCACCATATTCTGTTGTCTGTATATACCACATTTTATTTATCCATTTATCTGCCAATGGACATTTAGGTTGCTTCAACCTCTTGGCTATTGTGTAGCCAAGACATGGAAGCAACCTGAATGTCCATCAACAGATGAATGGATAAAGAATGCGTGGTACATATATACAATGGAATATTACTCAGTCATAAAAGAGAATTAAAAAATGCCATTTTCAGCAACATGGATAGACCTAGAGACTATCATACTGAGTGAAGTAAGCCAGATGGAGAAAGACAAATATCGTATGATATCACTTACATGTGGAATCTAAGAAGTATGATACAAATGAACTCCTTATAGGTTATGTGATTTGCCAGTATTTTCTCGCATTCCATAGGTTGCCTTTTCATTCTGTTAATTGTTTCCTTTGACATGCAGAAGTTTTTGTTTGGGGTAGTCCCATTTGTCTCTTTGTTATTTTGCTGCCTCTGCTTTTGGTGTCATATGCAAGAAATCATTGCCAAATCCAACGTCATGGAACTTTTACCTGATGCTTTCTTCTAGGAGTTTAATAGTTTTAGGACTTATATTTTGGTCTTTAATCCATTTTGAGTTAAAGTTTGTAAACAGTGTAAAGCAAGGGTCCAACTTCATCCTTTTGCATGTGGATATCCAGTTTTCCCAGCACCATTTGTTGAAGAGATTGTGCCTTCCTTATTGCATAGTCTTAACATCCTTGTCAAAAACATTTGGCCACATATGCTAGCATTTATTTCTGAGCTCTCTATTCTCTTCCATTGGCCTATATATCTATCATTATGCCAATACTATACTGTCTTAATTACTGTTGTTTTGTAGTATGTTTTGAAATCAGAGAGTGTGAGGCCTCCAATTTCGTTCTTCTGTGTCAAGAGTGTTTTGACTATTCAGGGCCCTTTAAGATTCCATGTGAATTTTAGGATGTTTTTTTCTTTCTTTTTTCTTTTTTAATTGAAGTATGGGTGATTTACATATTGTGTTTGTTTCAGGTGTACAGCATAGTGATTCAGTATTTTTGCAGATTATATTCCATTATCGGTTATTACAAGACAGGGGTAAAATTCCCTGTGCTATATAGTAAATCCTTTTTGCTTATTTATTTTGTGTATAGTAGTTTGTATCTATTAATCCCATACCCCTAATTTGTTCCTTCCCCCCACCTTCCCTCTCCCGTTTAGTAACCACAAGTTTGTTTTCTATATCTGTGAGTCTGTTTCACTTTTGTTTTTTTTTTAACTTGGGAAATGATTTTTTTTTATATATATAGAAGTATAGTTGATTTACAATATTGTGTTAGTTTCACGTGTACAGCAAAGTGATTCAGCTATATACATATATATATATTTTTTTTCAGATTCTTTTCCCTTATAGGATATTACAAAATATTGTGTATATTTCCCTCTGCTATACAGTAAGTCCTTGTTGGTTATCTATTTTATATATAGTACTGTGTTATGTTAATCCCATGTTTTGGTTTTGTGTATACATTCATTTGTATTATATTTTAGATTCCACATATAAGTTATATCATATAGTATTTGTCTGAATTATTTTGGTAAGCATAATATTCTCTAGGTCCATCCACATTGCTGCAACAAATAGTATTTCATTCATTTTTATGGCTGTTTAATATTCCACTGTATATATGTACCACATCTTCTTCATCCATTCATCTGTTGATGGGTACTTGGGTTGCTTCCATGTCTTGACTATCAGAAATAGTGCTGCTTGGAACCTTAGGGTGCATGTTGTCTTTTCAAATTCGTGTTCTTGTTTTTTCTGGTTATATACCCAGGAGTAGAATTGCTGAATCATATGGTAGTTCTATTTTCACTTTTTTAAGGAAGCTCCATACTGTTTTTCGTAGTGGCTGCACCCCAGGACATGGAAGCAACCTAAATGTCCATCAACAGATGAATGGATAAAGAAGATGTGGCACATATATACAATGGAATATTACTCAGCCATAAAAAGGAATGAAATTGAGTTATTTGTAGTGAGGTGGATGGACCTAGAGACTGTCATACAGAGTGAAGTAAGTCAGAAAGAGAAAAACAAATACTGTATGCTAACACATATATATATGGAATCTAGAAAAATGGTACTGATGAACCTAGTGACAGGGCAGGAATAAAGACATAGATGTAGAGAATGGACTTGAGGACAAAGCGGGGGAAGGGGAGGCTGGGATGTAGTGAGAGAGTAGCATTGACATATATACACTACCAAATGTAAAAAAGATAGCTAGTGGGAAGCTGTTGCACAGCACAGGGAGATAAGCTCAGTGCTCTGGAACAACCTAGAGGGATGGGATAGGGAGGGTGGGAAGGAGGCTCAAGAGAGAGGAGATATGGGGATATATGTATACATATAGCTGATTCACTTTGTTGTACAGCAGAAACTAACACACAATGTATAGCAGTTATACTCTAATAAAGATGTATTAAAAAATTAATAAAAGCAAAAAAATAAAAGAACTTAGCTCTGACTTTGATGAATGGCTGATTTAATAAAAAGGATAATTTAAAGTAAAAAAAAAAAAAAACATAGTGGCTGCACCAATTTACATTCCCATCAGCAGTGTATGAGGGTTTCTTCACATCCTCTCCAATATTTGCTATTTGTGGAATTTTTTTTTTATGATAGCCATTTTGACAGGTGCAGGGTTATACCTCATTGTGGTTTTGATTTGCATTTCTAGGACGTTTTTTTCCATTTATACAATATATGCTGTCACAATTTTGTTAGGGATTTCATTGAATCAGTAGATCATTTTGGGTAGTATGAAAGTTTCAACAGTATTAAGTCTTTCAATCCACAAACACAGGATGTCTTTCCATTTTTTTATATCTTCTTTTATTTCTTTTAGCTAGTAATATTTTATAGTTTTCAGTGTATGAGTCTTTCATCTGATTGTTTAAGTTTATTCTTAAGTATTTTACCCTTTTTGGTGCTATAGTAAATTGGATTGTTTCCTTTTCAGGTTGGCTATTTTTAGTGTATAGAAACACAATTTATTTTGAGTATTGTTTTTTATCCTGTAACTTTATTGAATTCATTTATTATTTTGTTGACTGTACTTTAGGCTTGCTTTTTTAACAGCTTTTTGGTGGACTCTTTAGGGTTTTCTACATATAAAATAATGTCATCTGTGAACAGAGGTAGTTTTACTTCTTCTTTTCCAATTTATATGCCTTGTATTTTTTTTTTTTTCTGCCTAATTGCTCTGGCTAGAACTTTCAGTACTATGTTGAATAGTTGTGGTGCAAGTGGGCATCCTTGCCTTGTTCCTGACCTTAGAGGAAAAGCTTTCAATCTTTCTGCATTCAGTATGATGCTTGCTGTGGGTTTTTCATATATGGCTTTTATTATATTGAAGTAGTTTCCTTCTATGCCTAATTTGTTGGCTATTTTTATCATGAAAGTGTATTGAATTTTGTCAAATGCTTCTGCATTGATTGAGATGATCATACGGTTTCTGTCCTTCCTTTATTTTGTTAATGTAGTGTATTACATTGACTGATTTTCATGTTGAATCATCCTTGCATCTCAGGTATAAATCCCACTTGGTTATGATATATGACCCTTTTAATGTGCTGTTCAATTTGGTTTGCTAGAATTTCGTTTAAGATTTTTACATGAGTATTCATCAGGGATATTGGTTTGTAGTTTTCTTGTTTTGTCTTCATCTGGTTTTGTTATCAGGTTAATGCTGGCCGCATGGAATGAGTTTGGGAGTGTTCCCTCTTCTTTGATTCTTTGGAAGAGTTTGAGAAGGATTGCTGTTAATTCTTCTTTAAATATTTGGTAGAATTCCCCAGTGAAGCCATCTGGTCCTTGGCTTTTATTTGTTGGAAGATTTTTTTTTAATTGCTTCAATCTCCTCACTACTTACAGGTCTGTTCAGATTTTTTATTTCTTCATGATTCAGTCTTGGTAAATTGCATGTGTCTACAAATTTATTTATTTATTCTGGCTTATCCAATTTGTTGGCATATAATTGTTCTTAGTAGTCTCTTATAATCTTTTTTATTCTGTGACATCAGTTGTAATGTCTCCTCTTTCATTCTTAATTTTAGCTAGTTGAGCCTTCTCTCTTTTTTTCTCAGTCTAGCCAAGAGTTTCTCAGTTTTGTCGATCCTTCTGAGAAACTTTTCTTGGTTTTGTTAATTTTTTCTATTATTTTCCTATTCTCTATTTCATTTATCTCTGCTCTAATCTTTATTATTCCCTTCCTTCTGCTGACTCGACCCTCATGTTTTTATTAAGACATTTATATGCTGAAATTTTAAAATATCTTTACCTCCAGCCAAGCCCTTTCTCTGGAACTTCAGATGAACATATCAAACTAAATACTGGATGTCTTCGCATGGATTCTCAATACCGAAATGTCTGAGGCTAAACTCAGCCTCTTGCCCTTTAAAACTGTCCCTTTCCCATGATGAAAGTGGTAATTACTTCTATAGTACTTGCTGTGTGCCACCATAATTTTAAGTACATTACACCTATTTATTCATTTAATCCTTACAAGAATCTTAAGAAGTAAATATTATTAATACCAACCCCACTTTACAGGTGAAGAAACTGAGTCATAGAGAGATTAGGTCACCTCCTCAAGGCCACACAGTTAGCAGTGGCAAAGCTGAGATTTGAACTCAGGTCACGTGGCTCCAGAGACAATGTTTTGAACTACTGTGCTGTCTCATTCTTACACCAGTTACCCAATCATCAAGGTTGTATACCCAAGGACCAGCTTCATTATCTCTCCCCCTCACCTCTATATCTAAACAATCTTGTCTTCCTCAAATCCATCCTCCTCCTCTCAGATACAGTATTCCATTTTTGCAAATCTACTCAAAATTCTTCAATAACTCCTCAACAAAGAGAGAACAAAGTCATGATTTCTTTGTATGATCTGAGTCTGCCCTGCTCCTCCAGCTTCACCCTTTCCCATTCCCCACCTGAAACAAGATGCTCTAGCAACACTCAGCTGCTTCTCTTTGCCCTTGAACACAAAATTGTTCTTGTCTTACAGATTTTCTTATGTTGTCCTTTTGCCTGAAATGCCCTTCCCATTTTCAACTACTTACCTCCGAATTCCTGTTCATTCTATAAGCTTTAGCTCAGAGTTCCTTTTCCAGCAATTCCCTAACATCTCTACCACTGCTGTCTGCCCAGTTTGGTTGTTTAGCTCAATCTCCTTCATGCTTCCATAACAACTGATGCATGTTCCCCTCATTGACTTTTCTGATTTCACAATTCTTCTGTTCATTTCTCTGCCCTTCCCACCAGAAACATTTGCTCCTTGAGGGCTGTGACAGCACTCGATCAATCTGAGATCCTCTATCATCCAGTATGGTGACTGGAAAAATTATAAATTTAATGAATTTTTCATGTGTGAATAGACATGAAGAGAAGCTGAAAATTAAAAATAGATTAAATGTGCATATGTCTATAAGGAAAAGAATGGATAAAGCTTGCTGGATTATTTAACAAATATTTATTAAATACCTGCTTTGCAGCCAGCCCTGGTCACTTGCAGTGACTGACAACATGACAAACCATTGAAATATTTGAATTGAAAATAAGGTCATTCCAAATTAAAGCCAATACAGCAATTCATAAGAGGGTTTCCCAGAGCCTAAGTCACTCTCCAGATATCAACCATCCTCTTGGGAAGTGTCAGGACGCCTCTTGAATTTCTAGAGCTGCAGGTAATACTAGAAAAGAAGAGCCATTGCACCCGTGTCTTCCTCCTCAAGGTGGATGAGAAGCCAGAAACCTGCCTGCCCTGGTGCTTTTCTTCTGGAGTTTTTCCTTGCTTGGCATGTGTGCTCTGGACTGGACTTCCTTGAAGCTGAAGCAGTGAAAGCTCAGATGCAAAAACAAAAGAGGCTAAAGCCAAATTAGATTTTTCACCATGCTAATGACATATCGTAGATGATGGGATAACCTTTTAGTTCACCAGAGTGCCACTTTGAGATATAACCAAGAGCATAGCTCTTAGTACTTAATACTTCATAGAGTTATTTGCATGTAAAAATTAAGTCATCCATCCCAGATGACAGAGTGGGTGAGGCTTCCTTTTCATTTTTCAAAGAACATATGTGCCCTACAAGGTGGCCATTACTAGATGCTCAACCAGAGAAACTAACGGGGTGGAAAGGCTAATGTCTGAGACAGAGAATGTGGACAAGACCTCAAAGTTTAGATTGGAAGTGAAAATAGAAAGAGGCATGACCAGAACAGTTTCTTGGGTCAATAACCATAAATATTACACATATTATGCATCTGCCATATGCCAGGAAATGATGGTGCAAAGAGGGTCTTTAGTCCACCCCACTTTCACCTCAAACATATGGTTTAGGTAAAAAGAGTGGGATTCATCTGCCAACACAACTTCAAGGCAAATCCTTTAGCTATCACCCTCCTAACAATGAGAAGGTGGCCTGAAGATCTCTCCTGTATGTAGGTAACAGTCTTGGTTTATACCTGTCTTCCAGGAAAATTATTAATAGCACCTTCTTTAATTCTCAAAAACAGTTCTAATTTGGACGATAAATTATCACCTATACAAAGATTCTGGAGCCCAACTGTGCCAGGAACTGGGCTCAACACATTGCTTCCACTATGTTATTAAATTTTCACTATTATCATCTCTATTTTTACAGATGAGGACTTGAGGCTTGGAAAGTTTAAGGAGTTTTCCCAAAATCCTGCATCATTAAATAGAAATAATAGGAATTAAACTCAAGCCTATCTGAAGCCAAAATGTGGGCTATAGTTTACTTATGTTTCTGCAGTGAAATATGTCTCCCTTGCCAAGAGCATGAAAAGCTACATTCCGGATGAAACTAAATAAAGAAGTACCTAAGGATTTAGTCATTCAAAATCAGTGTATATTTGCCATGTTTCAAGCAACGATGTTCTAACTTACTTTAGTTGGGTCTCAAAGGATGACTAGTTTGACAGTAAAAGGAGGCTAGCATGGGGGATTGTATTTCAGGAAGAGGAAACAGAGATGAGGAAGAATGTGGCCTAACAAAGAACTTCTGCATGTTCAGTAAAATGAGAATAGAAGGTTTAGGTTTGCAGAATAAGCAGAAAACAATTATTAAACCAGACAATTCACAAGGGCCAGAACTAAAACTGTAACAGTGGTGAACGAGGGGAGAGTTATGGTTTAAGAGATACTTGGTAGATACAGTGGACAGAGCCCAGTGACCAAATGGGTGGTGTAGGAGCGAAGCAGATGGAAAGGGCAAGAATGATGCCCCGTCCTATCTATGCTTTCCAAGCTACCCACCGCAGTCAACTGAATCAGAATTTCTAGGTGGGAGGCCTTGTAATCTGGTCAACAGGTGTTGCCAGTGATGCTTATCATCTGGGAAGTTGGGGAAACACTGGAGAGTGGATAGTGGTTCCATTAATAGAGTCAAGGATAGAAAGAAGAGCTTTCATAAAAAATATAATAAATTCATTTTGCAAATAATAAATTTGATCCAAGTGGAAATGTTTAACAGGTAACTGCATATCTGAAACTAAATAGAGGATCATGCTGGAAATTTTTTTACTTTAATTTAGGAAATTACCCACGAGTGTGTGATAAGGGTTAAAATCATCCCATGAGAACAGATATTGTGATAACAGTGAGGAACCAAGTACCAAACCTCAAATAATGGTAACATGTAAAGAGCAGAGGTAGAAAAAGGAACCAATTAGAGAGAATGAAAAGTTCTGGAGTTTCAGAAAAAAAATCAAGAAGGGTTGATGGCAGAAGGCAAAGAAATATGTTTCTCAATGAAAAGGGAGTGGTCAGCAGTGTGAAATGCCACAAAGATAAGGAATTTGAATTTTCCCTTGAAAGTGGCACTTAGGAAATCACTTGTAACCTTCCTAAGGCCATTAGATTACAGTGAAATAGAAAGTAAATGGGAATGAGGAAGTGCAGACAAGCAGCCTCAGCTACACTTTATAAAACCCTGGCGAAGAAGGAAAGGATAGGAGAGTGAGAAGATGATAACTACAGAGGGATTTGGGGTGGAAGGAGAGCTTTTCTTTTTCCAAGTCCCCATCAAGGCTGTCAGGACTTGTCAAGGAAGCAAGGGATAGAGACTCAGGCAGAAGAGAAAAAACAGGAGAAGACCATGGCTTGAAACCTTCCATGGCTTGAAGACCATGGCTTGAAATCATGTTTTTAGGCCAAGAGAAAGGAATCATGAGGAATGAGAAGATTAACATGTAAGAAAGAGCAGATGACTAATGGGTGAATGGCTATGAGGAGGAAACAAGACTAAGTTATAGATAGTTTTAAGAGAAGAATGTATTGTTCTCTAAAAGAGGGGTAAAGAGAAAAGAATGGATGAAATCAAGGAGAACTTTTTGAAGGACAAAGAAGAATTCAAGGAATATACATGCCTGGTGGCCTGGTCCGAGGAAAGTAGGAAAGCAGGTCATCCATTGAGAGGGGGAGAGGTAAGGATTGGATCGAGAGCCTAGGGTGACAGCTCCGGAGAGAAACATTTGGAAGACTATGGCAAATCGACACTTTGAACCCCTTGGCTCAAAGCGCTTGCCTTGCTGCATCCACCAAACCAATATTATGACCCTTATCCAACTGTATCCCAGCCCCACTTCACACACTAAACCAGACTTCAAAATGTCTGTAAAGATCCCTGCTTCATCCTCACTTCTCTGAGATGCTGGTGAGTGACTGTCTTGGGATATGCTATCCCAATATGGTATGCAATAAACTTAGCTTTTCCTTATCCAGAGATTGTTCTGTCAACGTTTTGGGGAACCAGCATTCAACAGTTGTTTATTTTTTAAAAAGTAGAAGATAATTAGACCTTTTTTATTGAGGTAACATTGGTTTACAACATCATGTATGGTCATGTGTACAACAGTATAATTCGACTTCTGTATACCCTACAGCATGCAACCACCAAAAGTAATTAGACCTTTTCTTGATGACTAAAATCCAACCATTCATGCGATAACACTAGGTTTCCAAAAATGGATTTTCAGAAACGTAAATGTTGAATAGTTTAGAGATTTCCTGATCAAATGTATCCATTTTACAGATAAAGTAATTGAGACTCAGGGAATGCAAATATGATACAAAGAGATGAATAAATAGAAACTTAAGAAGTGGCTTCACAGGGCTTCTCTTAGTAAGGGATCTTTGTAATCAAGGAAGCTGTTTTCCCTCCTCTTCATCCCTGGCTCTCTGCTACCCTACTCACTGTACAATGGTTCCCATTAACAAGTCCACCAGCTGCCCCTGCTTCTGCTCCCTCCCCTAAAAGGCAAGCACCTAGGAGATGGGGAGAGTCCTTTACTAGCAGGCACAGTGCTTAAGGCTGAGAACAAACTTTGAAATATGTCAGAGAGAATTCTAAACTCAAGCCAAAGAAGTATATCCAAACCAGACTCTCCATCTACAGGGCATTCCCCTCACCCCAAATTTCTTTGTTGTATGTTGTTCTTCTATCTCTCTGACTTTTTGCCTTTCTTCAAAATAGCTCACCTTCCCTAGTACCAATCAGAGTACTGTTTTTGTTCATATCACTGAACTAACCAATGACAGCATTATGAACATAATCTTTATTTCATTTCTTTCACTCTTTAGGAAAAATTAGTTGATTTTTTTTTTTTGCTCACAAAGACTTTTTTTCCATTTGTTCTGTTTCTTTGTTTTCTTCTTTATTTTCTATTCATTAAATCTATGCATGCCTAAAGTTTGGTTTAATTTCTAGGTAAATCAGTTATCCATCTCTCTGTCTTACAGCACTAAAAGCATAGTTGGGGTTCAGCAAAAGCTTTTTGGTTGAGAATAGAAATTTGTTTTACCTGGACTGATATAGAAGTCCATTAATCCCTAACCTACATAACCCTTGCACCAGATTAATAAATGCTTTAACTATAACCACTAACGACCGCTTACAATGACAGAAAACTCCCTGTGCCAGACATTGTTCTAAGATGTTAACCTGTGTTAACAAATTTCATCCTTAAGCCAACCCTATAAGGTAAGTACTGTTATTAACAGCTGCATTTTCAGAAAAGGAAACTGGGGGCAAGAAAGGTTGAATAATTTGTCCAAAGTCAAGCATGTGAGAAGTGACGGAGCTAGGATTTGAACCTAGGTCATCTGGTTTCGGTCTCTTAACCACTGCACCATGCTAAAGACCAATATAATTTTTTTGTGATTAGAAAATGTAAAAAAAAAAAAATTACAGGATTAAATTTGGAATTAATAGTTAATTGTTTCTTTTGGAATAGATTTTTCCACATGACTTTTTACAAATGAATGGCCATTTTCTGTTTAACAACTTTTAAAGAAATATTATTTGATTTTGAATAATAAGAAATTAATGACTTTTAAATTCTATGAAATATATTTATGCAACTCTATCTTGTTTGCACAAAAGAATCAAAGTTCTTTCCTTACTTATGATTAAACTTGACTTTTGGCGTAATATACAAAGAGAGAGAGAATTTGATTTGTTCTTTTAATTGCGAGAGCTAAAAAAAAAATAAGATTGCAAACCTTACAACTAGTGGCAGAAACATTTGGAGATTAATATCTTTGCATTCTCAAAACAATAAGTGCTAACCCAGGAAAGTTCCTGGGCTCTATTTCTCCTCAAATGTTGGGCTGTGTTTTCTCTATCCCCATTCTATTTCCACCTGGGGAAATAGGGAAACCTGGGTGAGTGCCTGTGAAATTCGACTTTATTTTTCTTGAAATAAAATGTGTCTTCTTTGTTCTTTAAGGCACTGCCTCTGTACTTGTAATTCTTAATAATCTTTCCTTTACAGAGACTCTAAGTGGCACAGAAAATGGTTGCCAAGAATTCAAAACCATCACAAGTCATAAGGGATTATGTTTGAGTGAGAAGCTGCTAAAATTGTTTCAAATCACCCAATTTCACGTAGTTGAAATGTGAACAGGGGAACAGAGGTGAAATGTAAGCTTTTAAAGGAATGTTAACTGCTATCATCAGGGAAAGATATCAAAAAAAAAAAAAAAAACCTACTGTCAGTAAAAATATGGATATATTCACTAGGATATGGGGGGAAAAAGCCAGATGGGGGAAATGATGGAACAGAAAACAAAAGGGCAGACAATGTGAAATCTGTTTAATAAACACAGCTGGGATGCAGCTGAAGTTGAGGAGACATGGAAGCTACCTTTTTACTCACAAAGAAAATCTGCTAATGGTGGAAGTGAAATTGAATATTTGGTGAATGAATGGACATTTTCATGCCAAGAAATAGGCATGATTATTTATTCCCAACAGCTTGTAGGACTTAACATTAAAGAGAAATTGCAAGAATTGATGACTGCCAGCAGAGGATGTCTGCTGGCTTGCATGGGAAGCACATTGACTGTAAAAAGAAGAAATGTGCAAATCTTTGCAGCCATAAGTGTGCTCAGAAAGGCAGCTATTGAGAATATCCCGATGCACTTGGACATTATAGTGTATGCATGATATTTTAATTAAGGAAGAGAAGAATTTTTTATTCCATAAAAGATTTCTTTTATGACCAAATTATTTTATCTATGAGATAAATCAACCAAAAGTAGTGCTTTATTGAAATATAGCTGTTAAAATATAGCCTCATAGACATGAAAGTTGTAACTTTAGTAGATTTGCAGATCTTAATTTAGATTAATTTTAGTTATGAAAATGTCAACTGGAATGCATGATATGAGAACTCATTCTAACCCTAGCTGTTATTCTGAGACATGAATTTGATTTTCACCTACCTGGATAATTTCATATGGTAAGCTTTGTAGCAGCATGAATTCAGAGTCATCATCAACAATTATGAGATATTTTTATTTTTCAGCAAGAGTACACACCTCCTTCACCCAAATTACCGGGCTTCCCTTCCTACCTTGGACAATACTAAGGCTAAAGCAATGCAAATTTGCTCATCATGCAAGATGATAGTTGGATTTTGCATTAGCCTCAAACTGATTTAATCTTTTAGGAACCTCAACTAAAAATTTCTTTATTCAGTTAGTATAGGTCATGAGCTATCTGAATAAAAAAATTGCTATACTAATCCTTTAAATACTACCTTATGACAAAAATGTCCACTCTATAGAGTCCTTACAAATTGAGAGCAGAAAATAATGAAATTATGAATTTTTCTTAGAGAGTAAGCTATGTATGTTAATAGCAAATATTTATTGGGTATCTACTATATATAAAACACTATTGTAAGCCCCTGGTGGATTCAAAGATGAATAAGGTGCAGTCCCTGCCCTCAAGGGACTTATAATTAGTAACGATACACGGACCAGACAAGGCATATGGAAGGGGATGAGGGTGGAGACCAGAGGCTAGGAGTTTGCTGTTGAATATCATAGTAACCAGCCTCAAAATCCTAAATTGGTGTTTTGCTGCGGCAGTATTGGTTTATGTTTTGCTACGAGTTGTTGTAAATTCCTGTTCCATGCTCAGTATTAAAAGCCATCTCCAGAAAAGCAAAAAACAAACAAACAAAAGGAACGAAATAAAACAGGCTACATATCCTTGCAAAGGGGTGCTCATAAGAGTACAGGTGGAAATAAATGCCACAGCCTGGGAGTCTGGAGATTAGGACATTAGTAGTCTGCTTCTGACTTCCTGTTTAACTTTGAACTAACCATTTAAACTCCTTAGACCACAATTTCTCCATCTTTGAGGTGGTGTTAATAACCTCTACTAACAGAAGTTTGGGATGACAAAAGTGATATTTGTTTATTTAATGAATTCTACTGGCTAGGTTTAAGTGATCTAAAAAAGCTCTCCAGGCATCATCTGAGGCTGTGTTCTATGTGAATGGCATCCCTGAAGTTGCATGTTTCAGCATCTTGCAGGAAATCCTTTCCCGAGGGAGTAAATGGGAATTCAAACCCACCAGCCTGGCTTGAGGATTTATGGTCTTTACCACTGAGCAACACTGCCTCTCTGAGGCTAAAGAGGAGATGATGCAAATAGGAATGTTGAAAGCGCTGAAAATACCGGAAGTGTTGAGATTAAAGCCCACTTACTCCCTAGTTTTGCATGGCAGAGAAAAGCCGTCCCATGTAAGGGCTTCTTTCAAGACTTCCAATATTTTTTTCAAGACTTAGTCCCCCAAATCCACAGTGCTTGGAGAAAAACCTCCTCACTAATAAAAGCATTGCCAAGTCACAGCTGAACGTAACTGTATAGAAGCAGGGATGCCGGGATATTGTATCTCAGGTAGGATGGATATGGTGGGTTTCCCTGTCCATAGGACCATGAAAGGATAAACTGTCTCTGACTGGGTCATTCAATGAACTGTAAGTGCACTAATATTTTAACACAGCCCTTTATTATTTATGTGACGAAATAAAAAACACATAAGAAGACACATAGCTGCTCCATTTTAATAATCTCTACATTGATGTCATGGGGTGGTTAGGGAAAATAATGGCTGTTCATCCGTTCATCCATCCACCATTCGCTCAAAAGGTTGTACTTACCACATGCCAAGCACATTCTAAGTTCCAGACTTCAAAGATGATTGAGAAATGTCCTTGCCCTCAGGGAGCTATAATCTGACGGGGGGTGCAGGCAGGGTAGGGACAAATCAAAATGTCACTAAGATTTTGTGGCAAGGGCCAAAATAAAAGAAGGAATCATGTGCGATGAGAACACAGAGGACGAAACATATAAGCTAGTGGAGGCATAAAAGGCTTCATAGAAACAGGGACATCTGACCTGGGTCTTAAAGGATGTGTACAGCCTGTTTAGACAGGCCATTCTTTACAGGGGAAAAGCTCCCTCCACCTACACGTCCCACTCCCATCACCCCTCCAGATTAAGGAAAGCAAAATGGCTTTATCTGCAGCTGCTTTTAAAGAACAGGTGAATCCTTTTTTATATTCTACGATGCTAAATGAACAGCTTAGATTAGTTATCATTAGTTAATAAGATTATTAGCCCAAGCCAGAATAAATATGACACTCTGAGATAATGAAGACAGAGTGGACCCGGCACAGGAGACCCTTTTCGAATCCCAGTCTGTACCAGCTTTCAGTGCAATCCTGGGCAATACAACTGATAGAATGAGAATAAAATTTTTTTTTAGTTGCCGTTTGAGCTGGAGCCCTAGAATGTATTAAGAATGACTCTTTGGAAACAAACACTCCCTCATTTTAAAAGGAAAGAAGGGAGGAACGAAGGGTAGGAGGGAGGGAGGGAACCATATTTGTTGTTATGTTCGTATTGAAAGGAGGTCCCCTGGGTGGGCTCTGAAAGGAAAGCCATGAACAGAGAGAAAGGTAAATCGTCCTTCATTTGGAAAGTCAGTCGTTCCCTGGAGACTCATGAGGTGGGAGGTCCTGGAGATGCCGCGGAGGAGTCTTGGGAGAGGGAAGATTTTACAGGCAGCGGCATGGAAGGCCAGGGCAGGGTAAGAACTGAGATATCTTGCACTCAACGTTAGATTGTTTCCTGCAGTGTGCTCTCTGTTGTGTTATGTCGTGGTGCTTTTGGGAAATTGAGAAGGGGGCTGGGGGGTGGCGGTGTCCACCCTGTGTGAGCCAAAGGTGTCGCCACTTGAGAACAGGAACAGGGTCTACTGTGTCCACCGTCGCATCCCGGAGCTGGGAACAGTGCTGGGCACACTGTGTGTTTTCAATGAGAAAGAAAGAGTGAAAGGAGGGTTTGTGAGAGAGCTTCATATGTGGGAGTATTATTTAGTATACACAATGCAGAAAATAATCTGGTAGTATCTATTAAAATAAAATCACTGCACCCTTAGACACAGCATTTACCACTTATGAGAAACTGTTTGCCAGAAATAAAATGACCAGCAGGAAAGAATTTGCGTACAGAAATGTTAATAGCAGCAATGCTGGGTAGGGATCAGGAGATAAGAACAACCTGAATGACTCATTAAATTATGTTTTACTATGCCGTCCAGTACTACACAGCTATCTGACATGCGGATGTATCTAAAAAGTGATGTATCCGTGTGTATTAAGATAGAAAGAAGAACATAAGTGAAAGAAGGTAGGCTTTAAAGCAGTGTATATAGGATAAGCCAGAGGAGGAGGAAGAAGGGGAAAGGAAGAAGCCAAAGGATGAGGCAGAACTCAGACTCTAGATCCAGCCTGCTTGGCTTTGAAGCCGGTGCCACCACTTACTATGTGACTTGAGCAAATTATTTAGACATCTCCTGACTCAGCTTACTCCTCTGTATATCGAGGATGATAATATCTACCTCATACATTTGTTATAATAAACAAATGAAATAATTCAGGTAGAGTGCTTAAAACAACGCTTTGCACTTAATAGACATTTCATTATTATTATTTATGATTACTGTTTTGTCATAAGAACACAGACCGAAGTGCAAAACGTTATTCATCAAACTCTAAGCCTTGTTTTCTCAGGAGAGTAAGACTATAGAAGGAGGAGGGGAAAGTCATTAGCTTAATCTTTACACCATGCTCTGTTGTTTAATTTGGTATAAGAGCATGTGTTCATGTAGTAATTTAAAAATCAAAACCAATGAAATATTTTAAAAGAGTGAAAACAAAAAGAGGTAAAATGTTGAGGTCCACCGGTACGACATTATATTGAGGAGTATTACTGAATCCAAGTGGCTCTAGTAATTAAACGTATTTTAATGGGATGTAATAGAAAGGTCTGAAACAGACCGAAGTAGATATCAGATTTCATTATAGGCTAAGGTTGGTATTTCTAATAATTACAGAAAAGTGGGATTACTTAAAAATGGTAGAGAAAGAATTAGTTAGCTCTTCGGAAAAGATAATGTTAAATTTCTCCTGACCTCTTACATTGAAATAAATACCAGATGTATCAGAGAGTTAATATAAAAAAAAAAGAAAAGAAAAAGTAGAGGAATATTTTTCTGATATTGAGGTGAAGAGGGCCTTTTAAAGCATAAACAAATTATAAGAAATAAAATAGAAATGGCTATAGAAACATTTAAAACTTCTGTATCTCTCCCCTTTCCTTTATCCAATTAAAAAACTATACATTAGAAGGCAAATGAATACCTGGAATGATTTTTAAATAATATGAAAAAAGTGAACACCACAGTAGAAAAAGAATTAGCAAAAGAAGTGACAAGACAATTTACAGAAGAAATACAGGTGGACATACGAAAATCTGTTCAGTTTTCTTAATACCCAAAGAAATCTAAATCTAAACAACAGCATACCACTTCTGCTTATCAAATTGATAATGATTTTTAAAGGTTAACTTCTAAAAGACTTCTTTAAATTAGTCCATTCCTAAATGCCCATGACATCATCCAAGTGGCAGCTGACGCCATCTGTTGGTGGCAAGCAGAGGTGACCTGCCCTTGGTCTGAGGCATCCTCTCCATGAAAGCTTGTAAATCAAAAGTTTGGAAGTATAGCAATGTCTGTACCTGTGTGGTTTGGTGTGTGGGGAAATGTCTTTCTCATTCTTTGCTGCGAGGGGGATAAAATGGTACAATCTATGGAGGGCATTTAGCACTAGGTATAAAAATCATTTTAAAAAATGTATCTACAATTATATATTCATGTGTACACATAATGTTTTTTTAAAACAATTCAACGGGACTATTTGGATTAGTAGAAATCTTGTATAATCCATTTTATGTTCATATTAGTACAAAAGAGTGCATGCCATTCTTTAGGTAGAAGATAATAGAGCTAATATTGGTCACCGACTCTCTTCTAGAATTGGATCCAGTTTACACATTTCTATAACCAGAAAATTTCCCATTTATATATCACTATAACACAGCCAATTTTGTAAACATTCAAATCCATTAGAACCACCAGAATTTATATAAGCTCCATATGTAAAACTAAAATTTACGCATACTGTTTTAATGAGTCAGTTAATATGAAATTATAATAAAGAAATAATCTCAAATGGGGGAAATATTAATTGGAAAGTATTTCCATTGAAGCATTGTAAGGAAAAGCAAAAAAATGGGAAGAATCTACCTGTTATCAATAGCAGATCCGTTAAATAAATAAATTCAACTTGTTGCACTCCCTAAGATGGTGATGTATACACCTCTGGAAGGTGGAATTATAAATGTGTTTATTTTCTTATTTCTGTGTGTGTGTTTTATATGTTTCATATTTTCTACAATAAGTACATACTACTTTGTAACCAGAAAGGAAAATTCTTGAAAAATAGCTGGAGTGGCAGGCAGGGAAGAAAGAGTCTCCTGATTACTAAGTTCTTTTAATCAATGTAATAGGTGAAAGTGACGAAATCAAGCTGCTAAAAGCTAGAAGCTTCCCCATGGCTGCTCATGGCTGCCTTCAGCTGCCTTGGGGCACTCAGTCCCCAGCTGCCCTCCTGCTCTCTTTCCTCCCCTGCCCCAGGCTGGGTCTCTGCTTCCCTCCAGTAGATTTTACAGAAGTCTCCAGCATCTATGCTCCTTGTGCGTCTGCCTCTGTGGAACTGCAAACCCTCTCCAGTCTCCTACCTGCCTTTCATTCCCATTTCAAAGGCTGTTTCCTCTAAAAAGTTTCCTGGAGTTCGCCTAACTATTCGCTAATAGACTAGAACAATCTGTGATCTTGGGTAAATTAATTAACCTGTGAATCAGTTTTGCTACAAAATGGGAATAATAAGAGTACCTATATCATAGGGTTGTTATGGTGTTTAAATGAGTTAATACATGTAAAATATTTAAAATAATGCCTGGTAAATAAGTTAGCCACAAGAAATGCTGGTTATTATTTAGCAATTGTTCTTATTTTACTATTTTTCCAGAGTCTATTCTATAGCATCCTTGTTCTATAAGATATTAATAGATATAAGATTGCAAAAGTAAATCCAAGCATATGAGGGTAACACTGGCTAAACAAAATTAATAAGGTTCTTTATTGCAAAATTAATAGAATGTGTGTTAAGTATGAATGAAAGAGATAGTGTGTGGTGAGTTTTCCAAATTTTCATTTAAAAAAAGTCTCTGGACCCCTTTTCTTAAAGCATCTCAAGGAATGGTTCTTTTGGAAAGGCTAATTTGTTTGTTTATCCTTTATCATAGATTTGTCTTTCTCTCCCTATTCACTTCTGCTCAGTAAATTGAGGGCAAGGACCTGGTTGCTTTTATTTTTAAATTTTAAACTGATTCATTAGTTCTTTTGAAAGCACTTTGAAGTAAGAACCCCGTAAATGCAAGGTGATGGCTCCTTTCTAAAGGGTTTGCATTTCTGAGACATGAAAACTTTCTTTCCTGCCTCATATGAGTTTGCAATAAATTTTTACTGAATGGAAGAATGAACAGATGAATACAAGAAAAACTATTCCACAGTCTTAAATAATGAATTAAACTAGTTTTGAAGAGCTGACGTGGTGGTTCTGGGAAGGGAGACTACATTCTAATATAAAATGTGTGTATTACACGTATAATTGACATTTACATCACACTACACGTTTTCAGAAATTTAACTTAAGAAAAGCTTGGAAATAACTTGGAAATACAGCAGCACAATTGTGTCATAAAGAGAATCCCCAAAACCCATACAAGTGCAGATACAAGAGCTGATTTAGGCAGTGATCTTGGCTGTCTGCTCTGTTTGGGTTCTTGGTATATTGAGATCAATGAAACAGAACCTTCTACTGATTCGAAGTTGTTCCAGTGGGACACGTGCAGCTGATCTGGGCTTGTAAGCTTGGAGGCTCACCCAGTCCTCAGTTTACAGTTCACACTCTTGTTTCACCCACAGGTAGGCTCTCTGGTCCTCTGACTCTTGGTCACCCAAAGAATTGTGTTTATACCCAGGATAGGAGTTTTATCTAAATTACAGGATGCTTGAGACTGCCTGCCCTTTGCAGACGATGGATGTAGATTAGCCGATCTAAACAATTAGTTAAGGAACAATCTGATCCCTGGTGACAATTAGGGTGTTTAAGGCATCTTGCTGACAGCTGTGGTGACAGCAGACGGACAGTAAAACTCCCCCTCACTGAAATCAAGAAACTGGGTCTTTCTGATTTACAAGCAGTTTCTTTGTTTTTGGTTTGGGGGTTTTCCTTTGTATGGGCTCTTAAAGGACTTAAAAATGACTGAAAAGATGGCTAAGTAGTGGAAATGTCTGCTACATAGTGGAAAATGTAGAAATGGTAACTTATAATTCTAGCTGAATCATTTCTCAGATCTGACCCTTGGAAGGATTAAGCTGATAAGAGAAAATGAAGAAAGCTGACACCTTATACTTTCCCTGAAATAAGTCAAATTTAAAATTTAAGTCAAGATATTTTCAGAGACAGTACACGTGGGGATCCCCCCCGCCGTCTTTTAGCTTCCCTAAGTATGAAAGTGATCTGCAGCGTACAGAGCTATACACTTTTAACCTTCACTAAATAAGTTTTAGAAAAACAGTGTTTAGAGAAAATACTTTATTTCAGGAATCTAGAAATCCTAAGATGTCAACAGAGTACTACTTTTTTTGCTACCACTCTCAAAAAGGAAACATTTTAATTATAAATGCTCTGAAGGATGAATTAATTTTTTAAATTTAAACATTTTGGTATGTTTACATAGGATCTTTTCCCAATTCCCCCATCAGTTGAATAAGCCTGTGGATGTTCTCCAAGCTGGCTCCTTCCCTACACAAAAGAACACATTTCTCCAGAAAGAATTTTGAGGAATGTGTCCAAATCTTAAATCCCTTCTTCCCCATGAGAAAAAATGGGGAGGGAATCAGGACATGGATTTCTATTTCAACTCTTCTTTCTTAGATCTTTGAATTACAGGATAATAAAAATAAACCTAGAAGACATTGCAGTGAATTTTTGGAGCAGCTGGAAAAGAAACCATAAAATGAGTGATTACAATCAGCAAAGTGTGATAACAGCTGAACGCATTAGACCCATCCTTAAAAAGCCAGACCCCACCCCCTTCCCCTCTTGGACCTTTTTGATAGAGAAGGGGGTGTCACAATACAATCCAAACATGTTCTCTGTCCATATTGGGTTAAGAAAATATAGCGCTGGTCGTTGTCTCCAAATGACAGACATCCACAGATGGAGAGTGCAGGATTTTACTGTGTTGCTTATTTCACCAGGCAGATTCTGTTAGGGAAGCACCCACCTGCACCAGGGTCTGGCCTGGGTACTATAAAAAACAAATCCTTCACCGTGGTCACTGCTCTCTAGAAGCATAGGTAATTTCTCTTTGCCTGTCTTCCTTTGGCTATGATAGTAAAAGGAAAGTCCTAAAAGTATGTAGCTTTTCTTGCCTTTTGGAGAGTTCTCAGTTAAAAGGGTCTTGTACTCTTTACTATAGAGCTTTTAAACATTGCCCCGTAGAAGAAATGCCTTTTTTGATGTGTGAATATAAAAATCACAATTTCCCAAGTTGTTATCTGAATGCATGTAAAAGTTATTTAAATAATGGGAAAAAAGTTAAAGGTGAAATTTGGTCTGATGAAAAGAGTTGTAAGATTTTGAAATATCTGCTCTAAACTGTATTTGGTAATTATAACAGCCTAAGTGAAAAAATTTCGTTTTATGTTGGGAAAAGTCTCTTTTATTTTCTCACTGGCAAATATTTTTAAAAGGAAAAGTTTTTCTTCAGTGGGAAATTATGACTACAATGGGTGTAAACAGAAAGTCAAAGAAAAGACTATGCTTGAATACCTCTGAAGAAATTCATAACTAAATATAGAGAGAATTTCAAAGCAGATACCATAGGCTTAACTCCATATTCAAACATAACCCTATATCTTCAGGTTTTTTCCCATTATTTTGAGATCATAGACAAATGTCTTCTGTATTTAGCAGCCTGCATGTGGGGAACTCATTTTCATGCACAAAATTAAATATGTGATCCTCTCAAAAAGAATGGCACTTTCTTAGAGTCGGGGCAAAAGTTTTTCCCAGCATAGCTCCTGGTTTCCCTTTCAAATCCAAAAGCTTCTGTAAAAAGTAACATAAAACATCAATATTTAAATACTAAATTAGGTTTAATATTTCAGATCTGTTTAGTATGAAACCTGACATAAACTGAGATATTAACAGATAGTTCCAGAGGTAGCTTTTATATTTCTAGAAATGCAGCATATCAAAATTCATCCAGGTAGTTTTGGTACCAGTTTACTCTCATTAGGGAATTTAACATCCAGACAAAAAGGAAAAAAGTGTCCATAGCCCATCAATTTTATTTTATTTATTTTTATTATTATTATTATTATTGGGGTACGCGGGCCTCTCACTGTTGTGGCCTCTCCCGTTGCAGAGCACAGGCTCCGGACACGCAGGCTCGGCGGCCATGGCTCACGGGCCCAGCCGCTCCACAGCATGTGGGATCTTCCCGGACCGGGGCACGAACCCATGTCCCCTGCATCGGCAGGCGGACTGTCAACCACTGCGCCACCAGGGAAGCCCAGCCCATCAATTTTATATCATATAAGCTTATATGGATCTAATTCTGCATAAAGAATGGTTTCTTTAAATAAAAAAAAAAAACCTTTTTAAAAGATCAGATATATTATTTTTCTACTCAAAGAAAACTTCCTTTGAAATTTAAAGACAGTTGCTTGACAAGAATTTATGTAACTATCTCCATGAAAATTTTATTTACAGTAGTTATTAAGCCATTATTTAGAAAAATAGAAGATAGCTGGCCAAATGATTAATAAGCAAATTGTTAAAACAATTATGATATGACCATCAACAATCAGATTTTTTAGAGCATTTAATAATTTGGGAAGTGCCCATGATATGATATTAAGTAAAACAGGGACTTCCCAGGTGGTTCAGTGGTAAAGCATCCGCCTTACAATGCAGGGGACGCAGGTTTAATCCCTCGTCAGGGAACTAAGATCCTACATGCTGCGGGGCAACTCAGCCCGTGTGCCACGGCTACTGAGCTCCTCAACTAGAGAGCCTGCGTGCTGCAAACGACAGAGCCCATGCGCCCTGGAGCCTGTGCACCACAATTAGAGAAGAGAAAACCCACACGCCGCAACTAAAGAGAAGCCCACGCTGCAACGAAAGATCCTGCATGCCTCAATGAAGATCCTGCGTGCCGCAACGAAGACCTGTCGCAGCCAAAAATAAAAAAACAAACAAACAAAAATAAGACGAAAAATGGTAGAGCACAATACAAACTACGTATATGGGAGAAAATTTTCCTCTTGGTGATGGAAGTTGCTGGTGGCTGACCAGAGCACTGTCTTTAAGAAGGCTCCATTTTGAAATGAATCATATGTATTTTTGTAGCTGTGAACCTTATCCTCTATGCTTCTTTCCCTTTGAAAATGGAGCAATCTTTTTTCCCTCTGCATAGAGCAATATATCTGCCCTGTTAAACAATAAAAATGATTGAGATTATTAGGGGAACAGAGTTTAAGTTGTAGTTTATTCTAAGACTTTGCATGTTTCTTTAATACTTCTCATAGGGCGTAGTCCAAGGTGCTTAAAAAAAAAAAAAAAAAAAGATGCTGCCCTGAAATCTTTATTTAAAATGTGGTCCCTTTTCTTGTTTTATCATGAAAAAAATACACACCATAACTCTGACTTCAATAACTTTGGGTCGCTTTGCGTCATTGGTTTTTAAAACTGTGTTGTATGGCATAATTTATTAAAAAGTTTAAAGTGGATCCCTGGGAATTTAGATATGAAAGTTTTTTTTAATCTACTAAAATATTTTCAGGAAAAAAATTAATTCTAACTTTGAAATTATAGCTACTATTCATTTTATCCAAAACCTTCATTTCTATCACCTGTATAAACATAGTTGGGATAACTAAGTATACAGATGTCCAACCGATTTCTAATTACTTTGTTATTTTCATCAGTGCTGGACGGTCAGTGAGTTTTTCCTGTCAATATTTTACATGCACAGTGTGAAAGAGCTCCGAGAGAGCTTAAGAAGTTTCGTTCTCTGCTGCCTACAATAGCTCAGAGGAGAGCGTGGGCAAATCTGGGCCTTAGAGCGCCACCCCATGGTAAACTGGGCGAAGGGCACCCCGGGGTGTGCTCTGCTCTTTCACTCATTCTCTCCTTAGTCACGGGAAACGGAAAAGGAGCGTCAGTTCACTGGATTTATTCAAAACGTCAGCAATTCTAAATAACTTGCTTTCTCTGCACTGGTGGCTGAGCAGTTGCTGAATTTAGGAAACTCTTTGAATACTCTGCAGTATAACTTAAAGGGCAGCCTTTCTTTTTTTCAGGTAGAATAGAAAATGTGTGAGGATCTGAGTAAATAAATATTGCTACAACAAAGAAAGCCTTGTGAGCCTGTGCCACCAGATTCACTCTCACAACAATTCTAGTTTAATTATCAACTTTGATACCTAAAATCAGTATTCATAATGCTTCTTACTGTGCAAAGGAATCATATGCTTTGCTAAAATTGCCAAAACCAATAAACAAGAGTACAGGCAGTTGTACCTTTTGGGGTATTAAAATAGAATTTGAATGTGTAAGTCGCTAGATTTATGGATAAGAAACTTAGGAACACAAAGCAATATATTGTGAAATGACAATTAAATTCTTGCATGGATTAAAAACATTTTTTTTACAGCTACAGATCACCTTCATTTTCACCCCAGTGATCTCTTTTATATACAGTAAAGAGAACATTACCTTTCCTGTGTTCATTCCAAAATTACTTTTTTTAGAGTAAAAGGGAAGAATACAATTGAAATTCTACTTGCCACTTTTAAAATCCACATTAGCAGAATAAAAATGTGTTAATCACCCTGACTCAAAGGCTATTTGTGTGTTTTAACTATATTAAATGTTTTTCTGTTGTTACAGTTTTTGAGATTAATAAGTCCTCAAGAATTCCTCACACACAATGGAAAGAATCCATTTGCAAATGTAACAAGTCCTGGCAGAGGCATTTCTTCAGGCAATTCCCAAGGAAGGGAATTTGGGACAAGGGGCCAGATT
Source organism: Monodon monoceros (assembly GCF_005190385.1). NCBI lineage: Eukaryota > Metazoa > Chordata > Mammalia > Artiodactyla > Monodontidae > Monodon > Monodon monoceros. The sequence continues at coordinate 18,403,277 of NW_021703771.1, read as the reverse complement.
CAGGAGTCTAGTATGTCTTTTCTGGAGCCATGCACCCCCTTTTTTCCAAAGTATCTTCCAGTTGACTTCACAAATGGCTTTTGCAGGCATAATTGGGGTGAAAACCAGCAGCAGTTGGGAGAAAAGATAAACTCTGTAAGAAAAGAAAAAGTTAAGTTTTTGGAAAATTGGACAGAAAGACTAGTTAAATGGCATTTTTCTGCCCATACGCCAAACCTGTCTTCTAACTGCCACTTTACTTATCTCTCAGGATTTCTTTTTCAGAAATGGTAATGATAATAAAGAATGTTTAATGAGCAGAGCTATTGTTTACCATGCTCTGTCCTCACCCCTGATGAGAACTTCCTTTGTGTTCTAAAGATGGGGGTATGAAAATTTTCGACTTAAAGATAATACCTGTTAAGGGAACTGTTGTTTACTGATTGACAAATAAATGTACAAATCAGGTGTACTGTGGAAATAAAAGATTATATTAAATAAATGGAAGAAAAATAATATTTTTTATACTTCATAGTCCAAGTTAACCCAGTTATCTTTTCTTTAATTGTAGAGTATAGCTTACATAGAAAAGAATATTACTGTACGAAACATTTAAAAAATTAATTCTTAATTAATAATAAAACACACATGGAACTATCAATTGACTAAGAAATAGAACACTGTTCTACTTTAGAAGGCCTCTACAGCCGCTTCTTCATTATATTAACTCCCTTTCCAAAGAAACAGCCTTTATCCTGACTTCTGTGATATTCATTCTCTTGGGTTTTTTAAAAAATATAATTTTACTATCTATGTAAGTATAAACTGAATGATTTTGCATGTTTTTATCCATCTCCTCCAGGATGGAAATTTTAGAGAGTTCATATACTTCTCACCTCTTTCTCCTGGCCAAAAGACTCAAGTTTCCCAGGATCCATGGCCCTTTCCCAAGCAGGCGTCAGTCTCCTTAATTCTAGTTTATTCTATGAGATTCTTAGGCTGTAGATGACAGAGTGCATGTACATAGCTAATAACCAGTGCATTCTATGGATGCTCCAAAATTGCTAGTCCTGGGTGTAGGCTAATGTGTAGGAAGAGTGGGTGGATAGCTATGTTGTGTGATTTCAAGGCACCAAACCCCTTCATTCTGTTATTTCAACATATGTCTCAAAATCAGGTCAATGCCTTAATGCGACAATTTGGGGCTTTATTGCTTTGACATAAGGCTGTGTTTTGAAAGCAAATAACCCTGGGATGTGCACCCTAATCTGCTTTATCAGTTATGCATTCTTCATAGTAAAAGAAGGTCTTAGGCTGGTTTCTGGGATCATGTTTTCAGAGAGGACAAGGTGAGGTCATCAGGACCGATAGGATCATTGATGGGACCTCTTGAAGACTTGCATTTGATGACAATAGCCAAGCCAGGTAGAAAAGAGCAGTGCATTGAATATTATGTGCATGTCAGCAGGAGCCCATTGTGTTTAAGCTTTGGATGGTGGTAGTACGCATTTGACTGTGATATATGCTGGCTTCCTGAGGCAGGTGGCACTATACTAAGTTTCCTTCCCAAACTTCTTCTGGAGTTTTGCTGAGAAAGGAAATCTGTAACCCACGGAGAAGTTCAGTGTGTGAAACACCATTGAAAGAAAATAACTGAAAGAAGAGTTTGCTAACACTTTGGACAGCCCAACCCAGCAAACATCACCTACACTAATTAACATCCCAAGAGCTCTTGCAAAAAACAGCGCGGTTTTTTTATTAACATGATGTGCTTAGGAACTTTAGGAAGGGATTCCTCCAGCAATACTATGCTCCCAACACTGCCTAAAGCCTTGGCTTAATTTAGATTTGGAGACAAAAGATTATGTCTAGATCCAGCCCCGTTGCAGAGTGCTCTTGTATCAACAAGGTCACGAGGCTGGAGCTTGATATATCTTGTAACTTTCCATCAAATACCACTTTAAACCCTTCTATTAAACTCTACTCCTGCAGATGAGAGCCGGCACAAAGCACAGGCAGAAATGGTGTGTAGGGTGAAGCACCTTGATTTGCATGGGTGAGCTGATGAAACAATAAATTCAATAAATTCAAACAATGTGTTCCTATTGAAGCCAAATCCAGCTTCTGTACCTCAACACCAAATTAATTCTCAGAGACAGAGTTTTGGGTGAAGTAAAAAAGAATAGCTTTATTGCTTTGCCAGGCAAAGAGGACCACAGATGGCTAATGCCCTTAAAATTGTGTGTCCTGACATGGAGGGAGTAGTGAGAAGTTTTATAGTAATGGTTCAAAGAGGGCATGATCAGCTCATGGACACTCTTCTGATTGGTTGGTGGTCTGGTTCCAACCGCTCTGAGGTCTAGTGCTTGTGGGCAGCATACTGTTAATTTCTCCCACCTGGTAGGGGTTTCAGTATCTGCAAAACAGCTCAAAGATATTGTTAGGTACATCCCTTGAGGGAGAACCAGACCCCTGCCCCAAGGCTGTACTATTGTTTCTTTTGACTATTCCTCCCGAGTAGCCTCATCCCCTCCCTTCCCTAATTAGCAACTGTTTCAATCTTCTCAGAACTCAAGGAAAGTCACAGAGGCTGAATGAAGCCTATTTCCTGTAATGGAGAAATGGGGGACACAGAAAAGCTTTTGGGCCCAGGAGTCCCACAGGGTCCTGCTCGGTATCACTATATCCCAGAGTACTAGAGTTGCTAATAGATAAAACCCAAAGTTTCTGGATTAATTCAGAAAACCCAGGTTCTCTATGAATAGTCTCCAGTTGTGCCCTTATCCAGCAGTTCCTAACTTTGCACTTTGGAATCACCTGGAGAACTTTGAAAACTACAGATGCTTGTGTTCTAATCCCAGGGATTCTGACTTAATTGGTCTATATTGCAGTCCAGGTATTGGAATTTTAAAAGATGCCCCCCCCCCCCGCCCGGTGATTTTGATGTAAAGTCGAGACTAGGACCGCTGGGCTAGTCAGTCTAGAATTGACCACATTTCATGGTCTGAATCAAGGAGAATAGAAGTGGTAGACACAAGGGTTTGTTCCCAGCACTGTGCACAATGGATTGAACGGTGACCACCCAAGAAGATATGTCCACCTCTTAATTCCCAGAACCTGTGAATGTGACCTTATTTGGAAAAGGGTCTTTGCAGATGTAATTAAGTTAAGGATCTCAAGATGAGATCATCTTGGATTATCTGTGTGGGCCCTACATTAGGACAAGTGTCCTTACAAGTGAAAGGCAGAGGGAGATTTGACATGGAGATAAGGGAAAGCCATCTGAAGAAAGAGGCAGAGATTGGAGTTATGTAGCCACAAGCCAAGGAACACCTGGGACACCAGAAGACTCTCTGAGGGAGTGTGACCCTGACCATACTTTCAGACTTCTGGTCTTCAGAACTGTGAGAGAACAATGCTTTATTTATTTATTTATTGCCTGGCCACATGGCTTGTGGAATCTTAGTTCCCCAACCAGAGATTGAACCCGTGCCCTTGGCAGTGAAAGCTCGGAGTTCTAACCATTGGACCACCAGGGAATTACCAACAATGCTATTTTAATTCACCCAGTTGGGTGCCATAACATGTTATGGCAGCCCTGGAAAATTAATACACAATTCAATTGCTTTACTCACATTATCTCATTTCATTCTCACAAAAATCCCTACAAGTGAGGTACTATTGTCCCCATTTTAGAGATGAAGAAACTAAGACTGAGAAAGACTGAAGAGCCTGCCCCAGATGCAGAGCTACCAGTGGTGCAACAAGCATTTAAACTTGACCAGAGTCATGCTTGGTGGGCTAAAGCTCAGAACATGAGACTTCCAGAATGTTGTTGGCCACTGTGACTTGGACCCAGTGAGTCCAAACATACCCTGGTTCCAGCTCCATCTCTCACCCCCAAGGACAATATGCTTCATTTTTTAAAAATTTAGACACATTTTGTGTGAATGATTCTTCTCTGTTCATACACATTAAAATATGCAGTTGGAATTAGATACCTGGGAGGAAGGATATTAAAATACATTTATATTATTGCGGCTATGAAGGTTTTCCAGGCCTTGGGAAGCTCACACAACTATGCATGTTTAATGGTCTTTAAAATCACTAAATCTAGGCTAGGTGTCTTAAAACTTGAATTGCTTTTCCAATTCAGTTATTGAGATCTGGGACCTAGTGGAGATTACTCAACTCTTCTGTATCTCAGTGTTCTCGTCTGTAAAACAGCATGGAAGCTCTGCCAACCTCTCAAGGTTTTGTGTGTGAAAACGCTTTGAAAATGATAAAACTCTCTACAGATTTATGTTGTGACTGTGTTTGCCATGATCCTTCTGAAAGCCATACAGGCTCTGTGATTTAACTATGGAGAATGGAGAAATCAAATGTCTTTTTTAAATTAAGAACTGGGTGTTGAAATAGTAAAGAACACTTTGCAATCTGCAGAGTCATTAATTCTTTATAAGGCTCAGATCTCTAGAGAGACTCATACAGTTGCCTTAATATGATTAACAATAAAAATAAACTTGTTTGAAAAGAAATTGTCATGATTCTGGTGGTTTGTGTAAGAAATTTATTTTTATTGTTTTTCTTTCTTCAATACCCCAAATCATTCTTCATTCTCATCTATTTTGAACTTAAAGCCAACAAATATGTTGAATTCTTAGATAAATTAAATGGAATGCTTTTTCCTCACATACAGAAGACAGAGAAATTGATCTTTAAAATAATCTTTAATAATTTTAATAGTACCCACTGTAATCATAAAGATCAACAGACAACACATAATTTTATAGAAAACTAATTACAATTTTGTCAAATTTTCACGTAATTTAGTTAAGAAGAGGAGAGATGGTAGTACATAATTTTATTTATAAAGTTACTGTCTAAAATAGGATTGGCTTAATATGCTATTGCTTTAAATGAAGCTCGTTTTAACTAGAATTACCTAACATGCTATTTAACAGTGTGAGAAAGGAAGGGATGGAAGTAAGATCTATGAACATATGTAGCAGCTCACATTTCTTTATGACACCTTTGAAGCACCTGCACGGACTTAAAACTAGAAATAATCTCCCACATTTTGACCATTTCAAAATTTAAAAATAAGCATCATCATAAAACAACTGTTTTTATTTGTTTCAGATGACATTTTCATTTGTGTGCAATTCATTTCTTTATCAGATGTAGCCCATATTATACAATTCGATGATATTTTGTCATAATAAGATTATAAGAAAAAATGATTTTTCTTGTCAAGTGAGAACGAATGCAATAACTTCTTAGGCTTAATTTGATGTAGCAAAATAGGAAACTCTATAGTCACTTTCTCAAGAAACATGGTATTTTTTTTCCCTTATGCAATCACTCTACTTGTGCAATATCAGACCTCAGTTCTCTATAGAGTAATCCTTCTTTGGGAAATATCCAAATATTTGGTAATCTGAAATCCCTGGAGTGCAGTATCTTCAACCTTCATTACATATAGGGACTTTTTTCAGAAAGTTATCACAACACAGTAGAAAATAAATAAAAAAGAATAAGTTCAGAAACAAACACCGATCACAGTATTACGAAATAAATACACTCTGATGTTTCTATTTAGTTTTAGCCAATAAAAACACGGGAGAACACAATGATGGGTATGGATCAGAACCTATTCTTTTCTTAGATAACACTAGGATTGCTAAATAGAAATTCTCAGATCCCTACAGCGATCTACGTTTTATCACTCCCTGATTCCCATCCAGGAAGTTACAAAACTGCTTCTCTCGTTGTTTTACGAAATACACTATTTGGAAGTCTGAAAGGTTCTGTTATTCAATAATCAATGTTTTAGTTAGCTGTGAAATTGCCTGCTTGCATTTTTGAGGTCTGGCTGGATGGTGGATGAAGTGTGAGCTGTGAACCACGAGGTGAAAAAATTTCATGGTCACGTTTCAGCCTCCTTCATGTGGCACAGGCATTAATGTATGAAACCATATTTTACTTAAAATCAGGAAAAAAATCCAAATTTTATGAGAGAATAAATTTGCCTTTGGATAATACTCTCTTTCCTGTGATCTGCCTAGGATTTGCTCTCTGGCGTCTTCTCTTTTAGCCGGTTTAAAACTTCAAAGCCCCGCAGTCCTGCTGCAGAATCCCGCGGTCCCCTACGCGGGGCTACCGCACACCTCCACCACCTCCAGAGCTTTCTCTTCTGCGGATCGCTGGTCCACTTGCCCCCAGGCATCTTTCAACAGTAGTATCAGATTTGCTTCTAGTTCTGAGTTAAATGTTTTCATGGTCTGTCACCTTGATTTTATTAAAGGTGTTGGGACTAAAGCATTAAGCAAGGGTAAAAATAACTCACATAAAGGTTCTGAAATGTTTGGAATTTATATAATCACCAATCTTTCTCAGCCTTGTATCAATCGTTTTCATGTGGGGCGTATCTATAATTAATCAGAAGTTAAATAAGACACCACAGATGTTTTCAAGTAGGTAGCATTTCATTTTTGTGCCTATAAGGCTTAGATCTTTAGACAACTCAGCTAGATTTGGGATACTTTCAGTCATTTTAGGTGGAGCTTTGCCTCCCATGCTCTGGTTAGGATCAAGAGTTTTCAGGATATATAATCTGAGTATAGAAAGTCCTTCCAGTTGACTCCAGCCCTGGTTTCACAATCTCTTTAAAAGATTCTATTTCCAGAAAACAGCAGAATTAGAAACTGATTTTATTAAATTTGTATTGACTTTCCAGGCTTTTGCAATAGAGAGGTCTTGCTTTAGTCTTACTTTAGCGCTCTGTTCTTTTAAACGATGTGCACATATATTTCTTTAAAAAAAAGAGAAACTGCCCTGTACTTCAATTAAAAAAAAAAACTGCTCTAATACACATTACTATATATAAAATAAACAACAAGGACCTACTGTATGGCACAGGGAACTATATTAAATTTCCTGTAATAAACTGTAATGGAAAAGAATCTGAAAACATATATATATATATATATATATATATAAAACCGTATCACTTTGCTGTACAGCAGAAACTAACACAACATTGTAAATCAACTATACTTCAATTAAAAAAATAATTTTAAAAAACTGGTCTAAAATAAAAAATTTTAAGATGAAAATGCAAGTTTTGCACAGATATATACAACCCTGTGGAATTTCAGAGCATAAATGTACTTCTCTATTTGCACACTGCCCCTGCTTCCCGCCCCCCTTTATTTTTTCTTAAAGGAAACATCCCTTGAAAACTGACCTGCTTGGAAGAAATATAAACTTTTTAACAACACAGATTCTGAGTCTCTAAGTGCAAAATTTAATTAAGTGGCAGGAGCCATCCAGTCCCCACGTGAAGCGCTCCAGGCTGCTGATAGGTGGGCGAAACAAAACAAGTGTATGTTGCAGGACCCCTGTGCAATGCGGCTGAGTTGTGTGTGGTCCGGGTGGACATTTTTGTCATCCTGTTTGGGAACCAATTCAGGATCTGTTTCTGTTGGCACTCTCCTCCTGTTGTGAATGTATTAGTACATTTCTCAAAGTCTCTGCAGACCCAAAAAGCTGGTAATTTAAGCCCCGCAGCTATGACAGACAGTTCTTCTCCATCAGTTCATGCATGGGTGATAGGATTTCTCAGAAAAGAGGAGAGGATGGTTCGAAGCAGAAGGAAGTACTAGCCCAGTGCTATACAGTAGGACCTTGTTTATCTGACCTATGTATAATAGTTTGCATCTGCTATTCCCAAACTCCTATTCCTTTAATCAGCTATACTTCAATTAAAAAAAGAAAAAAAAAGAGTACTGGCCCAGCTTTAGCCGAGGGTTCTTATCAGCCTTTTAGTTTTTACCATAAATGTTCAAGAATGCTTTATCTCTGGTCCGGAAAAGTTATGAGAAAACCATGCCTTGTGCTCGGGTCCATCAGCTGATTTCTGAGCCACAGCTTGAAAAATGAGACGAGTTTTCCATAGGCCATAAAACTTCAGATCATTGTGAAAGTCGTATTTACGCCTACCCTGATGAACTGGTTTTTGCTCTCTTCATTCTGTGTTCTTTGCTAGAGCCATTTGAAGATTTCATCACCACTCTGTGCTACGGAGTGCACTAATGTGCAGTTACGTGGAAAGATTCACTTTCATTAAACTCACATTTGTGCATAACTGTTTTCCTCAGCAGTAAGAAGAAAAGAAAAACTATGCAGCTATTCAGCTGTTTACAAACATATGTCTAACGTATTTAATATAAAAATCAAAACTTATTTTAAATGCGCTAAAGTTTCCTTCTATATCCTACAGACCCCCAAAATCCTGGCATCAAGTGAATGCCAACTATTCCATCTTGCGATGTTTTTGTAGATTTTTGAATATGTGAATGTTGACTTATTTTGTGCACAATGATTTATACATGTAGAGGCGTAATTCTTTGTGTTTCCAAGAGTGAACAGCAGCAGTGAAAAGATACCATGTGGGTATGTGGGGAGATTTTTTTTTTTTTCCAAAATGCCTAAGTAAAGGCAGCATGGAACATTCATGTGTCAGTCCTGGGGGTTCTCTGTATGTTCATTTATGTGAAATTTCGCACTCATTGAAATTAACTATCCACCTGACACCATAAAACAGTACAACCACGACATAAGCCATTCACACCGGCCACATCTGCAAATATTTCTTTCCTCTGAATTTTAGTCCCATTAATGAAGATGTGATTGCTTCTCCGTGACCTTTAGCACACTCCAAATCCTAGGAGACGAGCTGCTTCTCTTCCTGACCCGACTGAGCCACAGATGTTCCCGTTCACACTGAGTATCTCTTATCTCACCAGTTAAGGGAAAGTTGTCCCCTCCTCCAGATTCAGGATTGAAAATGAAGCGTAAATCTTACGGGCTAATAAGCACGGCAGTTACTTCAATAAAATGTTACTTAAAAGTCAATAGGCTGCACATGTTAAAGACATTAGAGCTGTTAACAGACCGTTGTAAAGTAAGCAGAATCTTTAATAACCTGCAGGCAACATTGAACCATTCCATTTTCATCTCAGGGCAGGCTTAGCTCTGGCACTGAGGTACCACATTTGTGGTATTGAAGCTCTCTTGCACTCTCAGAATTAACAATCCAATGAGGCTGGATCCAGGACGAAAATCCCAGGCCTCCAGGAAAGCTTAAAATCTGGAGAGTCTTGCCTTACCCCCATTGTGAGCAAGAAGACAGCCAAACAGCTCGATCACAACCAGTGTCTTTAATGCCAAGAGGCAAGAGCCGCAGATCTGAAGGAAGTGAGACCCCATTAACTAGGGCCAGCTGTGGTCTTCACTGGACCAAACCCAAGGGACACCCTTGGAAGGCACTCCAGAAACCCAACTGCAGGGTCAGAGAAGGGTCATATTGGGAAGCATATGACAAGAGCAAAAGAACAATTAGGCAAAATTAGCTCTGAAGCATGTATGCCACTTTTCTCCCTAAGGAAAACAAGGTGCTTGTTCTTCTGCGTAAAGAACCTTCTTTCATGCTCTCTTAAACGGCAGCTACTTTGAAAGACACCTAATCCCACAGATAGAGAAGAAATAAAACGTAAGGGTTGAACATCTTATTCCTTAGAGAGCATTCCTGACTGCCTTTCTGATGATTCTGGGCTCTCCTTCATTTACAGAGTATGTCATTTTCTAGATGGAGAAAAAGGCAATGAAGAGAAACAGATTTTCTTTATAGTTCAAGTAAGTTTTAAAAGTGACAAGCTAAAAAATTTAAAGTCAGTTATTAAAAGAATGAGAACCGATTAGAAATTCTATCCATAAATTTAACCTAAGTGATAACTTTTTCCTTATGGCAATTCATTTTGTATCCCGATCATCATTTCCATTTGGAGATGGAATTTCTAGATCTTCCAAATTGTGAACTGAAAGCAAGTGATCTCAGTCTAATGTCGAAAAAGCCGTGTTACTAAGGGTACTAATCACTTGGGTTGGGGAGAAAAGGGATAAATCAGAGACTGGGACAAAACTGAGGATTATTATCAAAAGAGCATGACAACTTTACAGAAATGTTTTACATTTGAAAGTTCTGGTAATCTCATCATCCATATCATCTATATTCTTGTTTTACATATTCTATTTCAGGCTTCATCCATAGGCATACAAATTAATTGAATCATAATAAACCTAACATTTTGCATTGTATTTTTTTCACTTAACATTTTATCAAAACTATTTTTTCATATTTCTCTATTACCTTTATCGTGATCACTTAAAATTGTCCACTGAATTGAAGTATCCTAAATTTAGCCAGTCTTTAATTGTGGCATTTAGGTTTCATGTCAATTTTTGTGATATTTGAAGTACTTATTCTGAGATCAGTTTTTCCGATGGTTAATGACAAAAGGTTGAGCTAAATGGATGCAAAAGAGTGTGTCTGAAATAGCCTCCGGATAGGTCCTCCAAAACCACTGATGAGTTCTGAGAAGAGAGGCAGGGGAGACAGATGGTTGGATATGATCATTAAGAAGAGATATAGCAAGTAATGATGAGGCAATATGGCAGAAAGAGAGCATAGAGGATAAAAGATGAGGATATTCCCATGGTTCCCCAAAGGTAGGATGGGGGGGGAAGGAGGAGAAATCAGCAACAACAACAAAACAAGGATAAGCAAAGAATCTTGGCATCCACCCAGGGAACAGAGCCAGATACAGCAGTGAGAGATGAGGCGTTCCCTGGAAATTTCACAAGGACCAACTCCATGCAACGGCTGGGAGAGGCTCCAGCAAGCGTTTGGGGAGGGAGTTGGATGAGAGAAAGAAGTGAAGGCCAGCTCTCCTTGTGAGCATTTAAGTATTTATTTAGTTGTCTAAAGCCTTTGGTCTCAGTTCCTGAGTAAGTACAACTAGTTAGTTCCGCTTCTACCTTTGACAGAGAGGGTGGCCGTGAGTAACCTCTTTCCTATTTAGTTTCTCCTCAACTATCTCATGAGGGTAACAGCTCCCTTGGTCTACTGTGCGGGGTTAATGAGTGGCTGTAAAGATGGTGTAAAAGATTTAACACCTCTCTTGAGAAAGAAAATCCTAATTGTCCACCTGAAACTGTCTCCTACTCCAATTAATTCCAGTTTAGGAGATTCACCCGGTGGGTTCCACCAAAGCAAGTGCATGCCAAGGATGGGCTTAGACAGGTGAGGGAGTGAAACTACCCCTCTCAACAAAGTTATAACGCCCTTTGGAGGAATTACTGCCTGCAACAGACCAGCCAACCTGACCTTGTGCTTTGCAGGTAATATTTTCAGAAAAGAGGTTTATTTTTGCCCAGTTTGCCTGGTCAGAACATTTAGGGAATACTGAGTAGCTACTGAAGCTAACCAGGGACGTTTATCCACCCAGGGAATTTTCCTTATATTCAACATTTGAAAATTTTAGCTAAAGATAATTGCAGGTAAGTGTTCACCAACAGATGTATTCATTTTCCATTGTAGTTTCTTAAATGGGTACTTGTACACAAAAGACCTTTTTCCTGTATATTTTCAGTTCTCCAGGGTACAATTACATGAAATTATTCAGCAGCGTCGTTTGCTTTGTATCACTTAACTGGGTAAGGACACAGAGAAAGCTGCTCCCTATGGAAAGCTGCAAATCTTTTTTACCTAAATGTTTAACAGGCACATTCATCACAGTCTAATAACAAGGCCTCCCACAGACAATGTACTTCACTTGTTTTCACCCTCCTGTTAAAAGAGTTTACCAGAAAGACCAACACGGGTCTTGATGTTGATTTGATATTCCAAGTAACTGTGTATTGGCTAAAATAGACTGGTCTAACACAAATTGGTTTTTCTTACCATTTGCAATTTTCCAATACCAGCTACAATTTAAACGTTCTTGCATAATGTTTACATTTTTGAATAGCAACATCTTAAATAAGCTACAATAAATTTTAAAACTGTAACACATCTTACACTTGAAAAGTATTTTACTAGTTATAAAGCACACTGATGTGTTGTACATTATTTCATTGGTTCCTTAGAAGAACCCCGTAGATATTATTCTTAGTTTAATGATAAGACCAGAAAATGTCTTATTTGCTTCTGGTCTCTGAAACCAGTAAGCAAAGTTAGGGAAAGAATTTATCCCTTTAACCTTCAAATCCCTGCTGGTGGTTCATGTTTACTTATTTGTATTTTGTTTTTGTTTTCTTTTTCAGTTTGACATTGACTAAACACTATGTACCAGAAGCAAAGCCCTTTACATATATCATCACATTTAAGCATGAGACAAGTGAAGAATTTGATTGGAATTTATAGAAGTCCTTTAGTTATTTCCCTCCAGAAAATAGCAAATGTGATTTTCTATATGGATGACACGTGAAGGTAACAATAATACCCCCATCTCCACAAAGATCTTGGCTATGAAGGAGGGAGGTCTAGTTGCCTTCTGAGAATTAAACTGTAAAACAAAAGAATAACAGAAGAACTTAGCAATATTAAAAAACAAAGCAAAACAGAAAAACGACTTTAAGGAGGACAGACTGCCTTCCAGACCAGAGCCAGAGCAAGACTGTTACCGAGTCCAAGCTCGTACTGCTTGTACTGCACAACAGGCCAACAAATCAAGAGACAAGGTGTTGGGGCCAGGAATAGCAACTTTATTCCGGAAGCCAGAAGACCAAGAAGATGGTGGACTAGTGTCCCAAAGAACCATCTTAGAATTCAGGTTTCTTTTATACTAAAAGGGGAGGGGGTGTGGCTGGTAGTTGAAAACTTTTTGGTGCTGGCCAGACCCCAGAGAGGATGTGATAATCTTGTTCTTGCAGCTGTCCGCATAGGTTTGGTCACCTGTTCCTATAAACCTCCAACAAGACAAATGTTATTCTCTGTTCTGCAACTTTTTACACCTATATGAACGAAAAGCGTTATACCTTTAAACATCAAGCCTGGGAGGCAGAGCCTTGAGAGTAGGCTATCCTGTGTATTTCAGGCTATAGGCAATGTGCTCTCACAAAAGGCGCAGAGCCAGTATGACAAAGCACAGGCAACAGAGCACAAAGGTTAGAGACAAAAGAATAGATCCAACATGGAATCAAATTTGTTTTTCTCTGTTACAAGACCTCATTGCAAAGACTTACGTGCATATATTTTAAAAAGGAGGGTCAACAAAGACATTGGTCAGCCATGGAAACTCAGTAGATGAGACTTACAGAGGCACATATTCAGGGGTGCTCCAGGATGTGACTTAGTTCGTCTCAAGACTAAGTTACTCTTTGAGGCAATCATGGTTCCTTGCCACCAAACATTTGAATTACAAACAAACCCCATGCCTTCTGATTCCATGGATTCCAAGACCTATTCGTGAAGACATGGCTTCCCTCCCAGATGCTGTCAGGAAAGAACTCACTAACAGAGCTGCTAGCGGTGCTTATAGATCTCGTAAAATAAAGTTAGTGCTGTACTTATACACCCACCCCTGTAGGGTCTGTGAATTTGAGCATGCTCCTGAAAGGAGACTCACTAGCAATTTTCTAGGGCTGCAAACTTGAGGACTACAATCTGGACTGTGATAAAGTCACTAAGGGAAATGTCAGCACTGTGCTTTCCCAAGGTGCCTTTTTGGTTTTTTGAAATTTCAACATGATAAAAATATTTTTTAATCCATGAGAGCCTTACCTACTTCCATATAAGACTAAAGGTCATACTAGGCCATTACAACAAATTTAAGATGCTTTCAACTATCTCAACTATCTTTTTGAAAAAACCTTCCAGAAATAAGAATAAAACCTTATTTTATTTAAAGATGAGGAAAGGGAATCCCAGAGAGATTAAATGATTTACTCAATGCCATTCAATTAATGTGTCAGAGTCAAAAGTAGACTCCATATCTCCTCCCTATGCAAGACATTCATATTCTCCAAGGAAATACTAGTTGCTTTAAGTATTTTCTAACATGGATATATTACAGTTAAGTATCTGCATTTCCCTTGCATCTGCCTGTCATTTAAAGCATAATCAGCAGGACTTCCCTGGCAGTCCAGTGGTTAAGACCCTGAGCCCCCAATGCAGGGGGCATGGGTTTGATCCCTGGTCGAGGAACCTGCATGATGCATGGTGTGGCCAAAAAAAAAAAAAGAAAAAATTAAAGAATAATCATCATCTACCCTACCATACTCTATTCCTTCCCACTTCTCCATTTTTCTTAAATCCCTTCATCCCTCTCCTGAAATCCCAACTTTAAGTGAAAAGAGACCCATGCTGTAGAAATACTCAGAGCCTTTATATTTTCACTAATAAAAAAGTTATTGAGATATTTTACATTATTTTGCTCATACCAGGTCTTTGAAATCCGGTGCATGTTGCACCCTGACAGCACATCTCTACTCGGATGTCAAGTGTTGAGCAGCCACATGAGGCTAGCGGCCAAGTATTGGACAGTGCAGGTGTGGAAGACTGGCTGTGGGTGCCGGAGTGGAGGTAGGAAGGCCAGTGGAGACTACTGTCCAGGGCAGAGTTGTGGTGAGCTCTGGGCTCCCTCCTCAGATGTCAGTTCAGGTGGGACACACAGAAGGGACTCAGAATAACCGGTCCCAGCTTGCACAGAAGGCAGGACTGGGAGTGTCCAGTGAGCAAGTCGCAGAGCAGCAGAAATACCCAGAGCCTTTCATACGGTCATGTTAGTTATAAATCCACAAGGAGGATATAGGATGCCTTATCCTCAAGCTCATCTGACAAATTTTTGCACAGAGCATCTCATTATACTGTGAGCATTTTTCAGAAATGCTGCATCCGAATGTCATACTGCATGTGCTTTTTTCTTTTGACATTAGATACTCAGCCTCAGGAAGCACATGAGGTGGGAGCAATGGAGAGAGTTGAAAGATAACAAGAGTGGTGAGTGGAGAAAGTTAGCAGAGTCATTTAACACGCCCGCCTGTAAAACCAACCAACTCAAGTGCTATAGTATTTCTTCACACAGGTCCAGGGAGGATTCATTAATTAGTGTTCGAAAAACAGATCATTGGGGAAGGTACCATGTGAATGTGGTAATCATCAGCACCACTCACAATCACGTCAATAACATGTGGTGATGGCATGTTGACTCTGATTATGAACAGTTGTTGGTGTTGATAAAGCTGTGAACTTTGAATCATTAAATGTGCTTGCTTTGTGGTTTTGAAACCCCAAGGCAGATGTTATGTAGTAGAGTTAAGTTATATCTTGAATATGTGCCTGGAGTCCAAAGCTGAGAAAGAAAACCATCAAAGAGCCCAGAGCACATGACAAACAGGCTTTGACAAAGCATCTCCCAGGAGAGCCGCCACCGAGAAGTGATGTGATAGGTTAGTTCCATTGTCCTATTTCTCTTTCCTGTTAAAGAGTATTTTGCCAGCTCAGCTTGCTGTACATGGAAGTTCGCAGTGCACTGTCAACCTTAATACATTTTCCATTAACTTTTATTCATTCTAAACACAAAGCACCAGGAAAAAAATCTTGATGATCAAATACATTCCCAAATGACTCTTCACTCCTTAAAATGGATAGAGCAATTTGAGAATAATTTTTGAAAATGGATAATCTTCTGAAAAGTCCCTGTGAGATGTTGCCCGCCCACTCCCACTTGCCAACTATATCGTCCTACAGAAGACTTATTTTTCATGCCAGAAAAGGGGGAGCAAGTAGGGGAGAGAAGCAAAGCACAGAAATGTAACTATCAGCCATTGAAATGAGGTATTTGGCTGGTTGAAAGAGAAAGACCAGCTATATTGCTTTGACCTCTAACTTCTATTTGTCCTTTGGCTATTAACCTAATTTTGGTTCACTCCTTGGCTTTTCCAACTAGTAACTGAATTGCCCCCAAATTAGGTTTTCATCGGTTTCCGCACCCTGAAAACCCGTGTGTTCAATTTCTGGACCATTCACCTAACCTTTGATACTGGATTTTATTGTAACACCCTCCTAACAGACACTTACATGGACAGGAATATTCTAGCAGGGCATGCCCCAATTTAGAGCACCCAGTTTTGCTTTGGCCTTCTTGGTTCTGCTGCCCACTGTGTTTTAGCAAACCACTGCTAACTGCACTCCAGACCTACTAAAAATGATTTCTGAGCGTTCCTCCATGCACTTGAAAACACAGTGGCTAAACATGTGGCTGAGAATATAGAAGGTAGTATTCTTAATATATTTCTGGAGAAGAGAGACAGTTGTAATAACACACTGCAACATAAAAGTCCTTTATAATGAACATGTTGAAGGTTTCTGTGAATCCTCAATTTTTTTTTCGACTTTCACATGATCATAGAAGATGCATTCTCGTTTTAAGAGAGATGAGCAGCCATGTCATCAGCAGTCTTTGAAAAATTGATCACTTTTGTGTCCCAGCAAGAAGGGCACTTTATAAATGGTGTTGCCTATAAACTGTGGGAAAAAACATTTAGGGAATAATAGTGGCAATCCCTGGGGACAAGATGGCTATCTCTGGTTGCTATGCTCCTTGCTCCTGCTTTAGCCCCACTCTCTTATCCCACCTTCTAAAAATGACTTAGTGGAAATGAGGGTGGGTGAGGTTAAGGTAGAATATGGGGTATGGAGTGGAAACTTGTTGATAACTGACTTCAGTAGTTTCCAAACCAAAAAGCCACCCTGAACGTCCCACAAAATGCAAAATGTCCTTCCATTAAAACAGTAAGCTTTATTGAGAGTGTTATAAGAGATCTCTCCACTCTTCCCCATGTTTTATTATTGGTAGGTATAGTTTTGTATATGCATAACAATGTCTGCAAAGATCCCAACCAAATTATGGAAGGTGTTTCTGAAGTCTCTAATAATGTCTACAGGAAAGCCTCATATATTCATAACGCATGTGGTATGATTTGTGTCTAGATGAAGGGTCTGTCCTCTTTGTGCTTAATGCATTCATTTTTCTGCCTATTTAGGCAAATAATTTTAACTACACTCAACTTTTTTAAAGAATTTAGACTTAGTTATTTGAATATCAGTTAATGTGCTTTAGAGTAAGACAGTAGTCCATTCAAGGGACGTGGAAGTGTTTGCACCGGCACAGTTGTGCTTTCAGAGTTTCACCTGTTTTTGCTTTTTGTTATTTTTCTTTGTCAACACTTGCTGTCAGTCTTTTTTTACGCTGTCAGTTTAGACTGTAACGGCCTCCTCCCCAACCCCATCCTTTATTGCTAGACCTAATATGTTGTGGGTTGGGAAACCTCTCTGTTTTGTCAGAGTTATCTGGAAGATAAAATCAATGGATTCTCTTTAGGATAAGCATGACATATTCATGTTTATTTTATGGACTCTGGGGTTCCTATCACTGCTTTTCAACAACTTTCGGGAAGGGAGCTGAGTTCCTAGTTCTCAGCTGAGTTTTGGGTAGATGATTTTATCATAAGATGAGTTCTGATTGGTAAAGGGTTCATCCAGTACAGTCCTAATATATTCTTTAAAACTTGTCATCTTACCATTTCTCTCTTCCATAGCCCTATGATATAAAATACTCAGTGAGGGAGAACTTAAAATTTTTATAGTTTAGTAATTTCCCTTTCACTCTTGTTGGTCTCAGTTTCCATTTTCTCTTCTTCTCTCCTTTCATGTTTTGCCCTGCCATTTCCCATTGTATTTCTCTCTCTCTCTCTCTGTGTGTGTGTGTGTGTGTGTGTGTGTATGTGTGGGTATCAGGAGGCTTAATTAGGGGGATCTAAAAATATGGGGTTCAAAAGAAATTGGTATGTTTTTAGGTAGTGAATCTGCTTCTACATTTTTTCCTGATCTCAATTTATACCTCCTCATCATGCTTTGTCCTCTAATCTGCTTGATTTTTTTTCCTGGCATTTACCACCTGATGTATTATATATGTATTTGTTTTGTTTACTGCTGTAGGCTCAACATCTAGAAATATATCTAGCATATAGCTTTCTTTTTTTTTTACAGTGAGGCCCTCAGATTCCTGAAGTCACTTTTAAGATGAGTCGTCATGCTCTGCTTTAGAGAAATTCAGAACATGCTTTTAATATCCATTCTTTCATTGGTGTTTGGGTTACTTGTAAGATTTCTATATAAATAAGATATAGTGCTTACCATGTATATAAGCTCTTTATAAGTATTTACCCATTTAAGCCTCACAACATCTCTCTAAGCAGGAGCTTTTATTATCCCGTTTATAGATGAAGAAAACGAAGCACAAAGATGTCAAATATCTTGCCCAAGGTCACACTGCTCTTACATGGCAGAGGCAGGAATTGAACAGGCAATCTGTTTTCAGTGTGCTTGCACTTAATCACTAAGCAGCACAGCCTAAAACTTCATGCTGGACTGCATAATAATTTATTATATACATCTTCAATTGAGCCAGTTTATTATGTTTCTGATGATCTCTCTTATTTTGGTGGACCTATTAGAATTATCACCACTCAAGGTGAAGATTTGTAACAGGCAAAGCTTTGCCAATTAATCTCAACATTCATAATTTATTGAACAAGGGAAGCAAATGATTTCCTATTTTAGTTTCCTGATCAAAGTACTGAAGCCAAAGGAGGAAAATGTGACTTTATAATCTTAAAAACATTTCCCAAAGAAATTAGTGTCATATCTTATTTTGTATAGGGGTATATTCTACCAACGTTTTCCCAAAAATCCGAGAACAAATACTGAACAAAATTCTACTACAATTCTCAGCAAATTCTAGGCAGGGCTCAGCAGCAAGTATATACATAACTACATACATATGTATGTAGAAATTTACAAGCTACAATATCCAGACATCATGAGGTGAGGCTCATAATTTTCTCAACCTTGCCAGACTGTAGCAACATTTATGATCTGGAGGAGATTTATTGATTTTAGTTTTTATCCTCTCATAATAGGAAACCACGCTTTAGACCATTGACCTCCTCTTGTTATAATGAGAGTAAAGAAATATATTTATAATACCATTCATGGAAACAGGCAAGCTTTTTAAGGCATTATGAAGAAGTGCTGGTACTATAATGGTGGTGCTTATAACAAAGGTTATAAAATAGCCATTTAACACTTGAAAATAGGAGAGCTTATTACATTGATTGGATTTTCCCTTGTCTTATTACTTGAGTAACTTCACCGTGTTTCATTTTGTGACTGGTTATTTAAATAACTGAGTGAGCACATTTCAGAACATTGTACTCTAGGAAGCAAATACTCTTCAGAGAAAATCAGATGTCAAAACAGGTCACTATCTAGTCTTGAGTATGGATTATTCTAGAAGGGATTTTATTAAAGAAATAGAGACAAACAGAGAAGGAGAAAGTATTCACTTCCAGATAATGAAGATATAGAAACAACAATCTTTTAAACTTTTGTAGTGACCTTGAGAAGTAGGCAAGGAAAACAAATACTACACAATGTTTGAATTCTCTTGATTTAATGTTACAGTTTCTAGCTGAGGGATCTAGGCATATATAAATCAGTGAATCTCTCCATGGCTAAATTCTTCTATAAAAGTAGTCAAGGCTATTCCCTGTCTCACAGAAATATTTTGATTAAAAATAAATTCATTATAAATATAAGCTGCTATCATTAAGAAAATTTTGAAGATATTAAATACCATCTGCTGCTATTAAATACCATCTGTTGCTAAATTAGTGGACTGATAATTTAAGATATTCGTGTCTACTTTCAGACCCCCAAACGAATGCAAGTACAACTTGCTTTTAACAAATTAGTGTGTGTAAAATAAGAGGAGAATCAAAGGAACTCTGAGATGGGTTTGATAGAAGAGGGAAATCTTATATCCACAGGAGGGTGAGGCTGCTAGATCTCTCAGCTCCCCTCAGCCATAGCCTCCTAACTCATAAACCCATTTCAGCCCCAGATTTCGGGGGCCTCTCCTGACCCTGTACAGAGGGACCAGATCCAGACCTGCACAACCTCCATTTGAGCATACACCTGATGGAAGAGGTGAAAGCCAGGCAGGATATCTTACAAACATTCCACTAGCTGAGATTGCTGACGAGCATCCTCTCAGATCAGAGGAGGTCCTACACAGAATTGACTCGAATACATTCAGAACAGTTGGCATGGCATCAAAGCATTCCAGATACCAGGAAAAATACTTGGAGATCTCTACTGGCTTTCTACTAACCTTATATAATAATTCAATAGAACTATATGACCTAGCTCTTTCGATTATTCATTTTGGCAAAGCCAAGTGGTTTGCTAGTATTACATCATGATCGCTCAGTTAGAAGTGCTAACATGCAAACATAGTGAAAGAGACCTCCTATTTTACCTCATTTGTAAATCAAATTACAAAGAAACATTTGAACATGTGATACCCTCTTAGAAGCTTAAAATTACAGCCTCTATCAAAGTTCTAAAATAATTCAGCGTTCACTGAGTAATTTTAATCGCTCTTGTCTATTGAGTTTACTTCATTCCAGGGACTGGGCTAAGTTTTTCCCATGTATCATCTTACTTAATCCCTACAACAACCTACTGCGATAGGGATCAATTTTATCTCCATTTATAAAATGGGAAATATGGCTCAGAGAAGTGGAGTAGTTTACTCTTGATGCTAAGACAGTAAGTAGTGGAGCTGGAGTTCTAATTTGAGGTAATTGGGCTCCAGAGCCAGTGCAAAGAACAACTTCCCTCACCAACAGAAACACTCCTGGAAGGAATATATGCAGATTGTGTGTCATGCTGTAAGCTAATGATTGACATATTTAATGAGATTTGGATTTCTAATATTATTAACTTACATCTGGAATGCCACATCTAGGATTTGCAAACTTAATCCTTGTGGAGACCCAGCATTTGAACTGGGGAGAAAGCAGCATTTTTTTTTCTTTTTCAATTTTGCTCCACCCTCAGGAGCTTTAGTTAAATCATTCTTTTGCCCAGTGCTTCAGAGAGAGGGTCTGTCTCTGTGCTTTTGTAAGTCTTACCGTTTCTTCTGAGGAATGGAATATTGCCTGCCATATCAGTAAACAAAGGATGTTACAGTCATCAGCACTTGCAGCCACTGTCCACGGTGAGCTGGTGAGCCCTGAGGAAACTCAGTATGTGAAAGCACAGGGTACCAGGCCCAGATAGCTGAGGTGCATATCAAACGAATGATTTCAGTGAGCCCAGACTCTTGCATCTTCCCATACATAGAAAAGCACTAAATTCCTTAACTTGAGATCTCTGGTTTTCCTTTATTAACAGTAATCTTCTGTTCCTACTGCCTGCCCTTTGTTGCAAAACTCCTGTGTATCCTGGCTCCCCCCTTAACTCCTGGGAATTCTCTCAGGGTTACTTGAGATACTGCCTCCAGTGCATGAAGTCCTAAAAATTTCCACCGAATAAAACATAACTCTCAACTTGTAGGTTGTGCATTTACTTTCTTAGTCGACACTTCTTACTTGATATTTGTTAGTCTAGAGGTGGGTAGCTTGCTCTGATGACCTGATTTTTGGGGGTATTTTTTTGGCTGTGCTGGGTTTTCGTTGCTGCGCGTGGGCTTTTCTCTAGTGTGGCGAGCGGGGGCTACTCTTTGTTGTGGTGCGCAGGCTTCTCATTGTGGTGACTTCTGTTGCGGAGCACGGGCTCTAGGCACGCGGGCTTCAGTAGTTGTGGTACGCAGGCTCAGTATTTGTGGTACGCAGGCTCAGTAGTTGTGGTGCGCAGGCTCAGTAGTGGTGGCACGTGGGCTTAGTTGCTCTGCGGCATGTGGGATCTTCCTGGATCAGGGATCCACCCATGTCCCCTGCATTGGCAGGCAGATTCTTAACCACTGTGCCACCAGGGACGTCCCTCTGCTGATTAATCCTCACTCTTATTTAGTGAGGCACCGTGTCCCTATTTCTTGGGGGTGTGGCCTTCTCAGAACTCCATCCCTCTCCCAGCTGTAGTTCTGGGTCCAGCACTTTATTCCTGCCCTTCGCTTAGGGCAAGAGGTTGTTGTTGTTGTTTATTTGTTCTCTGTTCACTTCTCTCTAACTGCAGTGGATTTTCAGCAGCATCCTAAAAGTGGCTGTGCTTCTGCACTATATACTTTTCCCCGCGTGCACACATAGTTTAAAGATTTTTTTCCCATAGGGAAGGATTTGGGTGAGGTTGTGTGCCTTTCCCACAGTGGTTGCTCTTCCCTGCCCCTGGCTTGGGCCATGAGGGACCCTTTCTCAGGCCCCTTGCCAACCTGCGAGCTGTGTGGTGAACAGGCTGCAAGTGGGTGAAAACTCCCTTTATAACAGCCTCCCCAGAGGTTTCTGTATTTATCCCCCATTTTGCCTTTACTGATTTAATAACTTTAGCTAATTTCTTCTTACAGTGTCTGTCCCAGATAAACAGTGTTTCCGTCTTATCTCTCCTTGAAGTCTCTGTGAACTCAGTTTTCTGATGGGTCAATAAAACTTGTGAATTTGCAGTTTGTCAGGCTTACTTATTTTTTTGTCATTGTATGTGTTGGACCTATGCTCTTTCTGGCTTTCTACATCCCAAGGAGAAATTTAAAAGCAATACAAGTTTATTGCAAAAACCTGGGAAAAGGCACAAGAATATTAAAGAGAAAATAAAAATCACCCACAGCCTCCCTATGTAGGGATGAATGTTTTGGCATGTTTCTCATACATTATATGTACCTTATAAAGAAAGTTTTGAACAGACCGTGTATATTGCTTTGAAATCTACTTTTTTTCCTGCTTGAGTGTCCTTGACTCTATGGACAACAGTTGATATGGGCTCAGGATAGATCCTTAGATCTACAGATGCTTTCTTAACTATTCACCTTAATACAACTATCAAAGCCAAAACTCTGGATTGCCAGAATTTGGCATGAACCCTTAGGACAACAGCCAGTGTTAAGGGTTTTGTTGTTATTGTTGTTGTTTTCATTTCAGGGTTTCTACTTTCTCTTTATTTGGAGACTCTGCCCATTTCTTCCTTTTGCGCCAGCTTGGTGATATATTTTAAAAGATGATTTTTAATATTTTAGCCACAATTTTTTTGTTTCTTTGAGTAGGATCCTCTGGATGATCTCTTTGGGAATAGAAGTCAAAAGCCATTTTTAGTCTTCCTGTGTTCCTCTTCAATCCAGCTTATTTGGCCTTACTAAATAAAAATACCTGATTATATTGTTAGCCTTTAGGTATGGATGGATTTTTTCCACAACTTGATTATAAATTGTTTGAAAGAAGGAATAGTTCATGTTTTTTGGTTGTTTATAGTCTCTGAAGGCTCCAGCAGAAGATACTGAATGTAAAAGTGGTTAATAAATAGTTTTTTAAAAATAATGCTTCATTGATGCAAGTACCATTTTTTTCTCTAGGTTGGAACGTGGACCATCAATATGAGCAATGTGGGGACTTCCCCGGTGGTCCAGTGGTAAAGAATCCCCCTTCCAATGCAGGGGACGCGGGTTCGATCCCTGGTTAGGGAACTAAGATCCCACATGCCGCGGGGCAACTAAGCCCGCGTGCCACAGACTACAGAGCCCACGTGCCCTGGAGCCTGTGCGCCACAACTAGAGAGAAACTCGCACACCACAACGAAGAGCCCGCGCGCTGCAGCAAAAGATCCCGCATGCTGCAACTAAGACCTGATGCAGCCCAAAATAAATTAAACAAATAAATAAATAATAAATAAATCTTTTTTAAGAATGTGAGCAATTTGAACAAACATGAGAAAACTCATGACAATGCATTTGCTATTTGGAGTAGAAAAGTCATGTTTCTTTCTTGTTGAATATGAAATTAATTTCTTACTTTGTAACACAGCTCTTCAAAATTTATCTTAAGGCTAGATACAGCATTATTTAATGGAAATTCCACAATGCTGAAGTTTGACCAACTTGGGTTTTGAATTCCAGTACTATACTAACTAGTTAAATGACTTTAAGTGAATAGCTATTCATTATTCAATCACTCATTCAGCAATACATATTGAGCATGTGTCATATGTCAGACATTAGTGCTAGGCATGTAGTTACCAGCGGCACAGACAAGACGCTCGTCCTCATGATGCCTACAAACTAGCAGGGACATGCGCATTAACTAAGCGAACACATGAGCTAATATTACATAAACATACAATTAGTTTTTGTTTTTATTTATTTCATTCTATTCTTTCTCGCTCTCTTAAAACAGATCTTTTCCATCAACATTTTAAAAAGTGTTGGGCTTCCCTGGTGGCGCAGTGGTTGACAGTCCGCCTGCCGATGCAGGGGACATGGGTTCGTGCCCCGGTCCGGGAAGATCCAACATGCCGCGGAGCAGCTGGGCCCGCGAGCCATGGCCACTGGACCTGCGCGGCCGGAGCCTGTGCTCCGCAACTGGAGAGGTCGCAGCAGTGGGAGGCCCGCGCACCGCAAAAAAAAAAAAAAACATTTTAAAAAGTGTAAATGACTACCTTCCAATATGTAGCCAATGCCTCTCACTGGTCACACATGGAAGACGTGGGAGCATGGAAAAGGCAGCCTGTGAGGATCAGTTCTCCTGTAAAACACAAGGTAATCCGTCCCCGTTAAAGTGGAGGATGGGTGAGAACTGGATATGACAGTAAAAAGTCCAAAACTGGCACAAGGTCCACTACTCTTATAGTCACAATGGACCATAAACTTTCACTGATTAATTATATCTAAAGTTACTTATCTGAAAATAAAAGCTTCCTAAACAAGAGTTTCAGAACAATAACATTCTAGACAATAAAAGGAAGCATGTTTCCACATATAATTTTTAGGTAGTGACCACTTCACAAAATCCCACTTTTAAAGTCTGGTAGTATTGTTTTGGGGATTTTTTGAAATGCTATTTTAAACCATTTATTAGACTGGAAAATATGACATTTAACAATAAGTTCATCCTTACTTGAAGTTTGTTTATATTGCTTTGGGGAAAATCGTTTGCTCAAGACATTTTCTGTGACTTGAATATATCAATTTATGTGATTCAGTGACTCAAACTTTTCAAAATAGTGATAGATTTCCATTTAGCAAACACTCTGTGTATTAACAGCCATTGGTCTATATGAAGAATTGGTTAAATTTCCCTTTTCTCCCAAGTTTTAAATAGAATTTTTCAATAGACTGATGACTTTTTTCCCAGTCAAACTGAAAATGGCATTTTGGAATCCTTAAAACATAGACTGCTACATCCAGGTTGCTCAGTCACACAAACAGACGATCAAAATGGACTTATTATACAACTTTAAACTCTTCTTGTCTCATAAATGATGGAGAGAGAGATCAGCCATTACCATAGAGGGGTAGACTCAGGAAATCCACAAACTTCCAAGGTCAGACACACTCATCAGTAGCTGCCTAACCCCAGGTCAGCCTGAGGAGTAAATTGTTTTGACAGATCTAGAAAAACAAGGACACTTGCTCCTCTGTGAAGCCTGCAAAGCCACAGGGACTGATAGCGGTGAAGTTCTTAATACCCTGTTTCTCCCTTAATTCAGAACTCCCCACAAGGTGTGTAGACATATGCTAAAATCATGATATAGAGACCATAGATACCAGCCTGAGAGAAGCATACAACCCTTAGAACCATAATAGTGATAGATAACATTTATGCTAAATGCTTACACGTGTGCATGATATCATTTAATTTTTACAACGATCTTCTAAAGTAAATGCTATAATTTTTTACAGTTATAAGGATATTGAGTCAAAAAGAAGGTAGGTTACTTGCCCAAGGTCTCAGAACTAGTAAGATACAGAACCAGATTTTACTCCATTGTCTAAACTGAAGAGGATGAAGCTAAATGTAGTAGGTGTTAGTGCCTTTCCTATACTTCATCACTTCAAGTACTTAATACATATTTATTGTATTAGTCATTGTGTTACAGGCTGTGTCAGAGAGATACAGGTTATCTGTCACTAAATTCTAAACTTCAGTGCATAATGTATATCATTTAGAGCACTACTCTAATAATAGTGGGAGTAATTTTGATATTACTTGATATTATTTGGCCACAGGACACAGGAAATTCTGAACCTTTCCCAGAAAATCCCTTCCTTCCACAAGGTTCCCAAAGGAGTTATACACACAAGGAGAGAAGAATCAAAGTATCACTTTCTTGTGATACTCATGCCCCAAATCCTATAGTACTGAATTCTGGTAAAGTTGGGTCAGAACATGCTCATGACCCAAATCCTACAGTACTGAATTCTGGTAAAGTTGGGTCAGAACATGCAGCTTAAACTTTAATTCTAAACAAAGCTTCTGTCTCCTTTAAACCAGAACTTCAACCTTGGGTTCTCAGACCTTCTGGCCAGCCACATGGCACAAAATCCAAAGCAAGGATCTAGTGTGCATGAGAAGGGAGAAAGATGCATGGCCTGCCTCAAGCTAAAACACACCTAATGATCATTCATGAAGAGAAAAGGAATCAAAAGATATTGAGACACGGCAGCACATGACCACTTAGCACACTGTGACTCCCACCCATCGAAACAAGGTGGAAGAAGTTCTCTGTGATCTGAACAATTGGATGATAATCCCCTCTTCTTGGGTAGAAGAAAGAAAAAGGAAGAAGGAGCAGGGACATTCCCTTGTTAGAAGGAGAGTGTTGAACGTTCTCCTCTCCCTAAGAAGCCTGTGACTAATATAAAAAAAAGTGATGCCCTCACAGTCATCACTGATAAGAAACAAATACTAGGGTAACAAAAACCCAGTGAGTAGCCGTGGGCAGATTAAAATCAATAGCACAGAATCAAGTTTCCTGACCAGTTTCCTATCCTTCTGGGACAAATCAGTTCTAGGTCTTGAGCAAGTTAAATAACTTTGGGGCTTAAGAATCTCATTTTTGAAACTAAAGAATTTTGTAAGCTAATAATGAAGCTCTAGAGAGAGTATGATTTCCCAACTATAAATAAGATAATACCTTGACAACCCATGAACTATAGAGACCCTGAAGTTACACAATAAGCAGGAACCTAGTGCCTCTTTATAGGAAGTTGTTATTGGATCCAAGTTAAGGAAAATGGAAACAGTCTTCCAAGATTTACAAACAGACAAAAGTAATGTAACTAAACGTACATAGACAAAGTCTCAGAGACATCACCATTCTTCGTGTTAAAACTAACTTGACAACTGGCAAAGCGTATTGTTATTCTGTATTGCCAGAGAGATCCTGTGCAGAAGCCTTTGGATCTAAATGCTGAACACATTCTCTAAGCCCAGGGGATAGTTCAAAATTCCCCTTCCCCCTAGCCCTACCCCCAAGAAGGAGAAACACTGAGACAGGTCAAGCATGTTCCATTGCAGAAGGCGGAGCTTCGGGTATTAGAGTAACTTTGCGATTTCTTGCTTCTCTCTCTCTTTCCCATCTATTGTGGGTGTTGTTCGTACCCTGCCAAGATCCCCTTGAGGTTGGTATACCCATGCCCTAGTGGCTGTGAGTACTGACTGCAAAGGCTTCACAGCTGCCCTCTGCTCCAGAGAACTGCCCTTGGCCAAACAGAAGTGAGAGATTCCCTACCCCTCTTTAGGGACAGCCAGGGGCCAATGACTGACTGACCTGGGGTACAAAAGACCAGACCCACCCACTTGCCTCACATTGATAACAACTCTGCAGTGCACTTCTGTCTCAGGGCTTCCCCATGGAACCAGGTGGAAGCTAGTTTCCAGGCTAAACAACTTCCTTGCATAGCTTTCTTTCTTAACCTACACTGCTTCCCTCACCCCTCTTCTTCTGAGGGGGTACCCCATCAGTAAATCACTAAAAAGAATCCTCATCTCAGGCTCTGTGTGTAGGGAACCCAACCTAAGACACATGTATGAGGCCGGTGATATAAGACAGGCTTGGAACCATCGCTAAGATGGGAGTGGAGGCTTCCTTGCTTCAGAAATGTCACCGGACCAGGGTTGTCCAAGGATAGGATGCCTGAGGTTCTGCACCTCTGTGGGGAGGGATTTGTTTCTGGTCAATTCTCAGGCTTCTTTTCATAATCATAGTGAAGATCAAGAAGGCTGAGATCAGGATATGAACTCAAAGAAACAGAGTCAAAAGAGCCATTTGATCTTATGCAAAAAAAAAAAAAAAAAAAAAGGCTTTTATGTGGTTCACCTTAGTTCAACATAAGACACATAGAGATCTGTAGTTCAAATTCTGTCCAGTAGGAAGTAATGTGAATTTATCTACAGGATCCTTGAGTATTAACTCTCCTTGTAATTACTGAACGGAAGAAGTGGCCAAAGTTTGTTATTCAGAGATCAGTTAGAGATCAACTAATACAAAATACTGCTCAACACCAGGCTGCATATGGTGTAATGTGACTTTACACACACGATGCTTGGACCAACTCAGAATGGTTTCTTCTGTTTCAAGCTTGTGATTGGTCTAGTGATATGAAATTAGGCGAGAAAAATCTCATGATTAGAATCCACAGAGAAGCTTAGACTAGGAACAGATAGAGTTAATCTGTGTCCATCTGTTTTTATTTTTCTCCAACCCATTCTGTCAGCCACTACAAAATATTCCCATGTGTTCCAGGGTACTGTTGAACAAGACATCTGGAAACAAGCATCCTTGTTTTTAAACCATGATAACAATAGAGGAATTAGAAAAATTAGGTTAAATGCTTCATTATTCTGTTGGGAAAAATCTCTAGCCAGGGAAACTATGTTAATGTCCAGATTGGAAAGTGTTGTTCTCCTATGTGTCTTGTCCCAGTTCACAGGTCTGATGGGCAAACTTACAAAGGAGGTGGGACGGATGGTAAAAAAGGCAGGACCAGTCAGGTGGCTGTTAGAATCAAAACAGCCGAGCAATGTTCTGAGTTAGGAAAAAGAATCAAGTCAGTGGTTAAGGACCTCCAGGCTGTCGCCAATAAATAGCAAACACTAAAGGAATAAAAAATACCAAAGAGAGAACAATTAAACAAATAAAAACACTCTAATAGAGCACACTTGCATGTACTTAGTTATACATGCAAGATAATTATTCCCTAATCTCAGTTTAAACATAATCATGGAGTCATAGAATTTTAACCAGGGTAGGACTTTTGTGCTTACCGAGGATAACCCTCTCATTTTACACTGAGACCCAGAACGGTGAAGGAATAGCAGCTGATATGAGCACCCGGGGCTCCACCACCCAAGTCAGTACACTGTCCTGTGCTGCAGAATATGACAACTCCCAAAAGAATAGGACCAACCCCAGAGTTAGCTGTGGTCACCAAAGCTGAATTTTAAAACTTTACAGGGGACTTCCCTGGTGGTCCAGTGGTTAAGACTCTGCGCCCTCAATGCAGGGGCCCAGGTTCGACCCCTAGTCAGGGAACTAGATCCTGCATGCTGCAACTAAGACCTGGCACAGCCAAATAAATAAATATTTTAAAAAATAAAAACTTTATAAAACTGTGTTAACAATATCCTTTCTCAATAAAAATTAGTTCAGCACAGAGGTATTAGCTCTGTCTCTGTCATTTCTTCCTTGCAGATCGAGTGGTACTATCATTTTTCTCTGTTGTAACAAAAAATGCAATGATATTTAAGAAAAATTTTTTATTGAATTAAAAGAAATATCACTGTATTGTGAATGCATTGGTATAAATTATCTCCAGATCAAAGCCAGGACACTATGAGACTGGCTACGGCCTGTGAGGACAGAGTACAATTAAAGAGAGCCGTAAAGCAAGTTACCAGCCTGATAATTCTGCTCTCCTTCAGGCCAAGACCAGAAGGGTAACCTAACACTGAACTCCTTAATCTTCACAAGCTTCCAACTGGGAAACAGAGCTCGGCTGGCCCACCTCACTAACATTCTGTGAGGATTCATGTGTTAGAATAATTGCTCCAAATAAAGGCCCACCGTGGAGTCGATGCAGTGCAATTTTGTGCTGGGGGGATGACTGCCAAATACAGAGATGAGGGTGAAATTAAAATTAAACAAAATCCCCCAACTCCGCTAGAGCATCAGCAGCTTTAATTCCGTCCCAACCAAGTGGAAGGCTTGGGCCACCCTGCTGACATCGAATAAAGATGGATTAATTTGTACTTACTCAGGGTTGCCAGGTAACCACCCCTTTTCTCCCCACTCATTAAAAGCCCTCCAGATGTGTAAATTCCCCCTTACAGCTATAGTCTTTCTGCAGCACATTAAGAGTCTCCTTTGTGGATTTTAATGGGGATGAAAGACAAGGCTGCACCTGGGCACCGCTAATGCTCAAAGTACGAGCTTTGGGATTTTCGAAATGGCCAGACACTCACAAGAAGAAAAAGGGCAGATTCCATCATCTTCTGCTTTGGAGACTTGTTCTTGACAACTCCCACTGAAAAGGGTGCATTCCCCTCAAGCTGAAGTCAGCCTGCTACCCTTTGTGAGCAGCATTCCTGAGGTCAAATAAAGGCCAGAAAGAGCCTTTGGGAAACCAATGGTGACGTTCCCCCCAACCCCGCACCTTGCCACCTCTTGCCAAGCCACCTTAAGGTGTTAGATTTAAAGCCTAGCTTGGACTAGTCTGTGGTCATACCAGGAAGGCAGTGTCTGCACAGTAAGGAACCCCTACCTTGCTGGCACTGGAACGTGGCTTTCATTCATTCCAGAGACATTTACAGTGTGCTTACGAGATGCCAGGCTGTGCTAGGTGCCAGGGATTTAGAGGAGAATCAGAAAGTCTATGCCCACCCAGAGCTCAGCCTGTGGCACTGTAACAGCGTTCATTGGCCATTCTGGGTTTCGTTTATTTCCGTTTGCAGCCTGGGAATAAGAACTTTTCCATCTTTTTGCCAGTGTAGGTCTACATTTAGGAACCTTTGTCCCTTTTCTGAGGTTTTATTAGATCTGAATATCCCTATCTTTATGACTAAAAACCTTACTGATGCTGAGAATCATGCAAGTTAGCAGACAAGGCAGGAGTTGGTGCCCTGAGAGGTGGTCAGCCTGGGGCACGTGGACAGTGGGGAGGAAGTAGGGCAGCCATGTTTTCTGCAATGCCCCATGCGTAGGGCTTGATTTCAGAAATCTACCTGGACACTTGCTAGATTAGTCATTAGGTTAATACATGGAAGATAGCAAAAAACAATGCAATCATAAAACGTTATATTTAAAAGAGTCTTAGGTTTGATCTAGCACACACCTCTTTTTATAGAGACGAAAAAACTGGATCAGAGAGAAAGAGTTTTACAAGGTCACACTGGCTGCAGTGAGACCCGGGGATATTGGGTTGTTTGTGTTTTAATGGCATGCTCAGGCCTCTAGCCCAAAGGAGAGATGACGGGAGGATGCCAGAAGCCTGGCAGGCTGGAAGGGGAGGAGGGTGTCTGGATGCTTCTCGGATTGGACCAAACAGATGCTGCCCATTCCAAACACGCTGCCCCAGCAGCCGCCCTTGCTGGAACACCTTCTGTGTCTGTATTATGGTTTTCCAGAGAAACAGAACCAATAAGATTGACTGATTGATTGACTGATTATTAGCTCATACAATTGTGGAGGCTAAGAAGCCCCATCATCTGCAAGCTGGAGACGCAGGGAAGCTGCTGATGTAATTTGAAGGCCTGATTGCTAGGGAGCTAGCGGTGTAGACTCCAGTCTGGGCACGAAGGCCTGACAACCAGAAGCACCAGGACAGGAGAAGATCCATATCCCAGCTCAAGAGTCAGTCTGAGAGCCAGCAATCCTCCCTTCCTTCACTTTTTTGTTACATGCAGACCCTCAGTGGCTTGTGATACCAAGCAGGGCCCTGTGGGTCTCCTGTGCACGAAAGCCTTTCTGTATCCCACATTTCTTTGATTACAGGAAATAGACTTCAATCAGCCTCCATGAACTTCCCTGAGTTCCAACGGGCAGATTCAAGTGGTCGTTAATTAGGGTAGGGTAGGGAAGGGAAGGGACGCGAGACCAGGGAGAAACAAACAGTCAAGAGACACAGTAGTGCAGCCTTAGGGCTGGGTCCTGGTTCCCCCTCAAGGGATACACACAACAATATCTTTGAGCTGTTTTGCAGATACTGAAACCCCCTCCAGGTGGGAGAAGTTAAGTTATTGAGGACAATACGCTGCCCACAAGCACGTAGACCCCAGGCCGGTTGGAACCAGAAGGTTGACGACGTTGACTCCCACTTACCTCACCACCAACCCATCAGAAGAATGTCCACGTGCTAATCACGCCCTCTCTGAACCAGTATTACGGATCTCCTCACTACCCACTCCAGGTTGGGACACACAGTTTTGAGGGCATTAACCCGCTGTGCCCCCCTACGCCTGGCAAAGTAATAAAGCTGTCCTTCCCTACTTCACACAAAACTCTCTCCTAGATTCAGTTCGGCACAAGTGTACAGAGCAGCTGAGCTTTCGGCATCAGTTGTGTGATGCCCACGCACTCTGGGGCGGATAATCTGCTTTCTACCAATTCATATGCTAATCTCTTCCAGAAACACCCTCACAGACATACCCAGAAATGATGTTTAACTACTTATGTGGGCATCCTGTAATACAGTCAAGTTGACACATAAAATCAACTATCACAGTGGCGTAACTCATACCCCCTCTTGCTACAGAAGAAGAAAATGGAACAGGCGGTGGTGGTCTGGGCTCTACTTTTTTTTTTTTTTTTTTTTTTGCGGTACGCGGGCCTCTCACTGTTGTGGCTTCTCCCGTTGTGGAGCACAGGCTCTAGCTCAGCGGCCATGGCTCACGGGCCCAGCCGCTCTGGGGCATGCGAGATCTTCCCGGACCGGGGCACGAACCCGTGTCCCCTGCATCAGCAGGCGGACTCTCAACCACTGCGCCACCAGGGAAGCCCAGCAAATGAATTTTTGAAAAATCACTCCAATTGCTTTCCCAGTAGTAAAATCCCAATAGATTCCATGGCATTACTGTCATCCCTTTGAATGCCTAGGTTAACATTTAAATTGAAAATCAATATAGATTTAAAGTGGTTTCACCACAGACTCCTAAAAAGTTGATCTGTTGTTGAGATCACACTCACATTAGCTGTGGTAAATGGGAGGGAGAAAACACCTAAAGGGGGGGGGTGAAGAGGATATTGGTTTAAGTGGGCAGAGCCTATGCAGTTGATGAGGCCAAAGTTTGTGGAAAAAGTTAAACATAATTTGAACTTGTCTGCTAGGCAGCTTTAAGACAACATGAACTTTTAAAATATTTAATTTAGGTGAGTTGTTAAAAGCTGCTACATATGAGGCTATATCATAAGTAGTTGAGAAAAAAAGTATACCTATGACAGAGGTATAAAAGCTAAGATGAGTCTTCTTAAAAGAGAATTGTAGTTTTGAGGCCTACAGATGGGGACAGAAGGAAAGGATCTGGGCACAAGGTAATTCTTAATTTATCCATCTTTTTATTTTACACAGTTGAGAAGGATCCCATTTGACATATGTTTTCCCTGGCTTGCCCATCTGGCTTTGCTTCATCCTCCTGCGCTTTTTCTTTGATTCCCTAGAATGTACCAAACTCCCAGTTGACTTTGGCCCACGTACACACGTCTTCCTTTTTCCTGAAGACTCTTTTCTAGTATCTTCACTGGCTGACTGCTGTATATCCTTCAGGTCTGATCTTACACAAGTTTGCCAGAGTTCCCACCACTTCTTTTACATCCTCCACACCTTTACTCATCTATACCACCCACCGGGATCCTAAAGGCTTTTGAATGTGAAGCTGAAACTAACCTAGGGGCTAACTCAATGATGTCCAATTGTTCTTTCATTTGCAATTTAGGGAAGATTTGACAGAACCTTTGCTGTATGGTGCTCATCTGATGTGGCTTTTTGACTGAGGCAAAGAAATCCAGAAGCTAGTTTTTTGGCTCTATCGGGATAGTGATCAGCTTCATTTAAACCCAGGAAAATGCTGGGTTCTTCTCTGTCCTTTCTGTTCTGAATAATACAGATATGTACTTAGCATTTTCTGCTTTACCAGTTTCCTCTTAAAGGCTTTTATTAAGTCCTTGTTTGTAGATGACATAGTCCTGGGCACCACTCAAAGAGAATAGATTGGAAATGGCAAAAAAGTAAATAGTTCAGACGTGGAAACCAATCTATCTATCTATCTATCTATCTATCTATCTATCTATCTATCTATCATCTATCTTTACTATACACACACACTTTAATTATATCTATATAAAATAAATGTCTACTTCAGCATAATTCCTGCCCCTAAGTGTAGCAGGTATAACTTTCAGGCCACAGACTCAGGCGCACACACAAAATTTTTTTTGTTTTCCCATAATTCAACTTCTATTCCCAACTCCACTCTCACAGACGGAAGAAACTCAAATTCTGGTGACTCCATTTACTTCAGTTCTGAGTTTTTCAGTTGTCCTAGGTCTGCATCTAAGTTCTAGGTGTCTACAGAGAGCCAAGGTGCCAGGAGAGTGGTGAAGAGAACCTCAGGTCTGATCGTCACCCCTTCGAGTGGGCACCTGCGGAGTCATCTGTATGCTGATGTATCCTCCATTGCCTTGCACATCACTGTTGCCTTTTCCTCGTGCTGCCCTTGATGGGTCCATCAGCTTCCCCTGCCAAGTCTGGCCCCTCCCAGCCACTCTGCCCCACACAGAGTGTGAAGGAGCTCTCTCAGGCTGTCACAGGCTATTCTGCCTGCAGATGCCACCCACAGCCTTCTTTATCCATTTCCCATGCCAGCTGGGCTAGAGGCAGGGTGAACTGCTACACTAACATCTGATAGCTGAAGAACAGTGGAAACAGCCATGAAGTGTCTGAATATATTCTTAAAGGACAGGAAAGATGGCATGTGACATGGGTTGGGTGCAGGTTCTGAGGCTGACAGGAGATAAACCAATAGAAGCGTTGCTGAACGAGGAAAGGACTAAAGTGGGATGTTGAAGAAATGGAAGGAGATGGGCTCTGCTGAAGAATTTTGACAGAGAGGCTAAAAATGCTGTCCAGTGTCCTACAGAGAGAGGAGGAAATATAGCACATGCTATTGTTTCTAGAAATGTTGAAACTTAAATGGACTTGAATATCGTCAAATCATCTGCTGGTCTCAAACACAAGAAAGGGTCCTAGAACTCGGAATGTTTGACTCATTTGCTACTCGTAATATGGAATTCCCATCAGCTCCTTGGTTTAGAGGTTCTAAACCATCCTAGCTACCCAGTTTTTACGTTTGTATTTAGGTAAATATTTTGGAATAAAAAAGATAAGCACCACTTCTTAAGTATTTTTGCTCATTTTCTAAAGTGGTATCTTTTCTGGCTACTAAAATAAAATAACTTCATTGTAGAATATTTGAGAAATACAGAAAAAGCTTAAAGAAGAAAATAAAACCATCTATAATTCCATCACTCAGAGATAACCACCATTAACATTTTGATGTATGTACTTAGTCTTTTTCTCTATATAAAGATGTGAATTTCTTATCACAAAAATGTAGTGGTACCTCACATACTATTTTCTAACCCACTCTTCCCCTTTAATTTATTGTGACCATTTTCCAAATCACTACTATTCTTCTAAAATAATTCTTAATGTTTGCTCCAGATTTAATTATGTACATACACCATAATCCATTAATCTAATTCCCTATGGTTCAACATTTAAGTTGTTTTCAATTTTTTGCTATTACCAAGAGTACAACTTTCTTTTAAAATAGTAAAGAAGAAATTGCTTTGCTATTACTACTACTTTTTTTCTTTTTTTTAGAACAGTACGCAAATTGAAATCAAGTTTACAGTTCAGGGAATGAAAGAACCAGAAAGAGAGGCTTACTTTGGTAAAAGTGATGAGAATTTTTAAAGTCTGTTTAACTGAGGATAAGAAGTTCTAATCATCAGTGGGGGAGATAACTAGCAGTTGGGCTAAGGCTGTAAGAGGAGGGATTATTACAAACAGAAACATAAAGGAAAGTAAGAAGGATTGGAGAACGAGATCATGTAGAATCCAAAGCAGAGGTTTTTAATTGGTTTTTTAAGGAGCAAAATTTTGTTGACTTTAACGGCAAACAAATCAGGTGCTAAAGTCGGTGAAAGGGCGGCAAGGCAATGTGATGCAGACAGCTTCCTGACAAGGACTGTGGCTTCCGTGCTCGCAGCGGTACATTGGGTCTTAGCCTCAAGCCAGTCCAGTGAACACACTGACCTGTGGTATTTACAACATGAAACTGCAGCTAAGCTAAGTATGATAAAAAAGAGTACAATTCTTCAAAATATCGTCTACATCCAAAGTATTTTGGAAAGTCCAATCCTTTGTGACTCATTCGTCCTGCCCCACAAGGAACATTATTTTGAAATGATTTTTAGCACAAAGGATTTTCTCCAAGTTGAAATGGGAACATGAGAGAATGTAAAGTAAAAAAAAAAAAAATGAGGCAGGAAGTGTTTACTCCTTGTTCAGGACATACAGAATTGCTTAGAGAGACCACGGATACCTTCAAAGAAAAGGAACTGGATATGATTCCCCAAGACTCTTCCCTCCTTCTGAGTACAGCCCAAGCAACAGCCCATTATGGAGAGCTCTGACTCTGACTTTCAATTTGTGTCATGATGTTGGAAAAGGCAGTGCCAAGATTTTTTCACTCTTTAGATCTTTGCAGAGAGATGTTTGCAGATGGGCGAATGAAAGTGTTTGTGACATTAAAAGGCAGTGACCTGTCCTGGACTACAGTTTGTATGGCAAGTGACTGGTCTGAATTGGCTTCTACTCAGGCAAGCAAAAGAGAAAGTTGAAAAAGAAGTTCGAGGATTAAGTTTCCATGTGTGTCCCCATTCACAACAGATGGCCTCCACACGGACAAACTTTACGCATTTGGTGATCTCCAGATGGGCAAATAAAATGCCATTTTTGATCTTATTGTAAATTGGGGAGGGGGGTTTATTACATTCTCTCAATCAAACCGAAAAGGAAAATGAATTTTCTCCAGGCAGAGACTTTAAGCTAAAAGAATAAACATTAAGGCTATGAAGGATCCTCCGTATCAATGTATTAGTTTTCACTGAAGCGTAAGGTTTAATTCGCTGTAAGCCTTAAAGAAAAAAATATGAATAATTGTCAAACATTTTTGATAGGTCATACATACGGCATATTCAAGAAAAAAATTAGTATTCAACTTTTGGCAAATCCTATGAGATTCAAAATGTATTGTGGAAATAAGCCCTTTTAATAGTTTCACTGAATATTTGATTTTGTAATTATCTTCATGATTATTTAAAACACACACTTTTAAGATTATCTTTTTCTTCTTCTCTAAGCAGTCAATTTTCCTCTTTATTCCTAAAATATTTCCTTTCCATACAACTAAACCACATTTTACAACTAAAACCACTGCCATATCATCTGGCGCCTCTCTGATATACACAGTACAATAACAACTGACATCTTGTCTTTGATTTGGTGTTTCATTCTGCTTCCCCACCTGAGCCAGTCTCTCCAATATTCTTCTCAATTATGTGACACCCCCCATCACCAACACACACACACACACACACACACCTGAAAGCATCTGATTTTAGTAGCTACCCCATGACTGAAGTCCAGGATCTTGACTGCAGCAATGAAGCTTAAATCACAATTGAGTAAAATAATGTTCTGTACAAACTTCAATTCCAAAAACCAATTGCTCTGCTTTAAAAAATAGTACAATAATAACGTGCACATGTTTTGATTCTATAATTATGTTTAAATGTCATAGACTTTATATTTCACACTAGGACACCCAACAGCCAACACACTTATATGGAAACATTTGATGAATGCTTACATCTTTAATGAAACCAAAATACCTAGCCCTGTGTCAAGCTTAAGGTCAATTTTCAGTGAATAATGATTAAAAAATATTTTTACTGCCTACTAAAATCTTAATTTAAAAAAATGCAGTCATGTCTGACAGCTACAGTGCAGCGTGTAAAAGTGAGGCCCAGATACATTTACCCATGGACAGCCAAGTGAGAAGCAGCGCCACCTACTGGTAATGACTATAGTCTCTGGAATCCAATAGATGGGTTCCCATCCTGGCTCTTAAACATTAGCTTTTACCCTGGGAAGTTCCTAACTCTCCAAGTCTGAGTTTCTAAAGGGATCAAATAGAGAAAATAATAGAAATAATAAAAAATAAACATCAGGTTGTGTGAGGATTAAATAATATGGCACATGTAAAGCCCTTTGTGCATTTTAGCAATACCCCCTCGCACACACACAAAATTATGATTATGTTCAAGATCTATAAAATCCTAGAAGAGAGGGGCTCTGTTTCTGTCATGTTGGACAATGTTGAGCAAAACATCTCTTGGGTACTTTATTATGCCTTTGTTTTACTTTAATGATGAAAATTCTGTTGCCATATTCCCTCATTAACCCTCTACTTCAACTTCATTAAAAGTATAATCTTTCCAATAATTTTTTTTTTTTCGCACCTCCACGATTTCACCCCATTCTCTCACCTACAACACCATTCTCTTTCCCAAAGGTTCTGGGAAGCAGCAAGTCACACAATGGTTTTCTAGTTAGCACCCATTGTGTTAACGGTCACCTGGCTTTAGCATCTGTTACCTTGTCCATCACCAGGACTGATGGGGCTGCTTTGGGTTATCTGTGCCTATATCTCCTTACTTTTTCACCTGGTGGTCTCCTTTCCAGAAGTCACAGCTTCAGCCAAAGAGACCAAGGGTTCCTGGGAGACAAGAAGCATCCTTGATTCTAGGGTGCGGGAAGGAGCATAACCATATATGGCCCTTGCCCATAAGTAGGGAAAGCACTGGAATTTCACCGAGCTGGGTGCCTACCATTACAGCCATGTCACAGGTCACATCCTTGGCACATGACTGGATCTGCAGGCCCTAAGAGACTCAGAATTTCTGCTCTAATTTACTGAGAAGC
Source organism: Monodon monoceros (assembly GCF_005190385.1). Classification (NCBI taxonomy): domain Eukaryota; kingdom Metazoa; phylum Chordata; class Mammalia; order Artiodactyla; family Monodontidae; genus Monodon; species Monodon monoceros. The sequence goes on along the minus strand of NW_021703771.1, from coordinate 18,364,581 downwards.
CACTCTTCTAACTGGTTGTGGGGTATATATCACTACCTGCCTTATCTCCCCCACAAGCTCTATGTTCATCTGAATCTTTTCATTGGCTCTTGCTCTACCATATGCTGGCCACTCTTTACTCCAGCAGAAGAGTTGTCCCCCTGATCATCTGCTAGAAAAAAAGGGCTTTAATTTTAACTTTTAAAACCTTCATTAGTTGAACACAGAACATCTCAAAGAGTCTTGAGAATATTTTAGAAGAAAAATCCCATGGGCGCTCACGGCAGAATGCAGTAGTGGAAGAGGCACAAATTTGGAGTCTTACAAACTCTGTGAGATCTGCACCTATTCCGTCACCTGTGAAAGGAAGGTTAGCATACTTAGGGTGCAGGGAGTGAAACAATGCAAGTATGTAAAGTACCTGCTGTTGTCCGTGAGACCTTCATTAGGACCCAATTAATCTTCCACACCTCCTCCCTGCCTGCTCTACATCTTCCCTCGGAGTTACAGTCTAGCAAGTGGAAAGACAGTCATACATGTCAAGCATCTCCCTGGAACATATATTCTTGGCTCAGAGATCAAGTTTACCTGTATATGCCGGGATGAGGAAGCTGTCAGCACTTGAAGCAAAGATAATATGGGTTCATTCTCCTGAAGCAAATTCCAGCTAAGCTGAAACATTACACCATGACTGTCTTCTTGAGAAAGGTGTTCTTCTTTTCTTTGTAGGTCTGATAAATGAGTAAATTCTGAGAATTTTTAACCATTTTTAAAATTTGAGTATAGTTGATTTACAATGTTGTGTTAGTTTCAGATATACAGCAAAGTGATTCAGTTATATATATATATATATATATATATATATATATACTTCTTCAAATTCTTTTCCATTACAGGTTATTAAAAAATATTGAATATAGTTCCCTGTGCTATACAGTAGGACCTTGCTGTTTATTTTATATATAGTAGTGTGTATATGTTAATCCCAACCTCTTAATTTATCTCTCCTCCCCACACCCCTGCCCCGCTATCCCCTTTTGTAAGCATAAGTTAGTTTTCTATGTCTGTGAGTCTATTTCTGTTTTGTAAATAAGTTCCTTTAATCATTCTTTTTTTAGATTCCACATGTAAGTGATATCATATGGTATTTGTCTTTCTCTTTCTGACTTACTTCACTTAATATGACAATCTCTAGGTCCATCCATGTTGCTGCAAATGGCACTATTTCATTCTTGTTATGGCTGAGTAATATTCCATTACATATATGTACCACATCTTCTTTATACATTCATCTGTCGATGGACATTTAGTTTCCATGTCTTGATTATTGTAAACAGTGCTGCTATAAACATTGGGGTGCATGTATCTTTTCGAGTTAGAGTCTTCTCTGGATATATGCCCAGGAGTGGGAATACAGGATCATATGGTAGTTCTATTTTTAGTTTTTTAAGGAACCTCCATACTGTTCTCTATAGTGGCTGCACCAATTTACATTCCCATCAACAGTATAGGACTGAGCATTTTATAAGATGAGTTGAAATAGACTTATGAGGAACTGCAAGGAACTTCAAGCACAGCATTAGCGTGTCAGAAGACGGCAGAATAACTGAGGGGTGCACTTCATCCCAAGGATTGTAGATGGCTTCTTCTCTTTTCTGACTGTTATAACAAAGCACCATAGGCTGGATTGGCTTTTAAACAACAGAAATTTATTTCTCACAGCTCTGGAATCTGAAAGTTCAAGATCAGGGTGCCAGACCGCTGACTTCCTTTTGTATCTTCACACGGCAGAAAGAGAGTGAGCTACCTCTTTGGCCACTTCTTATAAGGGCACTTATCACATTCGCAAGGGCTCCACTCTCATGACCTAATTACCTCCCAAAGGCCTCGCCTCCAAATGCCATCACATTGGGATTAACATTTCAACATATGAATTTTGAAATGGGGGGGACACCAGTCTTCAGTCCATTGCAGGTTGGGTTTCTTTCCTCTTTCTCTTGTGCTTTCACCTTTATCCTCTGATGCTGCATCCATGTGGCCCTCACTTCATGAAAGCATATGACAGGTTTGGGTTCTAATTTTATGCCATACAGCCTGCCTCACACCTTGTTTTCCTTTTTTGTTGGCATCTAAAAATGGCTTATTATTACCCTTTCTTTTCATGCCCCCAAATGGGCTCATTTTATCCTTAGTAAATATCTCACCCTGAGCACCTTTCCCACAAAGCCAAACTCTGAATGCTGCATATTAACAGTTTCACAGCATCTTTCTCTTCTACTTGGTTTGGCTTGATGGTCAGAAGAGATGACTTTATGGAAGGTAAGGGGGCTTTTTGTATAAAAACTTGCAGTGTGTGGGCTTTCCTGGTGGCGCGGTGGTTTGGGAGTCCACCTGCTGATGCAGGGGACACGGGTTCGTGCCCCGGTCCGGGAGGATCCCACATGCCGCGGAGTGGCTAGGCCTGTGAGCCACGGTCGCTGAGCCTGTGCGTCCAGAGCCTGTGCTCTGCAATGGGAGAGGCCACAGCAGTGAGAGGCCCGTGTACCGCAAAAAACAAACAAACAAACAACAACAAAAAAAACTTGCAGTGTGTTTCTCTCTGTCACTGTCTCATTTCTCTCTAGTTATGGACGTTCATAGTGATTGACAGTTCTGCAAACTCTTGCTTCGTGCCAAACTTGCTCCTGATTCTCTAGAAGTCTCAGATGGAGAAACAATCAACTTCTCATAGGTGTATCTGAACACTTCACCCTGTGGCCTAGAATTTCTATATTTAAAAAGGAGCAAACTTTTTTTTAAATGAAATTGGATTACAAACTCAAAATATTGTCCTCTAGTGGTAACCTCTACTATTCCCTGATACCCACAGATAACACTCAAATGGGTTTCCCTGTAAGTTAAATATATTAGGTTTAATATACTTAAATATATAGTGCAGACCTTTAGGTTTTGGAAGGAAAAAACTTATGGTTCTTGGCAATTTTTCTTTCTCTGCAAAAATGACTGTGGAACCATCTTTGGATTCCTTAGTCTTAGAGACATACATATGCTAAGTTGATAATCTCATGATTTCTCCATATAACACGTGATTTGTTCTAGAACCTTAGCTCTGAATGCATGCTTCTGTGAATTAAAATGCCAAACTATTAATCAGCTTTTATGATCAAGAGAAAAACAAATAGATTATTATTATATTTTTAACAATATACTAAAAGTGAAAGATGATCTTGTAGACTCTGTGGTCTGGTCTCAGCCAATGCAATCATGCCAGGAGTTCCCTGTAAAAGTAATTAGGGAGGTTGAAAAAGTGAGCGCTTCCCAGATGTGATCTTACCAGTGGCCTTAATATATGACATCAATGAGTTAAATGAGGAAACTACCAGAGGCTGAACAGCTAGGTTTTAAGTTTCAGATGAAGTTTTTGCTTGTGCTCACCTCAGGAAATGAATATTGCATTCATAAATGGTCGTTCTTATCCAGGAGATGAACCATAGCAGTTTCGTTTAGCCCTAGAGTATTAAATTTCTCTAACACTTTGCCACATTAGACTATGTTTTCCAACTGAATGTGATGATGCTATATTGGAAGGAAAAAATCGTTAGCCAAGTGACATTCCATAAAAAGCCATAAAAGTTTATGATGCCCATAGTAGGATAATTGCCACGACAGGAATTGAATACTTCCTTATGGGTAATATTTGATAAGAAATGGCATGTATAACAATCATAACATTTCAATCGATCAATGATGGCTACTTCAGAATGCATTTATTTTACTGTTTCCACGATGGACTTTACAGTGCCAGAATTGTTTCTGCTCCACTAGATAGATGAGAAAAAGGACAATATTCCTTTTCTTCCTGCATTTATTTTCTATCGTAATCATTTGTCTGTGCATTTTTATCCTCCCCCCAGCGACTAGAATGTTTCACCACAAGCTGTTGACAAATGATTTGTTGAAAGCCAAAGCTAGTAGACAGCAATGTTTTCGTTTTCTTCTTGAGTCGGCATTCTTCTGCCTCAAGTCCTTTTGCAATATTAATTAAATAATTCATAGACAGTGTCCTTTCTCCCAGTTTCCAGATACTCTAAACCTCACACCTGTTTTTCTTTGGGTTTGTGCTCTCTCAGCTTATAAATCTTCCCATATTTCCCAGTATAGCTTCTTATGAAATGACACTTTTCTCCCCACAGCACAAACTTTGACCCAACTGTTTTCAATAGTGGCAGTCAAGCCTGAAGCTGTCAGTCAAAGAACAGCTTATCAGTCTGAGCTTTTCCTTTTTAAGCTTTTACTCAGTGACTTTTGAGACCCGTCAACACCCAGTTGATTTTAGCCCTAACAATAAAGTCACACTCTGTCTCCCACATAGAAGCTTTAAGATTAAATTCTGATGTCATAGACGTCATATTTACATAGTTAAAACTCATAACGAGCAACCCACAGGCAATAGGATGTAATAACCGTGCAACAGAGCCATTTCCTGTCCCCCTTTTTTCTCTCACTCTATGTTTTGTGCAGTTTATTGGATGTGAATGTTATGAAAATGAAAATCGTCTGGGAGAAACCTGCTGGCCAGGTCTGAGGTTTAGAAGAATTCCACTGGATGAGTACATTGAGTTGTAAAGGCGTGGCCACCTCTTACATTATAAAACAGAAACCCTTTCAACATTCTTTCATTTCCAGGAAAAGGAGAGATGGGAGGCCACCGTTACAGGCTCGAACAGCAGACTTTTAACAGCTTTAATCCTTCTACTATTAAAGGAAAACAACCAACTTAGAGTCAAAAACTGTGAAACACCAGGAGTTTTACAGTTTTCATTTTTAAACACAAAGCACCTCCTTCAAATGCCCTGCGAGGTGAACTTCCACCGTGGATGAGCTGTCACGGTGAAATCTGCCCTGGCACTTGAAATGGCTGATTTAGAGGAGTTAAGCATTTTCCTGGCAATCACTTTAGAGCGAGAAATGTGCGTATCATGTTAAAGCGGGAAAATGAAAGACACTGTCCCTGATTGAAGTCTCCATCCCATCAAAAGATTAGGCTCCAAGTAGAAATACCGACAAGAAAATAAGGCTCTGATGGAAGCATATGATAAACCATGATGTGGACACTTTTTGTAGTTTCATTATTTAAAGAGAAGCAGAATGAAATCATTCTCTTAATAGTGTTACTTTGGAAAAGCTTCTGTCTAAATAAAGCCTAGGGACTTCCCTGGCAGGCCAGTGGTTAAGACTTTGTCTTCCAATGCAGGGGGTGCAGGTTCAATCCCTGGTCAGGGAGCTAAGATCCCACATGCCTCGGAGCCAAAAAAACAAAACATAAAGCAGCAGCAATGGTGTAACAGATTCAATAAAGACTTTAAAAATGGTCCACATCAAAAAATAAATAAATAAACAAATAAAGCCTAAAATGCCATTTTGAAATAAGGTCTTATTCCTTCTGGGGCTGATCTTTCTTACCAGTCATGTGAAAAGATGTACACTGAAATTTAACAGTCAGATTTGACCAATATTTTAGAACACATCTGCCTTGACTTTCTGTAATACATGAAAAGCACAGTCATATTCCTCATATGAAATAATATTAAGAAAAATTCAATGGAATTAATATTCTCTCATGGCTATAATTCTATCTCAAAACAAATAGAGAAAAGGACTATAACAGCATTTTTCATAGAGTCCCAAATTCCATAGTCTCCATACAAAAACTAGGTTCTTTTAATAGTTTTTTCTTGCTCAAATTATGTAGGAAGCTAATTTTTGGACTCACAGGTATTGTTTCAGCAAATAAAATAGAATTCCTAGAAGTACATAAGTCTTTTGTACGTTCCCAGAAATAGAAATAGTTTTTTTGTCAGTAAAAGATGTATTTACACACTTCCCCATCCCCTCTGTCTCATGCACACACATGCACATGTCTACACCACATAGTCATGGAATGACTGAGAAAACTCAGGAGAGGACTCCTGCATCTGGACCTAAGTGCTTTCTCCTCCCTGGCCCACCCCTAGGCCCGAGGTTCTGCTAACAGAATCCATCTCTCGTTGTTAGGCATTTTGCCTTAATAATTCTCAATTCAAAAGAAAATACTCCTAAAGTAGGAGTTTGTGGAGCCCCTGAACACCCCCCCCAAAGACCTAACACACTGGGCTCATGTTGGTTGCTGGTGCCATTGAGAAAGAGTTTACATTTCATTGGAGAAACAGTCATCGCACACCCTTGAGTGTGCCGTTTTAGGCACTGTGGGGAATGCCGGGATGACATTCTCTTACCTTCTGGGAAGCAAAACACAGGTAGATGCTGTCAAGGAGAAGGCGAGAGAGAGAAGGGAAGTTTACAGTACAAGGGGCAGAGGAAGAGAAGCCAAGAAGGGAATTAAAATGGGAAACCAGAAAATGCCGAAAGCATATTTCCTCTTTTACAGTTTTGTGTAGTGTAACCAAAGAGCTAAAACATTGCAATAATTTGTCACGTCTGTATTCTAGGTCCCCTTTTGCAGGCCAGAGAGACTTTCAGAATAAGAAAAAAATCAGCTGTGCCCATGAATTTTTTAATTGCAAAATATCTGACATTTTAACCCAACTATTTGTCTACATGAGTAAAAGAATACTATTAAGGATTCTATAGAATTGTAAACTTTTGCATAAGGTTTTATGAAACTTCAGTTATTAATAAAATTGCTATGGAAACATGAAACCAAGACATACCTCCGTATGAAAAAACATAACCCCTTTGTCTCTGCCTGATTCTTCCACTTGTGTGTGAAAGTAAACTACCGCTGGAAGAAGTGCAAAACAGCTTCTCAGAACTGTAAACCCTGTTGAGGGTAAGACACTTAGAAAAAGGATGATTTGTCAAAGATTACTAGTCTCTTTCAGCTGGTATCAAATGTAAGGGCTAGATTCAACTCCTGGAGTCTTCGATAGCAATTACAGATGGAATGACTTTCAAACAATTTGGAGTTTGTGTTTAATTCAGAACAGCACGTGACATCTTGGACAGATCCCAATATGCTCATGAAATTTCAAACGGAGTTGGAAATCTCATGAAATAAGTCAAAGATATCACCCTTTACGAGGTATGACTGACTATAAAGTAATAGAACTGCTTTTGAAACCAACATTGCAGAACCTACACGTGCACGTTGAGTGTTGCCCCTTTAAAAACCATCATGTGGGAGTCTCTGCATCCATTCAGTTGTTGATGTCAGAACCTGAGTCACCTTCTTTCCCATCTTCCCCCTGCCTCTTCCTTGGAGTGTAAATTTGAAATCTGAAAATGGATGAAGCTGTGCAGCCTCAGTTCTTGTGATTAGAGTGAGTAATTAAACTGAGGGCTAGAATTCAATGGGGCCGTAAATAAATGAAACTTGTTAGGAAATATTGCATTGTAATATGTAATACAAATAGCTAACACTTGCATTCTCACTATGTGCCAGACTCTGTTCTAAGCATGTGACACCCATGATTTGTTTTCATGTTTATTTTAAAAAAATTTTATTGATGACACCTATGATTTTATAGCATGCCCACACTAATCCCTTGATACAGGTCATACCGTCACCATTTTAAAGTGATGGAAACTGAAGCACAGAGAGGGAAAACAAAAAGCACAAGCCCACACAGCTAGTAAGTGGCAGAGTCAAGGATTCCAGCCTAGGAACTCAGTATCTCCAAAGCCCTTGCTTTTAACCACCATGCTCTACAGCAGTGGTCCCCAACCTTTTTGGCACCAGGGACCGGTTTCGTGGAAGACAATTTTTCCACGGACGGGGGTAGGCGGGCGGTTCAGGCAGTAATGCCAGCGATGGGGGGCGGGGGAGTGGCAGATGAAGCTTCGCTTGCTTGCCCACCGCTCACCTCCTGCTGTGCAGCCTGGTTCTCAACAGGCCGGTACTGGTCCACGGCCCGGGGGACTGGGGACCCCTGCTCTACAGTCTTCCCTCAGTATCCGAGGGGGATTGGTCCCAGGGGCCCCCGCAGATACCAAAATTCACAGATGCTCAAATCCCTTATATAAAATGGCATAGGACAGTCTGCCCTTTCTATCTGTGGATGTGAACTGCACGGATAAGAAGGCAAATGTATTAACTCCAAGAGAGGTACTAAAGAGAAGCCCTGATTGAGCTCTGGTGCAGTGCCATGGGCTGTTGGACTTATTAAGAACATTTCCTCATTATCAACTCTAAACATTCATGATGTAATAATGTGCAGTTATTCCTCGGCTTGGGTTTGAATGTTTTTGGCCAGCTTGCAGGATCCTATCACACAACGAGTGACTGCGCCTCACTGACCTCCCGCAAGTCCATTTCAGTACAACTTTGCATCAGTTGTGGAGAAAAGTTTACACCGTGATGCACTCTGAATTTGGGGATCTGAAAATTCTCAAGATACAGTGTTTGCAAATGCCAGACTCTCTTACAGGTATAAACTTCCGTAATGGCTACTTTCAAGGACGGCACTGACTCGGATGTCATAAATTCAGGGTGCTTGGAAATATTCAGGAGAATGAGGGATCTTGGCACTGGCAAGCACGTTTGTTAGGTGCCTCAGGTCTTAGGCCAGGCGAGCAGAGGAACAGTATGATATGCCAGTGGGACCGCAGACTTCGTAATCAACCAGACCTAGGCACAGATCTAGAATTTTCCACTTATCAGATATGTGACTTTGGGTAACTTGGTTCACTTCTCTGAGCCTCAGTTCCTGGTAGCATTGGGCGCCAATGCTCACAGGTGTGAGGATTAAATAAAATACAATCAGTCTAATTTTGCATGGCACAATCTGTAGCAATATACCTTCCATGAATAATGCTTTCTGCCTTTTTCAGGACTATACTTGGACTCTCCAATTGAAAACAAATTACCCTCCAAATCATTGACTCCGCTTTCTGAGTGTTTAGGACTGTCATTGCCATACTATAATTTAGAGGCATTGGGGAAGGTTATTTTTACGGGTCTTGTTCGATTCACCCCTGCTATTTTATTTGTCTTGAGTTTAGTGCCTGCTGCAGGCACCAACTGGGTTCCAACTGATAGAGACAGCACGTGGGGGGGAGGAGGGGCTGACAAAGGGCTTGCAGCTGTTGAGAGAGCAAATGGATTAGGCAGCCAAGTCCACAAGCATCTGGTAAAACTGACACTTTTTTTTTCACAATATTGACGTTTCTATCATAAATGATAATTCCCAGCTTTCTTTTAAATATATTTGGAAACAGTTTTGTTTTTCTTTGGTTTTGGGTTTTTTTTTTTAGTGGTGGGAGTGAGGGTGGTGCGAAGATAAGGGTAGTTCTCTGTCTGATTATCCCCTTCTTCAGAGGAAGAGCCTTTCTCTGGGCACAGCAGAGGTCAAAGAAGTCGCGTGTGTGTGTCTGTGTGTCTGTGTCTGTAGCACAGAGAGGGCATGAGGGAAGACAGGGGCCCAGGGAGGCTTGGAAAGCTCACTAGGGTGAATCTTGGGGAGAACAACAGAAATTTTACTAGTGAGAGGTGTGCATCAAGATTATCAATCAGATATCATGGCTCATCAAACATCATCAACAGATGTCCTAGGATGTCCCTGAATTTGCACTGTCAAACGTTGCCTGGTCCTCCTTTCCTCATATACACCAAGTACCACCTTGGCCTTGAGGGGTGATTCCAGGTAGAGAGACATGGAAGGAAGTGGTGCCTCCAACAAGGATCATCCCACTTCTAAAGATCCCTTAGGAGGTGTTTGCAGGGACAACAGAGGGGTGATCTTGTCCACCCCAAAGATACCCAAAGGTTCAAAACCCAGGACCATCTGAAAGCAAAGCAAGACTTAGGCCTGGCCCAGGATTTATCTGGTCTAATGATGCTCCCCATTCCAGAAATAGCTCAGTGATGGCTTACTATTGCTCACAATAATTCATTCAGTAAACATTTACTAAACACCTGTGGTCTGCTATTAGTGTGGTTAGAAATTAGGAAATAATCACAAAACAAACAAATACCTCTGCCCTCCTGGAGGTGCTACCGGCTGTGCAGATATCATGCCTTTAGATGTTGCTTTGAAAACCTAAATTTAAAAGAGAGCAATAAAGGAAATGAGCCTCCTCTTTGACGGCATCCCAATTCGCAATGTCCTCTGGGCTGCTTTTGCCAATGAAAGTGCATAACAACTATCTTGGGTTTGTTTGGTGACTGTAATTTCATGTTTGTCACTTGTTTTATTGTGTACATTCAAAAGGAAGAGAGAAGATATACATGATAATCATTTCCATGTAACTGATTTTTACTTCCAGCTGGTAAATGCAGGAAGCAGTGCAGGGGTGATCTCTGCTTTCTGTATCTTGACATGCAAAAGGCTCCCCTGATACTCTACATTCAAACTGATGAGGAAAATGGAAATCTCTAATGAAGCTTAATTAATGAATAAAAACTGCTTCGATGGTTTACTTTAAAAAAACAAACAAAAAACCCTTGTGGTAGAGAGAAATAATAAACAAGCTAAATAAATAAAATATATAGCATAATAGATGATAGTAAGTGCAAGAAAGGGGAATGAAAGTGAGAGTGAAAGAAGCAGTTTCAACAAAAAGTAGGGGAGGAAGCCGCAGGCAGCTCGGGGAAGAGGCTCGTCCAGGTGCAGGGCTGGGGCAGGACAGCAGAAAGAAGGGGACAGTGGTAAATGAGGTCGGCAGGGACACAAGCTAAGAAAGGCCCTCCGGACTTTTACTCTGTATGATGGAAACAGAGCACCTACGACTATTCCAGGCACTGAACGGGCTCTTTTCTTACCGCTATTCTCTCTAGTGCTATTGAACAGACAGAATTCGCTCCTTACTCAGACAAGGCAAGAGGAGCGGACAACTAACAATTAGGCCAAGGTCAGACTGCTACAAAACGGGAGAGCCAAGGACACAAACCTGAGACCACGCCGGCGGAGCTTGAAGCCACGCCTCCTGCAGGTAAGAATTGGAAGGCCTTCCAATAGGGTGCCACCTGCCGTATTGCAGGGCGGCCGAAAAGCAGTCCTGTGTGGAAGAGTTGTCAGAAAGTGTTGTCGTAAAATATTTACATCCCTCTTAGACCCCAGTGCCAGCTGCTCTGAAGCTCCCTGAAGTATTCAGTTTCTGAGGCGGTATGTGTGAAACGCTTGAAGCATTTTTGAAAGTACTTGATTTCAGAGCCCCACCCCCAGTCAACTGAACTAGAAAATTACAGTTCCCAAATCTTCTGATGCTGAAACTGTTTTTTTCCTAGAACACCTCGTAGATACGTGAAGAGGAGGCATTCTGGAAATGAAACCACAACTACAAATCTTGGGATGTGCAGACTTAGATGCCAACAAATTAAAGGACAAAAAAAAAGCCTGACCTGTGGCTTGGTTGGTTGCAAACATAATTGACTCACTTTTTATTTTTACATTTTGGGGTCATAGCTATTGAGTGCTCAGTAAATGTGCTTGGCCGACAGGTTCTGAAATAACCTTTTTTGAGCTCCACTTACTATTTTAATAAATACAACACTCTACCTGTTAAAAACAAAAATCTGACGCCAAGGAAAACAATTGATATAAACTGCTAGAAAGTTTTCAGTTTCTTCCGTGCCTGTAATTTCACCATATTTATAACAGAGAAGTAAATTCTGCTTTCTCAAGAACTAATAGAATAATCTCCAGCAATTGTTTTAAAAATCCAGATTAACAGACGTCTCTACATTTCCTGACCAAAAATGTCTCATTTTTATAGTGACCGTGAGTTGGTTTTGCTTTCTGGATTACTGAAATGTTTGTTTACTTCAAGTGGAATTATTTAAAAGATTTTGCTACCACATGTAAGTAACTTGCTATTATTGTTCAGATGGGGGGAGGGGGTACGAGCAGAGCTTTGATTGTTGAGGTTGTGGAAGATCCTGAGGACGTGTGTGCCCTGGAGCTGTCATAACTCTCAGGTCCCTCCTTCTACTTGTTCTGCTGCTCAGTGGCCCAAGGATAAATGAATAATCTCTAAAAATAGACCAAGTCGTACCAATCCACTATGGCAAAAGAGCAGTTCTTTTGGGTTTTTTTTTTGTTCGTTTGCTTGTTGTACATGTTTGTTGCTGTCAGATCACACTGCAATGCTTGAAACAGAGCAAACATTACAAAAATCCCTGCTCATTAAAGATCAATGAATATTCACTTTTCAAAAATCACTTCCAGAGAACATCACCCACTTAAAATTGTTTTAAGTACTTTAATGCAGAAATGGTTGAAATTAAAGTGACACTTTTTTGCTAGCTGAAGGAGTGTTAGTTTATAGAAATTATTTTAGTAAAGTAGTCATAAAAGCCACGGTCTGAAACACCAACAGTCTTAAGTATGTGTTACAGGTTAGTGGCACTCAAAATGCACAGCCCTTCTTCCCTTGCAGTGAGGCAGGGCATATGCCTGGTTCTGGTAGATGAATTGGGAGTGGAAGACTTGAATTGTCCAGGAAAGTGCTCCAGCATTTTCTCTTGCTCTGCAGCAATCACAGAGCAGGTGGAGGTGATGGAGCCCTGAGACTGAGATAACTGGATTCCTGGGTGACTGCATGGAGGACAATTGCCCTGACAAGGCAATCAGACTTGCAGTAGACTTTACACAAATGAAAAATAAAACTTGTGTTGTATTAAGCAAGTGAGATTTGGGTGCTATTTGTTATTGCACCATAACCTAACCCAGCCTGACTAATACAGTGTGGACTAGATAAATATGCTTAACAATGGTAGCATGCCAACATCACAATAACGTCATTAGAGAGAATTCACCAACAGACATTCTGTGCATTTGGGCCCTACCCACTCCCCCTTTTTTGGGTAACTTTTGTTTGTATCCATGTATTATGGCCAAACATGTACAGTATTTTTTTTAAATTGTCATCTCCAAACGGGGTTCAAGATACCTGTATTAGAGCTACAAAAATGTTAAATCCTTCCAGTCTCTTACTCCTGATCCCCCACATCATTACTATTCTATTTCTTCTCCATGTTCATAGAGCAGTCTCATTCCACAGCATTTTCAGTGGTTAAGAGCACAGGCTTTAGAATCGAGTAGACCCGGGTTAAAGCCACTTACTAGCTATTTCAGTGCTTCCATTTCCTCAGTGCAGAACTATGATGATTGGAGAAACTTCCTCATGAGTTTTCAGTTTTGTTTTTGTTTTAAGATAAACAAGACAAATGCAAATAAAGCATTAGCACAGTGCCTGAATAAATGGTTCTTTGAGTTATTTAAAGAGGAAGAAAACTAATATTTGCTGGACAGATTTTACTGTTTTTACATGAATTATCTCACCTAAAACTCACAACAGCCCTGCAAGGCTGGTATCATCCCCACTTTATAAATAAGGCAATGAAGACTCTGAGAAGTTAAGGAATTTGTCCAAGCTCACAAAACCAGTCACTGAACGAGCTGTGAGTGGGGTCATGTCTGTCAGGGGCCAGGCTGACTGCTCCTTTCACTGCCAGGCTGTCTTTCCTCACAGTGACATGGAGTTGGAAAGGAACATTTTCTGGGCACATGTTTTTAAAAAGCATTAAGAGGCAACAAACTAAAAATTGTTAAAAATCTACCCATAATGACTAGACAGTTGTTTAAAACAAATATTTATATTATCCACTAAAAATATTTTTAATTATTTTCAAAAATAAATTGTTTATATAATCAAGTCAAGTTTACTGGTGTTTCCTGTTCCTTTAATTCCTTAGCTCCTCAATCAAGCTCCTGTCAGTAAAGACTGTACCTTTTGTCATAAAAGTGGTTAAAGCCATTGGGGAAATTAATTAAATCAGTGGAACTGACATTTTTCTCTTTAGGCATATCACTTATTAAATACAATCTTTAAAAAAAATTTCTAGTAAAAGTCTTTTATTGGAAATATGAAGCAGTTACAAAGAAGTACCTCCTTTATTTGTATTTCTTCCTTCTGTAGGTGTTATAGTTTGTTTTTCTAGGTTTCTTAGGGGGCCTCTCCCATCATCTAGAGAACCCATTTAATAATGAACTATAACCTTCAAAGATTTCCCCATGTAGATCGCCAGCAACCAATATATAAGAAAAATCAACTACCTAAGGGAAGGATGTGACTTTGAATTTTGAATGTGTTTGGTTTTGAATTACCTCCGCCTCTGCCTGTGTCCTCATTTTTAAAACACACCTGATCAGCGTGAATTATTCCTGAAATGGCAAAACAAACAGCACCTCCACGTACGTATTCCAACTGCAACTAAAGAGCTGCTAATTGTGATTTGAGGTAATTTTTTTAATGGCCAGTCCTGGCAATTTTTTATGAGTCCCAAATGAATTTCAGTCTGAAAGCGTTTGGAAATCAAGGTGATAAACAATATGTCTAACTGCCATGTTCATATTTTACACACCCTTAAATTTGGGGTTTCGTATAATAAAAATTTTATTTTTAAATAAATAATTGACCCCAAGGCCACTGCCAGTGCCAATGACATCCTTCTTGGAAGAAAAGCATAGTACCTGGGCTGCCGAAGTGGTGCCTGTGGATCTTTCTCAACTTCTTGCTGAGACCTGCTCCTTTCCCTGAACCAGGAAAATAAATACAGAATGTACCTGAGCAACAAAGCTTTACTTTGTTTCTTTCCATAAGTGGTACATATATTTTAGCTTTCAAAATAATCTCGTTTTTGGAGCAAAAACCATCTCCCTTTGAACTTTATGACCTCCTTTAAAAGGCTTGATTGTCAAACTAAAGGTTAGTTAATGTCTTGGCTTCAATAAAACTTGATTAAAGCTGAAACACATAATAGTTACGAAATCATATGAAACAGAAAAATGACATTGGATTTTTTAACCTAAATCTCAGCAAATATCTGGAAAGTAGGATTTTCTAGAAAAAGCCAAATAGTAGTTATTCTTTATGCAATATATTTAAATTGTTTTGTAATTTCCCTGCCCCAGAAGAAAAATTACTTTTAAGTTAAAAAAAAAATAGGGGCTAAAGGATATAGTATATGTGCGTTATTGCTAAAAAAACTTAAGGGACCAACTTTTGTAAAAAATTTCTGTTAAATAAACCATTTTGAACTTATCCCTAAAAAGGTATTATAAATGCCTATACTGTACAAGTAAGTGCTATATTATCTTGGAAGTTAAAACCCAAAATTTAATTGGGAACTAAATAAAGAGCTGAGACTATTTTTTTTTTTTGGTTTAATGAACCTACTTAAAGTTTAGAAAAATGCATCCAATGAAAAACAACCCTCAATTTAAGCTGCAACACGAAACACCCACAGACCTCAGGAAATCACCAGGCTCTTTCACCTTGACCTTTGGCCTCTCACACATTCTAACATTTAGCTCTCTTCCTTCTGCCCATCTGCTTGAACCATTAGTAAAGTTCTTTTGCAACAGCTTGCACAAGTAAGCCAGCTGTCATCGAGCACATTTAAATTCTGCCTCTTAGTTTCCACCGAGTCATGCGTTTGCCCACAGGTCTCATTAAATACAAGGAAGGGCAGTCGTGCAGTTTCCAAATGCTGTGAGGGAACAGACTGTCTACATAACAGGGTGGTCCAAAGGCCCTTAGACTACTTTGCTTGCTTCCTTTTTTTTCTTTTCAATCTATAGCCGAATTGTCTCTAGAGATACAAGGCAAATGGAAAATATATGCAAGGTGATCTATAGCCAAAATGTTGGACAGGTACATTAACAAAAGAAAAAAAAAGGAATCTTTCCTTTAAGAATTGGCTCTTATAAAAAGAAAGAATTAAAAACCTCTTGCACAAACTCCCATTGTTTGATTTGATTTAGGAAAGAAATGACTCATTCATGATAATTTCCTGATCTCACCACCAAGGGCCCAATAGAGGAGGAAATTCAAGAAAATGGTTAGATGTAAAGTCGCAATAGTCACACCTACTGTTCAAAGGTTAATTGAGCTGTCTTTAGTAAAGCCCCCAAATGCATCCACTTTCATACTGTGGAAATTGTTAAAATACTGGACTTCCAAGTGAACAGGATACGAAATAGAAAGGTCCATTCTAAGGGTAAGACCAGGAAGCAATTAACACCAGGTAAATCAGGCAGATTAGAATGGATATCAGGGTGTTCGGGGTTCCATTTTTCATAGGTGCAGCATAGATATTTTGACTGGTCTCCTAAATGCCTTCCATTTTCACTGCCATCAGTCTGCTGAGACCTAGGTCAGACTGCACCATCAATCGTGATGAATACTAACCAGGGCACACGCTGCTAAAGCCAGCCCATCAACAGAATGATCAGAAGCACAAATTAAGTAACCAGCCTAAGAGGTCTCACTTGTGCATCACTGGAATGGCTGATGGATTTTCATCTGAACCAATATTGTCTATTCCAAAGGTGAAATTAACAGGGGTGTTTCCCAGGTCTCTCCGAATTAGATACAGCTCTGATGGTTCAAGTCACATATCTTGAGCTTTCTCTGCTTTTGCTCTCCCCCCTGCCCATTCTTTTCAGGCACACTCATGCACATACTGCCCACCTGATCACCAGGTACTACAGCATAATGTGTCATTAGTGTTTTCATAGGGAAAGTTATTTCACCTAGAAATCCCCTCTGTGCTAGACACACATTTTAATTCAAACTTGGTTTGCAGTTGTTTATTTTTGTATATTATTTTTCTGGATTGCTTTGGGGACAACTTTTCAAGGGGAATTTTTTAGAATATTCAAGATTCGTGGGCAAGGGGGACCGCCTATCTATGCTCTTTTCCTCACATTTAAACTTCTGCCCTTAAAAACTGCCCTTTCTCTGGGAGTGTGAGGTAGCAAAATATGGCATTTCCTCCTCTCTCCCTGGCCTTCCCTTACTTCTGAGAGACTGAGGATACAAAGGGACAATGCTCAGAAATGGAACTCTGACCCACAGCCTGCGGCAACCTCCCCAGGACCCCAACCCTTTTATCTATACCGTTAAGACACCTAGCTATGAACCTTCAAGTTGCAAACTTTCAAAGATGTGAACGTGCGTTCCATCAACCTCAGGCGTGAGTGAAATTGCAGCTTGCCCTCCCTCTCCTATTGCTGACGATCCTTCAGCTCTACCATCTCCCACCTCCTCTCCCTCCTCCAGTCAGTAACTCTTCTTGCCTGTTCACTCGATGCCAGCCCCTGGATGTCAGCTATTGTACTGTACTATTGTACTTTTCAAGGTACTGGACTGTAAGATTAAAAACGTTTTCTTTATTGTTTGTGTTTGTTTGTTTTTTGTGTATTATTTGTGTGAAAAGTATTATAAACCTGTTACGGTCCAGTACTATACAGCCACTTGTGTTAGTTGGGTACCTAGGCTAACTTTGTTGGACTTAAGAACAAAACTGGACTTACGAACACGCTGTTGTTCGTAGGGTATTTACTGGAATATCCAGCTAGGAGGTCAGTCGAATGTAAGTCAGACTTGTAGGAAGTCAGACTGTTATCTCTAGTAACAATCCAGGAAGCAAAATAATCTGCCCCAAATGGTCAGGCCTTGATTAATAATTTTTGTTTGCACTTCCAGCTTAGGACCAACCAGAGAAAGCCAAATATGCGCCCTAACAAATCACACAGAATTTCCCACTACTAGTTACCCCACCTCCAGCTTCCCTAGGCTGCAGAGAGGGGGAGCCCTGGTCTGAAACTGAGCAAAATATAAAATTGGAGACGGAAGAAGCTGCAAAATACAAAATTGTGGAGGGGGGCATTTTGGGTGATGATTTATAGCAATGGGTATTCCATTTTAGGGAATTATTTCATTCATTGTGTTATTTGAGCTTGTTGCAAGGTCTCTGAAGAGTTTTGCCGGGTATTTTGACAGTGCGTAATTTGAAAGAAGTGTCATAGAGGGTGAATTTTGGGTTCAGCGTTCAGGAGGATAACATAAAAGTCCTCTCTGACCCACCTCAAAGGCTTTGGGGCAGCAGCTGAATTGCCCGTCTCACTGACTTAGAACATAAGGGGCAAAGCTGGAGTCGGTGGAATTGAACCACATACATGGGCCAGGACTCACCTCGTAAACTGCTGTCCTCTTCTTTAAGAGGACAGCTGCACCCATGGTTTATAGTATACTTGGCCAGGAAAAAAAATATTTGGGCAGTGTAGAGAAACTGGGGAAATATTTATGATCTTCTTCTTGTGTTCTGCCTCTGCCCATAGAGGACAGTATTTTTATCCTCCTTTTTTAATACAGGGAAGAGTCTGGATAAAGCTCCCTTTCTTCTATGCCCACCTATACTCACTGCTGCCCCTAGAGGTGTCTTATCTGATGTCCATGGGGCCGTGTTTCAGTAGTCAGGATAGGTACTTAAATGCATCCCGTTCTCTCTCTTTATCTATCTGCAGCTGAGGAGTAAGTTTGAGGGGCTTATACCAAGCTTTCTCTTGCCTTCAGTTCAGAAGCTTCACTTAGGCCTCCTGGGTTCTACCAAAGCTTTGTACTGGAGTAGTAGGCAGTTGTCCAAATTCATGTAATCGATCATTTGGTTAATTATGTTTACTTGTGTTTACTTGTGAGCTCCATCGACCAATGTGCCAAAGTGGGGAATCCTTAAGTTCTATACTGAGGGATTCAATGATAATTTCTCAGAATAAAGATAAATTAAAAATATTAGAAGTGGAAGGTATCTTCAAAATCATCTCTTCCAAATTCCTCACTTTATGAAGGATTGAGATCCAGAGAGATTATGTGCTTTCGCAAGGCACAGAGTTGATAAATGGCAGGTATGAAATCAGTGGTCATTATATGAAGGGATTTTACTATTGGACAGACCTGAATTTGAAAGCTGTCTTTATCCTTTAGTAGCTGTGGAATCTTGGGTGAGTTGCCTAACATCTGACAATAATTTTTCTTTCTTTTTTTTTTTAAAAGGAAAAGGGAATTATAAATACTTACCTCACAGGGACATTGGGAGGAATAAATGAGATACTGTTCAAAGCTTTTAGGCAACGTTTGATGCATAGTAATTTATCACCTCAAGGTAGTTATTAACACTTAAAACAGCACCATCATTATCATCACCACCATATCCTGATTCTTATCACAAGTCCCAGTACGTGCCACCATGCTGATTCCCAGGAAACTTACACCATCTCTATAATTTTTAGAGGAGGGGTTGGCTCACACTAACACAGGTAAAAGAAAGCAAATTGTTTTATTTGCAATTAATTGATTTGAATTTTGACTTTTTATGCCCACGGGTAGGAAATAAAAGGGAACTTAGATCTAATATTGTTGTGTCTTTCCATAGGATACATTAGAAATATTAGTTTGAGTGATTTGTTTAAAGTCATTAAGCCTGATTAACTGCATGCCAAAATTACAACTCCATATTCCCAAGTTAATTTTTTTGCTTTTCCCTTTTTTATAATAAATATTTTATTTAAGAATACTTTTAGATTATGGAAAAATTATAAAAAGAGTACAGAAAGTTTCCATATACCACATACCCAGGTTCCCTTATTATTAACATCTAACATTTGTATGGTACATATGTCATAATCCAAGAGCCAATATTGATGCATTATTATTAATCAAAGTCCATCCACACTTTATTCAGACTTCCTTTATCTTTACCTAATGTCCTCTTTCTATCCCAGGATCCCATCCAGGGTACCACATTGCTTGTAGTAGTCATGTCTCCTGAGGCTCCTCTTGGTCATGACAGTTTCTCAGACTTTCCTTCTGTGTTTTTTTTTGTGTTTTTTTTTTTTTATGGTACGCGGGCCTCTCACTGTTGTGGTCTCTCCCGTTGCTGAGCACAGGCTCCGGACGCGCAGGATCAGCGGCCATGGCTCATGGGCCTAGCCGCTCCGCGGCATGTGGGATCCTCCCGCACCGGAGCACGAACCCGCGACCCCTGCATCGGCAGGCGGACTCTCAACCACTGCGCCACCAGGGAAGCCCAGACTTTCCTTGTTTTGATAACCTTGATAGTTTTGAGGAATACTTGTCAGGCATTTTGCAGAAAATCCTTCCGTTGGGATTCATCTGATGTTTTCCTCATAATTTGACTGGGGTTAAGGGTTTGAGGAAGGAAGGACACAGAATCAAAGTACCATTTTCATCACATCATTTCCAGGGCACACACTGTACACATACCTCCCCACTGTTGATGTTAACCTTGACCACCTGGCTGAGGTGGTGATTGTCAGATTTCTTCACTGTAAAGTTACTCTTTTCCCCCCTTTTCATACTGTACTCCTTTGAAAGAAGTCACTATGTGCAAGCCCACGATTAAGGAGTGGGAAGTTATGTTCCACCACATTGAAGGCGTAGTATCTACAGAGATTATTTAGAATTATTTTATCTACTCTTTCCCATTTATTTGCCTATTTGATAATTTCTTTATATCAGTGTGGACACATGAGTATATATTTTATACTTTGGGTTCTCATTCAAAGCTGCCATATATATATATATATATATATATATATATATATATATATATACATACATACATATATTGCTCTAATTATTCTAGTATTGGCCATTGGGAGCTTCTTCAGTTGGTTCGTGTGTCTTTTTGACGTGCCCCCATCCTTATGGGTTTCCTGAGCACTTCCATACTTCCTGGCACTACAAGATGATTCAGGCTCATCTTGCATATTCCCCAGCTAGTTTTCCTCCAACATTTCTGCAACAATAATAATGTATCTGGACACAACATTATGTCCCAGCGGACATCAAACAAGTTACCAAAATAAGGCATGTATTCAAATTCCCAAGAAAATTATAACTTCACATCTGGTAACTAATAGGACAAATCAAAAACAACAAAAAATGACAAAAATCACAAACATACTCCAAAGATATGCCAAACATTGTGCAATTGTGCAAGTATCCAGAAGATATGAGATACAGAGAGCATCCTTCCTAAAAAATGGATCCTGGAAATTCTGTTTCCATATGGTTGACTAGCGATCCTGACAGAGCTTTCTGCTAACAATAACTTAAAATGCTGGGTAATTTTTAAAGTATCTTTTTGGATGCTTCTATAATTTGTCAAGGAAATAAGAAATTTTCAGACTCCAATAACTAAGGGAAAGAAGGAACCTGGAGCTGTTAGCCAAGAACTAAGAACAACTTGCATTCTGAAGACTGATCCCTGGTTAACTTCTGTTTTCAAGGTTTATCAAGCTTTGAAGACAAGAGATAAAGGCCAGGGCCCACCCACCATGTGCATTGTGTATTCCCTAAAGGCATCATCCATGTTACAGTGAGCTATAAATAAACACATCTTTCTTCTGTTCCCCAAGAAACAGCAAGAAAATTGTCTCAGACATTGGTGCTGGGGGAGGAGAGAAAATAAACTCCCTTGAAAATTTGTAACCACAAACTTGCCTTACATGTGTTATAGCCCAAATTCACTCAACCTGGAAGATATGAAGAACCTCAAATCCAGAGTTCAGTTTAAAGTGATTCCAAGTTGGAGGTAACCCCAGTTGACTAGCAGAACAAATATACATCATTCCTGGAGAAATCCACCTTCAATCTAGTCCTCAAAGAATTTACTCAGATGAAATTCCAAAGAATTAGAATTCAAGATTTAATAAAATTCCTAACAGGTACTAGGAAATAAGGTACTGTTGTTAAAGAGAAAAACCGCAGGCCCAAAATGGTGTCACTTGTGCTAAATCCCATGATACTGTTGTAGGAAGGGGGACCCCTTCCAGGGCCCGAGAGTGGGCTTTTGTCTAACACTCAGAAATGAATTGTCTGAGGAGACACATGTGCTGACAAAACAAGAGACTTTATTGGGAAAGGGCACCCGGGTGGAAAGCAGGAGGGTAAGGGAATTCAGGAGGACAGCTCTGCCACGTGGCTTGAAGTCTCAGGTTTTATGGTAACGTGGCTAGTTTCAGGGCTATCTCTGGCCAATCACTCAGACTCAGGGTCCTTCCTTGTGGCACGCACATCACTCAGCCAAGATGGATTCCAGCTAGAAGGACTCTGGGAGGTTGGTAGGACATAAGGACTGGAGTCTCCTCTCACCTTTTGATCTTTCCCGAATTCTTCTGGTTGGTGGTAGCTTGTTAGTTCCGCATTCCTTAACAGGACCTCCTGCTTAAGGTAACTCATGCAAGTGGTTACTATGGAGCCTGGCCAGGGCGGGTGGTTTCAGTCAGTGGTTCCCCTAACAATACCAAGCCTAGATTCAATACCTAACCTAACTGCAGTTTCCACCTTCCCCAGAAATGTAATCTTCATCAACAGTTTGAAATTTTCTTGTCAGCACCAATGAAGTGATCTGTCCATCCCCCAGAGGAAGAAGAGATGACCCATCTGGTAAAACACTTGCCATTCCCTCCCCTCCCCCCAAAAAAGATGTCCTAGCCCAATATAACCCTTTCTTTTTTTGCTAATGACTTCCTTGCCCCACCCTCCTTTCTATAAAAGCCTTCCATTTTTTATTTCTCCTCCCAACACCCTTCTAGTTGCTAGATGGGATGCTACCTGATTCATGACTCATTGAATAAAGCAAATTAGATCTTCAAACTTACTCTGTTGAATTTTGTTTTTTGACACCATGAACAACCCGAAAAACCATCAGCTATTGGTATCATCAGGCAAATTATAAATTAAGGATGTTCTATATATTTAACCAAATAAAGTGAGAAGTTTTTAAAATAGAAATAAGGTGAAGGAGACTTTTTAAAGGGTCAAACAGATGCTTAAAAACTTTAAGAACTTCAAGAAAGTAAAAATATAATTATTAGAATTAAAACTCAGTGGAAAAGTTCAATAGAACTGAAGAATGAATGGATAGAAAGACAAATCTAAAAAATTGTCCATAATGCAGCACAGAATGACAGAGTCAGAGAGAGTTGAGAGTCAGGAAAGACAGGAAAAAGTTAACACAGTTTCCAAAGGGAAGTGAGTGAGAACAGGAAACAGCTACATTTGAATAGATAATGACTGAGAATTTTCCACAATTGATCTTCTTACCCAATCTTCTTATTTAGGTGACCCAGAAATCCAAGACAGGATGAATATAAAGAAACCCACTCATGATGAAAGTACACAATAACAAAAGCAAAAAAAAAAAAAAAAAAGAAAAAGTGTAAAAGTAGCCAGAAAGAAAAGCCAGTTCACCTAAAATGAAACGACAATCTGTGAAATGACCTCCCAAAAACAGAAGGAGAAAGATAGTGGAATTGTATCAACAACATGTTGAGAAAAAAATATATACTGAAAGTTGTACACTCAACGAAATATGTTTCAAGAATAACATACAAAGACATTTTCAGACAATATAGATTGAGAGAGTTTGCCACCAAAAGACACTCAACAGGGAATTTCTAAATGATGCACCTCAGGCAGAGAGAAAGCAATTACAAATGGAAGGTCTGAGATGGAAGAAAAAAGAATGATGTAAAGAAAATGGTAACTAGGTGGATAAATCACTGATTGTTGAGTAATAATCTCTTGTGAGGATTTGGTGAAAAATATACCTAAAATACCTGCCACCAATAGCATGTAAGTCTGCAGTGAGGTGTCTGGAGTTCCAGTGATCTAAGGGGGCTGGGAGTGTTCAGAGGTAGATACAGATATAGAGTAGATGTAGACTTTGATAAGTTAGGTATGCAAGCTAAAATGATTAGGGTAACCAATTAGAATACCAATATCAAGTTTAATTTCCCAATAAATGGGAGACATGGAATAAGAGAAAATATTCTGTCAATCCAAAAGAAAGCAAGAAAAAATTACAAAAGAGACACAGAAAAGGTGGGAGAAAAGAGTACAGAATGAGATGATAGTACTAATCCAAATTTATCAGTAATAACAATAAGCACAAAAAGACCAAATATTCCAGTTAATTCATTTTTTAAGAAAGACTCAATATATAATAGCATCAAACATATAAATTTCCTAGGAATATATGTAGCAAAATCTGTATAAGAGCTTTATGGAGTCATAAAATTTTATCAAAATACATTAAATAAGACTCTGTAAATGGAGAGATATGTCTTGTTCATGGAGTAAATTGAGTATATATATATATATATATATATATATATATATATATACACACACACACACAAAGTGGGAAAAATAAATATGGAATACAGCAGCTGAAAGTGATAATTTTTAATTCCATACAAAACCATAGATGAATCTCATGAATCTCAAATAATACACACCATCAGTTGAAAATAATTCCATGCCTGCTACTTTTTTGAGGTAGTTCCCTAGTAATTAGAATTTTCTTCATAGTTGGTGGTCTATTCAAATATTCAACTTTTATAATTATTTAGAGTTCTAGAATAAGAACACTTATTTTATCAAGATTTTCAAATTCCTAAGTATATCAAAGAAGTGAGTATAGTATACTCTTATTTTGTAAATATTTATTTGTCTCCCATTCCTTGATTATATTTGTCATATATTTTTGCTACGTTATTTCTGGCTTGTTTGTCTGTCTCTATTGTTAAAAAATCAATACTTGAACTTTTTCAACAGTTAGTCAGTGTAGAAATCAGTTCCCCCCAATTTTTCTATGCTGAAATGTTTTTTAGTGTCTGGATAGTTAACAGCTCAGGATGGTAAAATTGCTGAGATGTTTTAATCGCTCAACTGGTATAACTTGTTAACCTAAGTTTACAAACAGTTATTAGCAAACCAATCTGGATTAGTTGTAATCTCTGGGACAGTTAATCCACTGCTCTTTATAAACAACATATTCTTTAGCTTTATAACAGCCTAGAGACCAACTAACCTGTCAGATGCCATAGATCAATATTTCGGATTGTTAAAAATAAAACACCGATATTAAAACAGACAGTGAGAATTTAGGTATAATTTTAAAACAATCAAAATTCTTCACTATGTAAACCACATATACAACACATTGGGTTTGAAATGATTGTCCTATCATAAATTTCTCTGAAAGAAGCCACAGGTGGCCCAGAGCTAGCAGCCACAAGCAGCTAACATTTTATAAATGCTTATTATCTGCCAGGCTTTTCACTAAGCAATCTTTAACTGCAACAAAAACTCTATGAGAAAGATACTATTAGTATAGATGAAGAGACCCAGGCTCAGGTTAATTAACGTATCCAAGAACAGAAAGTTCTAAGTGACAGAATTTAGATTTGAACCCAGATGTATCTTTCAATAATATCCATTGAGTACCTGCTGCGTGCCAAGATTTATGCTAGGTACAGGGGGTCCAGAGGGGAATAAGGCAGACAAGGCATCTATTATTATGTAGTTTTTGTTCTAATAGAGGGAAACAGATACTAAGTAACAGGTAAATATTTATATATATTACACACACATATTCTTTCAGAAAATGAGAGAGCTATGAATAACTATCTCAGACATATTCAGTTAATACGTAGGGAGTGAACAGGAATGCAAATCCTTGATTAAACTAACCCTTCCGAAGAGTTCAAAGGAACAGAGCTACTGAGCAAAGAGGTTTTATTGCTCAAAAGAAGAGACTGAAAATATTTTAAGGTAGCAATGTTAATTTAAATCATCTCCCAGAAACTGCTAGTATTGTTACCAAAGAAAAAAGAAAAAGATAACAGGATAGCCTATTGAAATTCTTTCAACCCAAGGCCTGAGCGGCTTAGGAAAACCTCTATAGTCTGTTCTGCTCATTCCCCTTCCACCTCCCCATCCCTGTCTCTACACCCCATTCATCACTTTACAATAGTTCATCCAAGAGATACTGAGCACAAAGATGGCTCTGGCAGACTTTCCTGGCCAGAGGGTGAGGGTGGAAAAATTGTAAACTTCCTCAGTCCACAATAAAGTCCTATTTCTTGCCAGTTGTTGAAGTTCTTTCCCCTGTCAATCAACATCATTTTGGTTGAATGTAAGACATGTGGATTTCATCAGGACCTCTTTTTTAAACAGAATCTCAAGGAAACTGTTCTGTTTGGATTTAGAACGTATACACTTTATGCTCTTGTATAGAGTAACCCTACTCTAGAGGTATGTATAAGAGAAATTTACGATGTCTAGTTCTTCCATTGTTAAAAGTGAAATGGTACAATTGCAGTAATAAACTTTACACTTAATGTGAAAATGATTTCTGATTGTGATGTTCCTTTCACACCACAAAGACAGTGGTCACCGTTGGTAGTGTCAGGTAAGAAGAGTGTGTTTTCCCCTCAGAGTAACTCAGTTTCTAGTGAAAGGTTGAATTTTACCATATTTGATTTTGAGATTCCTTTCTTTCTTTCTTTTCTTTCTTTCTTTCTTTCTTTCTTTCTTTCTTTCTTTCTTTCTTT